>NW_025544777.1:5860056-6470660 GCF_000003525.1 Blastomyces dermatitidis ER-3 | reverse complement strand
AGATTTGAAACATTGCTAATGTGATTTGTATCTCTTCTAAACAACAACAACAATTTCATGATATTCAATAAATAAACAAATCAGTCACATCACTGAATATGATACAGAATGTTAGAATATGATGAAGTTCAATATATAAGATGACTGTTTGAGCTCTTTGATTGTGTCAGATAATTGATCATTGAGTACAACACTCTGATCAGAAAAAGATCCAGATATTGAAACTTTCTGATATGAAGTAAACTCAGTTGAAATATATGATTGATTTACTGTTTCAGTTTTATAAGACAATAAAGACAGTCTCAATCACTTGTACATCAGTGCTGCAGTCAGCCTGGTGAGTGTATAACAGTTTATTTACTCATCTTGAGAAGCAGTTGAATCACTCAAAAAGAAATTCAGTCTGAGATGATGCTATAGTGCAGGCTATTGTTACTGCAAGGAATAAACTGATATATTACTACAGCAAAATGAAACAATCTTTTGCAGAGTACTATGCTGTAGCAGCTCTACTAGATTCCTTCTGTTGAGTTAACATCTACACTTCTCAAGATTGAACAGAGAAGAAATGAGACTCATATATCAAATTAGCCTGAGACTACTACAATATCAACTATCAGAGATTTGAATAAGCAGATGTTTGAGATGTGAAGACAGTGGAATACAATTCTCTAGTAAGTAATGATCTTTGGTAACACTTCATATCACATAGAACTATAATACTAACTTTGAAACAGAACTTGCATACATTGATTGCAACTGAAAATCAGGCAAAACTATATACTTGTAAAACTGAATTTGACTGCTATCTTCAAGATGATCTGACAAATTTACATGTCAAATCAATTCTAGAGTTATGAAAAATTATTGAGAGTACATATTCAACTATTGCACTGATGACATGTGATATTCTGACAATTTCATTGACAGAGGTGAGAATGAAGTGAAAGTTCAACTCAAGTTGAGATATTTATCACTATCACTGAGGACAATTACAAGGAGAAACAATCAAGAAACTCATGATTGTAAAACATGAAATTATCAGACAGTTTAATACCTCTGATCACAGTATATCAGAGAAGTGTAGTTTTCATGAGAAAGTGAAGAATAAACTTGCACAAGAATGTATTTAGTTGTTTCATGAGTGTTATCAATAATTATTATTAAATTCTGATTATATAAGCAAACACTGAATGAACTGAATAAGACTGATTTTGATCTTCAGTCTCAGTTCCATTCTGATTTTGAAAGAATGATCATCTTTCACAGTTTATTCTGGAAAATTACTCTCATTTCACTGTTCTTGAATTAAATCTGGTCATTTTTCATGTCATTTCTCTCAGAAATGGTCCATTTTCAGATTTTTTTGAGGCTTGGTCCTGGTGGGACTCACATCAAGAAATGTATGAGACCAGATCAAATGGGACCAAATGTGAAATTCATGATCCCGCCGGCCAGTCTAGTAGTGCATATCTTAGCAGTTTCTATCTCATTCTTCTGCAGCAGTTAATGCAAAAAAAAAAGATCTTAGAAATAGTTTTTTACTTCTCTTGAAAAAGTAAGGTGTTTTTCTCTGGGTTTTACACAATATTCTTACAAAGAATTAAAAACAGAGTTGTTTTCTATCATAATTTCATATTCTTTTAAGTAAGAATTACTTTTTCAGTGGCTGAAGAGCTTTCATTAATACTTAATTCTTTTTTACACTCTTTATTAACTGATTTGAGTTGCACACTTGTTGTGTGAGGAGAATTGAATGATTTAGAATAAAATTGAATAGTTTTAATCAATTTCTCTGCAAAAAATTGATTTATTTTTTGTCAGTTTTTCTCTCAAAAACTGTCATATCATCTGATTTATTATCAATTGATATCATACTTTTCCTCACTGTATCTCAAGAAAGAGATTGTAAAGATTTTATTGATTTATCTTAAAAATCAATTTTAGTTTATTAGATTCTCTTCAAAAATCTAACCTAGTTAGTGAACTAGTGTGAAAAAAATCAGGTATTTTATATATAAAAGTCTTTTATTCTTCTTTTGAAACAGTCTGACCAACTTTTCAATTGAAAACAGACTTAGAAATATCTCAATTGAAACAGTCTGACCAACTTTTCATTGAGTGAAAACAATGAGTTCAAAAATACACTCAGTTGATGTGGAAAAAGATGCTTTCTCAAATGCTATTCCTGAGATTGAAATTCTGAAGAGAAGAAAGAAAGAAGAAATAGAGAAACAACAAGTTCTTGAAATACAGGAACTTGAAAAAGCAAGCAAGATTCTTGAAAAGCAGTGTCTGAGTGAGATGAATGAAGAAGTTCTGTTAATTCTTCATACTCAGGCCAGATAACTACAGAAGATGATCAAGTTCAAACTTAGAATCTCAAACACAGTTCAAAAAACCTTGAAAATTCCTAGTACAATCACTGACTCTTTATCTTGCTCTTCTTCTTTCTTTCTTTCTACTTCTTCTTCTTCTTTGAATCAGAAGAAAACATATGCTCAAGCAGCTGAATCTGCTGTCTCTAAACCTGCTGTCTCAAAACCTGCTCAAAATCCTGAGAAAACTGAGAAGAATACTGCTCATATCTCTATTCATAGAAAAGTGAAAAAGAAAATGCAAAAAGAGAAAAACTTTCAAATCTCTAGAAATAGAAGACTCATTCTCAAAGTCTCAAATCAGGACATTCTGCAAAGAAACAAGCTAAACTCAAATCTCATTTTCAGAATCAGAAATGAAATTAATCAACAGTTCTTTTCTCAGTTGATAACTGATATTGAAGTTCAAAAACCAGTTATAGCTTCAATTGAGTCATCATTCTTTGAAAACTCTATTATTCTGACTACAATGCCTGAATTCAGTGCTGAATTCCTTATTCAGAATGAGAATCTCTGAAAGTCAGCAGTAGAATCATTACTAAATACAACAATTCTATCTGAAAGAGATGAAAAGTGAGACAAATTCATTCTTCATGATATTTCAGTTGAAATTTTTGACTGTGAAGAAGAAATACTACTTCTCAAAAATGAATTGAAAGAATACAACTCCATTCAACTGAGAAAGAAGCCTGTATGACTAAATTCAATTGAGTTCAGACAAAGCAGGAGAAATGCCTCTGTTCTAGTATATATAAAAACACTTGAACAGTCAAAGATCTCTGAAGTAAGAGTAGCAGATTTGAAAATGAGAGTTCATGAATACAAAGACTCAAGAATGAATCTCAAAGCTCAAACACAGTGTTCAAACTGTCAAAGATATGAACACTTTGCAATCTCATGTTTTAGAGACTCAAAATGTGCATTCTGTGCCAGAGATCACAAAACTAGTGAGCATAAATGTGAAATATGCTCAAAAAGAGGTGAAATTTGTCAACATACTCTGCTTAAGTGCTCTAATTACAAAGAAAAACATGCATCTAGCTCAAAAGAATGTATATTTACTCCTAGAACTCAAAAGAACTGGAGAAAAGATGAAGCTCAAAGTCAATCTAGATCTGAAGAGAAGAGTCAAGCCAGTAAACTCACAACTGTAAGCTTAAAAAGAAGAAACTCTCAATTATCTAAGTCTTCAAACTTCAATTCTTCAGTAAAATAAAAACAGAATTTGAATCCTCAAACTCCTGTTAAGATTAGAGAATTGAGAAACGACTCTGATGATAAACTAGATATAATGCAAGCAATTGGGATTTCTACTTTTCAGAACAGTTATAATCTACTATCTGATGATAGTGATTCGCTTCTTATCTACTCTCTTTTAAAAGAATATACAACAAAAACAACAAAAAAAGTTTAAAAACTCTGTCAAAAATCACATTTATTCAAAATAATGTGGATAGAAACTTAAATTGCATTTATTCTTGTCTTCAAATTGCATTTGAATAAAAAGTTGATTTTATACTGCTTCAGGAGCTGAATTTTGATGCTGAGCAAAAATATGTCATTTCTCATTCAAGCTACTACTGCTTTTTACCTCAAAAGTCTGAGATAAAGTCAAGAGTAGTAATCTATAGAAGAAAGAGATCAAGATATCAATTTAATCTAAGATTTGATATCATGTCTGACCCTGATATTCTGGTGAGTGATATTATAGATAAAGAAAATGAGTTTGATACTATACAGCTCATAAATATCTATAATGAAAAGTCATTGAAGGAAAATAACAATATCTGAACAATTGATTGAGAATTTCTGAACATAACTTCATCAAGAAACTCTATAATTGCAGGAGATTTCAATGCACATCATCCCTGATGAAATTCAGAATGCAAGAGAGCAGTGAGAGCTGATAATCTGATTGAATGAACCTTTGAGCATTCAATAGATTTGGTTAATAAGTCTGATCAACAAACATTCTTTAGAAAAGGCATGAAACAGAAGTCTATTATAGATCTAACATTCATGTCACAAAATCTAATGAAAAGAAGACTTGTAAACTGGTTTATTGATTCAAATAAGACATCAGAATCAGGTCAAGAGATTATTCAATTTGATATTGAACTGAGTGAAAAATAAATGAGTGAAAATCCTCTTCTCTCTAATCAGTATAACTTTGAAAAAGCTGATTGAAAAGCAGTTGAAGAAAGCATAAAACTGTTAAAATCTGAAAGACAGAATGAGCTATATTGAAATTCTGGTCAAGATATCTCAAATGAAATGCTTGAGAATAGAGTGAAGCTTATTACATCTATCATTCTAACAAGTGTTAGAGATAATATTTTAAAAAGAAAATCTTCTGAGTATTCAAAACCTTGATGAAATGAGAATATCTCATCTAAAAGAAAAGAATTAGCTACTGCTAGAAGAGATTGAAAGAATGATATAATATCTGATGAAGAGTTCAAAACTATCAGAAATGAATATTTTTCAGATATTAAAAGAGCTAAAACAGACTGCTGGAATAAATTTCTTGAAGAAGCTCAAGAGAAGGAAGTTTTTAAAAGCTTTTAACTATACTAAAACAAGAAGTGTAGCAAAACTTTCAGCTCTAGAATATGAGTTTCAGAATGAATCATATACAGTAAACTCTTTTAAGGAAAAATGTCAAGCTTTCATGAGAATTCTCTTTCAGAACTCATCAGATTCAGATTCAGATTCAGAGAAAGAGAATATATCACTTCTCAACTACATTGATGAAAATGACTGAGAATGATCTGATCTTACACAAGATGAATTAGAGTCAGCTATCTTCTCAAGTTCTGTTAAAACTGCTGCAGGTCCTGATTCAATTAATCACTTGATTATTCAAAATACATATTCCTACTTAAAGAATGAATATTTTGAGCTCTTTTTCAATCTCTTGAAAAATGAATATCATCCTGAATGCTGGAGAGAAGTCACTGAAGTGATTCTTGCAAAACCTAATAGAAAAACTTCAATTCCTAAGTCATATAGAGTAATATCTCTATTGAACTGCCTAGGAAAGGTTTTAGAAAAGATAATAGCTACTCACCTATCTTTTATAAGCTCTATAGATGATTCTCTTTTATTCAGTGAACAAATGAGAGATAGAAAACAGTGTTCTGCAATTGACACTGTTCTCTCAGTTGTTCATGATATTCAAATAGCAAAGCATGAGAGTCTGATCTCAACTGCAGTTTTTATTGATATAAAAGAAGCATTTGATCATGTTTCAAAGTCAAAGTTAATTCAGACATTGAAGATATTAAAACTGCCACTTTCCCTAATAAAATGAGTTAACTGTTTTATATCTAAAAGAATTATACAACTCTTCTTTGATGAAATGAAATAAGACAAGACTGAGATAAAAATAGAAGTATCACAGAGGTCTTCAATCTCACTCATTTTATTTGTAATATACACTGCATATCTATTCAAAAATAGAAATATGAGAATAGTGCAATCTCTGAGTTATATGAATGATATTGATCTAGTCTACAGCTCAAAAACTATCAAAGAGAATTTGAAAGTAATTGAAGAAGCTGCAAAGGAAATCTTTGTTAGAGCAGATATCAATCAAATTCAATTTAATATGAATAAAACTGAGTTAATTCATTTCTTTCCTAGATTCAATGAGAAAGAACTATCTCTAACTCTTTTAAATAGAGAGATTAAACCCAGTGTAAATGTCAAATGGTTAGGAGTATGGTTAAACTCCAAGTTGAATTTTAAATATCACATTTAACAAAGAACTGTCAAGGCAGAAAGACTATTGAACAACATAATCAGACTATCAAATACAGAGAGAGGTCTATCCTTCCAGGCTATGAGACAGTTATATATAGCCTGTATTACATCAGTAGCTGATTATGGAGTTCAAGTTTGATGAAATAATCAAGGGAATTTCACTGAACTCTTTCAAAGTCTGCAAAACAGAGTCTTGAGAAGAATTCTGGAAGCATTTAAATAATCTTCTATTAAAGCAATGGAAATTGAAGCTTCAATTCCTCCTTCTACTATTAGATTTGAAAAGGCCTGTATGAACTATGCTCTGAGAGTTGTAAAGATGAGCTCAAATCATATAATCAGAGAAAGAGTCTCTTCTTCATTTCCATCAATTAACTCTGGAAATGAACTGGATTGAAATAGATTTCTTAATTGAAATGAAAATAATTCTTCAAAGAAAATGCCTTCTCAACTGTACAGACTATGCTCTCTGATTAAAAATCAATTTTCTTCTTTAAATATTGAAAAAGTTGATCATGAGAAGTTATCTCCCTGGAGAAAAAAGCTTGAATCTCTTATAGACTTACAAATAAGTGAACTATCAAAAGAGAAAGAATATGAACAGCATTTGAAGAGAATTTCTACAATCAATATAAAAGACTCTATTCTGATTTATTCAGATGACTCAAAAAATGAGAACTTGAATAGATTAGACGCAGGCATTGCTTATACTGAAGATAATATTAATTTTATCTCAGATTTCTGAAATCTAGGCTCTGAATATGAAGTCTTTGATGCTGAACTATTTGCAATAGTGAAAGCTTTCAAACTCATTGAAATAAAATCTCATAAAAGAGGAAATTGTTTGAAAGAGACATGAATATTCTCTGATAGTCAAGCTGCTTTAAAAAGACTTAGAAATAGTCAGATTCATAATGATCAAATGAATCTTGAACTGATCTTAAACTCTGTTTTAAAAATTCAAAAGAGAAGAATATTAAAGCTGAGAATTCATCTGCACTGAGTTCCTGCTCATATGAATATTCATGGTAATGAATTGGCTGATTCAGCTGCAAAAAAGAGTGCAGAATTAAGCAGATCTATTCAAAAAATTGTGTTCTGGTCTTTTATAAAGAGAAAAATAAAAGAATCTTGTTTAGATAAGTAGAATGAAAGCTGGCAGAAACAAAAGAAGAGTATACATTATTCAAGATTTGAAACAAAACCCAAGTGGAAATCTTGTTCAATTAAATGTAAAAAGAAAATATTCTCATCTATAATACAGCTGAAACTAGGACATGGCTATTTCAAATCTTATATACAAAGATTTAATGATAGATTTGACTCAATAGAATGCTCATTCTGCAATACAAATGAGAATCCTGAGTATATTATAATACACTGTGCATTATACAATAGTCTCAGAGCCAGGTTGAAAGAGAAGTATGATCTAAATCAATTAAATATGAGATTCTTATTCTCAACTGAGACAGGAATTAAATACTTAATAGACTTTCTATCAGAAACTCAAGCAGCTACAAGAAAATGGCTAAATTCAGAATTATCTGAATATGAAGAGAAGAAAATCAATCAGATATAGTCTGTTAAAACAGCTATACACTCTCTTTTAAGAATTTGTTTTGTTATAGTCTCTCTTTACTTTTTCTTTTTCTGTATCTTTTCCTTTCAATTTCTTTCTATCTATCTATTTAATGTGTCTATCTTTGAGACTGTGTTCTTTCTCTCTTTTCTTTTGTCATGATATTGTCAAATGGTTTCAAAGTATCAAAAGATGTTAAAACACTGCAATTTGTAAACAGTTTTTGTATTCTGGGCTGGAATTTTCTGATTTTGCATATCTGAAATTGATGAATGTACAATAGTTAACTTTACAGACATAGAAAAAACCCTGAGAACTAAAGTTCTCAGGTAGATGTCATAGTCTCTGACTGCATACATCTATAATTGAAGAATAATAATAATAATAATAAGAATAAAGAAATTCAAAGAAAAGAAGGAAAAGAATAATAGTGAGAGTGAGACTCAACTATTTATTACAGATAATTCAGAGATCTTTCAGATGACAAACCTTGTAGAGGTTATCAATGTATCAGTCTGTTTTGTGAAACTTCACAAGAATTCCTTCAACAGGTGTTTATACATATCAAAAGATATCATCTTCAAGAAGAATCTTCATCTTACTGATTTATTAATACTGACTACTTCACACAATCTGAAGGTTCTACTCAATACGGCCTGTAAGATAGCTGTAGTGATTTTTTTGATAACATCAGGTCTACTCACTGCGGCCTGTTAAGAGACTGCAGCAATTTCTGATTCATCAATTGATAATCTATTCATTGATGAGAAAATTCAACCTGAGTGTTTATTATTTCTCATACTCACTAATAATTGGTGAATTGACTATGATATCTCTGTGAGAATATCTACTCTCTTAGTACAGAATACACTGAACTCTCTGAAACTCACAGTTGAATCTGATGACTCTCTGACATCTACAAGAGATATTACTATAGTGAGGAAATCAACAGTGAAAGAATCTTAAGTGAGAAACAGTCTTGAAGACCTACTCACTGATTCTAAGATTGCTGCACTTCTGATTCTGAAAAACCTCACACGCATCAAAGCTTTCATGAAATGAAAGTATTATTACAAGACCTGTGTTAAAGAGATCAACTGTTTGAAATATATGTGTTGAAAAGAGAATATAAAGAAGATAGGAGAATAGAGGGATAAAAAATGATGTATATTATGACTGGTTTTTCATTACTACACATTTTTCCAGTTATTTTTTATACCTGTACTTGATTTGAAGGCGAATTTTGTATATAGCATTGTGTATAGTTACTCTGGTGAGTGAGGGTGTCAGGTCACGTGACCTGGCTTACTAATTCTTTCATCATATAACTTTTCACAAGCTAGCAATCTTTTAATTATACAAGCTTTACACCTTTCACACTTTACTGTTGAAGCTACTACACAAGCTCTAACTTATGTAACTTATACACATATATTTAGCTTTCACTAGCTACTAGTTAGATAATAATAACTAATTACATTTAATCTCTCTCACAGGTTATGAAGCTCTTGCACTTCTACAAAGTATTATAATTATATAATAATCATACAATAAGCTTTTCAAATAGCTGCTTTTTTCATTCAAATACCTTATATCAAATGCCTGCTAATATGAGATTGATTAACAGTGAAGAGATCTCAGAGAATCAGATAGCTGAATTCTTTTCAACATCAATAATTATACAAAGATAATAAGCATAATCAAGTCTAAGATAATTCTTCAGAATATGAAGATATGATAGACTATAATAAAGCTGCTATTCTGAGACAGTATATTACTCAGTTGAATAAATTGTGAACGATGTAAAGCTTGTGTGATTGAAAGATTACTAGCTTTGTGAAAAGTTATATAATGAAAGGATTAGTAAGCCAGATCACATGACCTGACACTCTCACTCACCAGAGTAACTATACACGATGCTATATACAAAATTCGCCTTCAAATCAAGTACAGATACAAAAAATGACTGGAAAATGTGAAGTAATAAAAGCTCAGTTATAATATACATTATTTTTTATTCCTCTATCTCTCTATCTTCTTTATATTCTCTTTCCAATGTGTATATTTTAATGTTTCAAGTGGTTTAGTAAGCTCATCTGCCATGTTCTCAGCAGATGAAATATATCAGATAGATATCTCATTCTTGTGAACAAGATTCTAAAGAATGTAAAAACAGACCTTTATATGCTTCAAGCAGTGTGAAATTACTTCAGAAGAGAATAGCTCTATGATGAACTTATTATCAGCATGAATTGTATAAGTCAGATCATTGACTGTGATGGAAATGAAGTGATCATCAGCATTCAGATTGTTGAGATGAGATGAAATGAATTCAGTGTCTTCTAGAAGCTCTCAGAGACAGACAAGCTCATATGCAGTCTCAGAGAATGCAATATATTCAGTCTCTGTTGATGGCTTGAAAATCTCTGTTTATCAGCAGCTCTGTCATACAACAGAGCTACCTGTCATGTAGATGATATAATCAGTGATTGAATGAGATTCTGAATTCCTACCAGCTCAATCGGCATCTGTGTATGCTACAGATTCAATTTCAGCATCTCCGTGATAGGTTATACTCTCATTGATTGAACTCTGTAGATATCAGAGTGTACACTTGTATACAGCTCAGTTCTTTGATGTAGGCTGAGAGCTGAATTGTTCAAGAAATTCTGCAGTGAAGCTCATATCAGAATGTGTATTGAATGTCAGATATTGCAGAGATCTGATGCTGAATTAATAGAACTGTAGGATAAATTCTGCTGTGTATGTAATCAGTTTCTCATCATTATTCATGAAATCAATATTCTCCTTCATAGAAGTGAATGTAGAATGACAGTCATTCATTGAGAACTTCTTCAGAAGATTTCTTATAAAGAGAGATTGAGACAATATCAATGAAGTTGAATCTCTATTAATCTTCATTTCTAGATAGCAGTTGAAATTCTCTACATTCTTGATCTCATAATTAGCAGTGATTTCAGCTTTGACCCAGTTCAGATCTTTGATTTTCAGGCTGTAGAGACAGACATCATTCACATAGATAATCATATAGATCTGTCTTTCATCATGAATAAATAGTCCAGCATCATAGAGACTGATATGAAAGTCTGAGTGTAATAGTATCTTTCACAGCTTCTCATATCATAAGAGTGCTGCTTGCTTAAGACTGTAGAGTTTCTGCATCAACTCACACACAAGATCATCATAATCTTCACAGAATTCTGTGAGTTGATTCATATATATCTGTTCATCAGCAAACAGTTGAGTGTTCAAAAAGATGATCATCATATCAATCTGCAGAACATATCATTCCTTAGATGCTGAGATCATCATGAGAGCTTGTGAGATGAATGCAGAGATAACAGGTGCAAAGATTCTTAAGTAATTGACTCTCTTCTGTTGAAGATTTCTACAGACAATTCAGCAGGTCTTATAGTGAATAACATCACTTATATTATTGAACTTTTTGTCAAATACTCATTGATCACAGAGAACACTCATTTGTGATATTCTCTTAATCAGTTGTCAGGCCTCTATCTGTTTCAAATGATTGATCTCTTTAACACAGGTCTTATAATAATACTTTCATTTCATGAAAGCTTTGACATGTGTGAGGTTTTTTGAGATTGAGAGTGCAGTAATCTCAGAATCAGTGAGTAGGTCTTCAAGACTGTTCTTCACTGAAGATTTCCTCACTGTTGATTCTCTCACTATAGTGATATTCCTTGTAGATGTTGAAGAATTATTAGATTTAACTGTGAATTCTGAGAAGTTCAGTGTATTCTGCACTAAAAAGATAGATATTCTTGTGAAGATATCATAGTCAATTCATCAATTATTAGTGAGTATGAGAAATAATGAACACTCAGGTTGAATTTCCTCATCAATGAATAGATCATCAATTGATGAATCAGAAATTGCTGCAGTCTCTTGATGAGCTGCAGTGAGTAGGCCTGATGTCACTGAAGAAATCACTGCAGCTGCTTTACAGGCCGCATTGAGTAGAACCTTCGGGTTGTGTATTGTAGTTGATATTGATGAATCAGCAAGATGAAGGTCCTCGCGGAAGATGACATCTTTTGATATGTATAAACATCTGTTGAAGGAGTTCATCAATCTATAATTGATAAAATTATCATATCTCACAAAAATCAACTCTTTGAAATGAGAAGTCATCTTATTGATGAGCTTGAGAACTATCTTCAAGAATGCTTTGCAACCTCATCAGTGAATGCTATGTATAGAAGATAGAGCTTCAAGTCAGATCTCATATAATGTAATCAGCTTTGTATTTTCAGAGTTCTCATACAATATTATTGAGATTAATATAAGATTAAGCAGCTCTGTGACTGTAATAACTGTCTCATCTCACATCTTTTTCAGAGCTGAAGAGTCTATTAATAGTGATCAGAACTTCTCAATAATTAAACTGATTAATTGTTTGAATACTTTATCTTACTGTGAAGTATAGAGAGAAGTCAGCTCTTATTTTATATCTTCACTGAGCATGTATGCTGTGACTGCATTTGAATTCAATTCTTCATGATCTGAGTAAATGATTGCAATGCCACATCTCAGCAGATTCTTGATGAATTGATTGAAGATTTGTAGATATCTTAACATCTCATCCTTGTATTTCAATAGAAATATTCATCTTATACAGATAGCATTATCTGTTATCATCATTGCAAGCTTCTTGTTAGTGTAAGATGATATATCATTCTCAGTTTCAAGAGTCTCATCACTATCAAATATATTCACTTAAATCTTCAAGGCCTTGCAGGTGGCACAACATGGTGTGAAATTCTTGTAGAAAGCATGTTTCTGTTTAGACTTAATACATGTGACACAGAATGATAATTTCTTCAGACTGATAATGATAATATCAAATTGTGAGTTCCTGATCATTTTTAATATACTATTTTCACTGATATGATCAAGTCAATGATGCTACTCATCTATTGAAAGCTGTTTTGAAAGAACTGCAGATAATTCAGATGAAGATGAGATAATAAAGAAATCAGTATCTGAATTCTTAGAGTTGATTAACTGTTCAATCTTCTCATAGCTGAAAGATCTCAAAGATTCAGCATTCAGATCATAATCTGTTGAGATTATCTTTAGTTTCAGAATGATCATATATGTCACTGTTTTATACATTGAGTTGTTCATTATCTCATGAAATGTCAGTGAGCTGTCAGATAGAATGTAAATATTATTATGAGACAGATTAATGTAGAAGATATCACTGTTGATAGATGACAGAAACTCAAAGTAGTTCTCAGTATTAACTTATATATCACAGTGAATATAGCTCTGACATTTCATAAGCTCAGCAGAGATCAGATTTGCGGATAGTTCTGATATATAGTATATATGATTGAATTCTATCAATCTTTCACTTACTGAAATGAATACAGTACTGACACTCTGAATCTTTATAATAATCTTATTAGTTACTTAAACTGTTGAATCATTAATTGCTATAAGTTCTGAAAATTGTGATCTATCACTTGCTATGTGGCATCCGGCATCACTATTTCATATAGTGAGAGAATTCTTGTGAGGTTTCATGAAACAGGCTGGCACATTGATAACCTCTGCAAGGTTTGTCATCTGATAGGTCTCTGATTCATCTGTAATGAATAGTTGAGTTCTATTCTCACTATTGTTCTTTTTCTTCTTTTCTTTGAATTTCTTTATTCTTGCAGCATTGTTTATTCTTCAATTATTCAGAGCACTGTCTGAATTGATCAATCAACAGATGTTAAAGTGAGATCTCAGATTCTTTTTATCTTTTGAAGAATCAAGCCGCGAACGGATTTTCTTTATGAGAAGATCAACATTCAATATCACAGCTGTGAATTTGAAATTCTGTATCTTCTCTATCTTCTTCTGAACATAATTTCTTCAATTGTTGAGTAGAACTGAGTAGAAGATATTAAATATTCACACATCTGAGAGAGAAGCATTCAACATCTTCAATTTTATAATAACAGATCAGAACTATTCAAAGAATGTGTGTAGATTAATGACCTGTGTGTCACTAAGAGACATGAATTTCAGAACTGTCTCACAGTGTAACTGTGTTTTAAGAACAGAGTATTTCTGTTCAATCACATTCTATATAGTATAAGCAATCTGATTTTCATCATACTTGGAGAAATGTGGTCTGACACCTGCATTCAAGAAGTTTGAGATGAATGTATAGAGTCACCGGTTTCTGATGTCTCAGAATGATACTTATTCATCATCTCTTTATAGAGAGTTCTGAGTCTGTTATTTCTCTATTATATATCAATACTTTGTATCAACTAGTTTCAATTTCATGAAGATGCTTCATGTGATGTAATTGAATGTATCAGTTAAACTGTTTGATCTCACAGTATTCTTGACATCTTTCTTGAATTGAGAGATTGTCTTGTCAACACAGCTATTCAGTTTATAAAGATTGAATTTCAACCTTTCACTGAGATTAGAATTTCATGTGACTGTACAGGCTGTAAATGTAATGACAGAATAATTGTTGACATTCTGTGATCAATCTGTAGAGAATCTCTGTTGATGAAGTTTTTCCAGTTGTAGTTTGAGTTCTAGAACTCTTTGCTTTCTCTTATTCATCTCAAGTATCATCTTGAGATGCTTTATCTGTTAATCTGATATTGTCTTGTCTGAACAGTAGACATCTGAGTGTTCATTATTCTCATCAAGAGAATCAGCTTCATTAAGCTGTTGAGTAGATTAAGAAGCCGGTCTGATCATATCAGAGACTGTATTCAAACCAGCTTTGAATTGAGAGAGTGTTTCAGAGTGTTCATCAATAAAGCTTTTAAAAGCTTTAGAAGAATGTTCACTGACAGAGTATGAGTGTGAAGAATCATCATCAACTTCAACTGATTCAGTGAAAAGAATGTGAGATTGTTAATATGTATATAAGCAGAATTGTGTTGAATCTGTTATCTTGATATTTGTTTATTGAATTCTTGTCAATATTATTCTCTTTTTCTTGCTTTTTTGCAAATATGATATGTTTTCTGCAAGCCTCTTTTTTTTAAGTGAGCAGTAGTATTATTGATTATCAAGATCTTAAATACATCAATACTGATAGAATAAGACAATTTTAACTTCTGATAAGTGTATTGAATGAAGCAGTAGTTAAATAATGATTATATTAACAAGAAATCCTGAATTGGCAGTGATTTTATACAAAATGAGTCTCATAACCTGTGAAAGGTGTAAAGCTTGTGTGATTGAAAGGTTGCTAGCTTTGATGTATACAGAAAACTTAACCTTACTAAGTGCATCACTTGATCTCATTATGTAAGCTGATCTTGTAAATGTGACCCGTGTCACTATCTGATCTCGCTCAATACATCTTTTCTTGTAATTTGAAATCACTTAATTATTTATCATCAATTCTACAATCAATTCAAAATCAATTTAAAATCAATTTAAAATCAATTTAATACTGAAATTATTCTTGAATTTAATAATAAAGTAAGTATTTATATAATTTACACTGAATTGATTATTAATTGATTTTCAATCAATTGTTAATTACTTAAATATACAGATTGAATTTATTTTATTACTATAATTAATTAACAATTAATTCAGAATCAATTCAAAATCAATTCAAAATCAATTTAATACTGAAATTATTCTTGAATTTAATAATAATACTGAATTGATTATCAACTGATTTTCAATCAATTATTAATTACTTAAATATATAGATTCAATCTATTTTTATTATTATAATCAATTCAGAATCAATTTAAAATCAATTTAAAATTAATTCAAAATTAATTTAATACTAAAATTATTCTTAAATTTAATAATAAAGTAAGTATTTATATAATTTATACTGAATTGATTATCAACTGATTTTCAATCAATTATTAATTACTTAAATATATAGATTAAATCTATTTTTATTACTATAATTAATTCAGAATCAATTCAAAATCAATTTAAAATTAATTTAAAATCAATTATTAAATATTTTTATTTTAATATATTTTAAAATTCTGTAAAATATCTCTTTATATTCTATATGAATTTATCTATTCATTTAATTGATTATGAATCAGCTATACATGCTTTGATTGATTGATAAGCTGAATGAATGACACTATGAGTGAATTAAAAGATTAAAAGTCAATTACTAACTGATTAATACTGTATTGTGCGAGGTCGGGGTCATGATTATATAACAAGGTTAAGTGACATACTTAGCAAGGTCAAGTTTTCTGCTTTCTACTAGCTTTGTGAAAAGTTATATGATGAAAGAATTAGTAAGCCAGATCACGTGACCTGATATAAATGATAAGAATATTAAAAATATTCTGATAGCTGAATTCTTTTCAACATCAATAATTATACAAAGATAATAAGAATAATCAAGTCTAAGATAATTCTTCAGAATATAAAGATATGACAGACTATAATAAAACTGCTATTCTGAGACAGTATATTACTCAGTTGAATAAATAATAAGAATATTAAAAATATTCTGATAATAATACTTAATAACAATACTAATAACAATATCAATATTAAAAATACTGTGAATTCAGAGGTTAGATTTCATAAAACTATAATTATAATCAAAATTATAACCTTATAATATCAATGATATTATGAATATAATTATAACTTATAGTGTTAACAAGTCACAGATATAATTATAATTATAACTATTAATATTAATATTAAAATAATGAAGATACTGATAATTATAATACTGATAATTATGATACTGATAATTATAATACCCGGGCTGTTAAATGCTTATATAATAACTTAGAAAAAAGATAATATTTCATGATAATTATAATAACTCATAATAATCAGATCACTGAGTATCTATATAATAATCATGATAACTTATAATAATCAGATCACTGAGTGTGTCTATATAATAATTATAATAACTTATAATAATCAGGTCACTGAGTGTGTCTATATAATAACTATGTGATTCGGAAGAACGTACGACCGTCGGATAATAACGCGGCCGCTTCCGAACTACTAGCGTACGCGTACGAGTGTAAAGAGGCCATAGTGTACGCTAATTAATTTAGCATATGAGACTACAATATAAGAAGCCGGCGTACGCCTGTAATCATATACTGGCTTAAGCAATCTTTGAATCACATCTGATAGCATGTCTAAAAACTGGTGAGAAGTGCAGGCTTCTTCAGAGTGTGATAATTCTATCTACAAAGCAATTTGTAGTTATCATGCCAGTGTGGTTCTAGAACACCTCAAAAGATAGTGTATAAAGAGTAATGAGCAGAAGAGCATCTGATTGATACTGCTTTGCTTATTAGGGAAAAACTTCATGCTCAGGTGAATGTCATGTATGTGAATAAATGAGATGTGAGAAAAGAAATGAGAGCAGTGAATCAGATTCAAAGAAGTCTGCTCTCTACTTAAAAGAAGAATAAAAAGAGAGAGAGTGATTATCACTGAAGTTGTACAATGATAACAGTGATATAGTGATATAATAATATAGTGATATAATAATACAGTAATATAATGATAGACATTGTATAATTAATAAGAAATCACTGAAATGAATATCTTCTCTAGCTGATACAAACAACATTCTTTCCTGCTACCTGAACTGGAAGATATGCAGAACCTCTCAGAGAGTTTACTCAAAGCAGTAAGAAAAGTAACTGAAATCACTGAATCAGAATTGAAGCTCTGTATGTGTATGAGGATTCTAAACAAGATTGAGGCCTTGTGTATACAGTGACAGGCTGAGGCAGAAGTCAAACAACAATTGACATTTGCTGTGAATCAAGCATTCACTATGAAGAGCTTCACTGACACAATTGTCATTATCAATAAGAATAGAGAAAACCAGATCTTAGGCCTGCAGCAGAAGATTGAATATTTACACAGATAGATGACTACATCAAACCTGAAGATCTCACTATGATTATTTATGATCTCTTCAGAAGTGTACACATCATCAGAGACTGCTGCGCAGAATGAGAATTTAAGTATGAAATATATCAAGTCAGAAGATCTGCTGAAGCTATCAAGCTTTAATAACAACTGAAAAAATGATGCTGCAATCAGCTGACTAAGTCAGATGCAATTATATTATCAGATTGAATGTGAACTCACAGACAGACAGTCAACAGAATTTCAACAAGTCTTAAGATCTGCTGTGTTTCTATATAGAAAAGTGAAGTCATTATAAATGACTAGTGAAAAGATGAATCTCACAGACTCAGAGTAATATTCATTCTCATGAATATGAAATGAGTTTTTCAAATGAATCTTGCATAACTTTGAGAAAGTGAATGTATGAGATAAGTGTTATAAATGCTTCACTGAGTGTAGACAAGTGAGTGATCTTACATCATACTTCACACACTTCAGTTTATACTATTTTATGTTGAATGAAGAGCTTTCAACATCTTTCTGTTTACAGGTCTTCATTCATGGTCTTATACCTGAGTTGAGAGTGAAATGAAAATGCTTAACCTCACAGCCAGGCACAGTGAAGAAAGTATACAATATTCTCATTATATGGGAATAAGTGAGTCAATTATAACAGAAAATACTGCAATCAAGTATGTCTCAGTGAAGAATAGATAATCAGACTTCTATAATACAAGTCACACATCTGAATGTGATGAATCTAGATCTGAATATTATTGCTAAAGTACTGAATTCCCTGAAAAAGAAATTCTCTGAGTGAAAACCTTGATGTCATGAGCATTGAGCTTGTTTCAACTGCAGATGTCAAAATCATGATGTAAAAGATTACACTCAATGTGCACAGTCAAAAAACTAGCAGAATCAGTGAGTTCAGAGACACTTGCTGATATTCTATAAAAAGTCTTCAAAGTGAAAGAGATGCCTGCATTAGATGACTCTCTGAATTCTGTAAATGCAAAGAAGAAGCAGGCTTCTGAATGAGATGCGGGTGAGAATGATGAAGTGAATGCTCATCTCAATGTCTTAGAGCCTGAAATGTTAATGTATAGAGAGCACTTGAGTAAGAATTGAGAGATGGCTGTAAAAGTGTTAGCAGACACAGGAGCTTCTATACAATATATTAATGATCATATAATCTGAAGATTGAAAGAGGTCTGCTGAGTGAAGAATTTCTAACACATAAGATTATCTGATAACTGATATTTAATATCACCTGCAAGAGTAAGAGTTCCCTTGCACTTTGAAGAATGATCTTGCTATATTTGAGCGCGAGAGCTGCAGAATGTGGAATACAACCTTATTCTCAGACTTGATTGATTTCAAAGATTCAATCTGCAGATTCAATGATGTACATGTCATATGCAGTTGACTGATAGGAAGAAAATGATTTATACAATTCTATCAACTGATATGAGAAGAATATTCCACACTTCTGATATAGAAGGGTTAAATCTGCTTATACATTAATAAGTAAAGAGAATGATTTGCAAGACCTCATCTGAAAGCATTCTGAATGTCATACAGGACTCAGAAGTGAAGGAAACCAAGATAAAAGATATGTAGAAGGACAAGCATATGAAGAAGCTTCTGAAGAAGTATGAGAAGGTCTTTTGAACAGATCTTTCACAGAATTGTCACTGAAATGAGGATTCATACATGAGATTGACACAGGAAATGCAAAACCAGTCAATCAGAATGTGTACTCTCTGTCACAAACATATCTTGAAGAACAGAAGTGTCTGATCACAGACCTTCTAGAACATGATCTTATATAATCCTCATCAAGTGCATGGGGCTTTTCAGTTCTATTTATGAAAAAGATAAGTGAAGAGTGACAGATATGTATTAATTATCAAGCACTCAATAAGCTTACAATCAAGAATGAATATTCACTGTCATGAATTCAATAACAGTTGAATATGATTGAAAACACTTAATATCTATTGAAGATTGATCTTCTCTCAGAATACTAGCAGATCTGTGTAGATGAACTGTCAGTCTCACAAATCATATTTAATATGCAATGAAGAAAGTTCAAATTCCTAGTAATATCATTCAGTCTGATAAATGCACCTGTCATCTTTTAAACAATGATGAATACAATTCTTCATAAATAGAATGAAATCTCATGTCTTGTATATCTCAATGACATTCTAGTCTTTTCAAACTCATATAATGAATATCTGAAGCATCTCAATGAAGTGCTTATAACTCTGACAGAGTATAAACTCTACATTAAATCAATCAAGTGTGTGTTTAAAACAGAAGAGTTGAAGTTCATGAAATATGTAGTGAGTGATGACTGTATACATTTCATTCTGAAGAAATTGAATATCATAGTGAATTGACTGTGACTGAGAAATGTACATCATATATAACAGTTTCTTGAGTTAATCTCATACTATTGCAGGTTCATTAAGAATTTCACATGAATATCTGCATCACTCTCAGATCTCTTAAGAGAAACAGATACAAATCTGTGAAAGAAGAAGTTTTATTCAATCATCTGAAATGCTGTGTGTGAAGAGGCTTTTCTCACACTGAGAGAACATATAATAATATTCTCAGTGCTTATTCAATCAGATCATAATAAATCTTTCTACATTGAGATAAATGCATTTGAATAAGCTATCAGAGACACTCTTCTACAGATAAGCAAGAATGACAAGCTGTATCTGATGACATATAATGATAGAAAACTATCAGACACTGAGCTCAATTACTCAGTACATGAAAAGAAATTACTAGTGATCAAGCACACACTGGTGTTATGAGATAAATATATTGATAATAAGTATACAACAATGATGATCACAGATCATGAAAGTCTTATCTATCTATAATTAATAATAAAATCTTTTAAATACTTAGCATGTTGAATCTCAGAGTTTCAAGTATATAATCTTCATATCAAATACTGAAAGAGATTGAATGCAGTGATATCTGACACAATCAGTCACAGATCTGATTTCATGAGTGAGAGTTCTGCAAACTAGGTATAAGAAATGTTCACATTAAATATACTGAGAGAATGCAAGGAATCAGAATGAGTGAATATCATGATCTCTCACTTGAAGAATGACAAGATATCAGATAATAAGTGTCTTATGAAAGTAGTAGAAGAGATGCTTCTGAACTTCAAGCTGAGGAAATTGAAAAATGATGTTGTGCTTTATCATGATCTAGAATATGTAAAAGCTCTCTATCTAGAATCTTCATTTCAACATGACTTGATGACTTACATACACAAAGAATTCAGTCACTTAGAAAGCTCTGAACTCATGAGTGTATTTAAATTAAGAGTGTACTGGTCAAGCATGACTGAGAACATTCAGATATACACTCACAAGTGCTCAAATTGTCAGATTATAAAAGAATCTAAGAAAGAGTTAGAATATAAGAAAGTGTAATATCAGATAAAATGTATAATACAACTATTCAAACAATGAGAGATGAATCTCATAGACATATTACTGTGAATGTCAAATGAAAATTGATAAATAATCACTGCTATTGATTATGCTACTGACTGACCAGTTGTGAAAGCAGTTTCAGAGATGATAGAGAAGATGATGATGAAGTTTCTACATAATGAGATCTATATCAACTATGAAATGCTGCACAAGATTCTAACTGATAACAGTGTAAATCTTGTAGAAGAAGTGATGAGGCATTTTATAAGTCAGTTACAGATAAGACATTGTAGAACAATGTCATATCACCCGCGGATGAACAGGAAGATGAAATGCTTGAATGAAATCTTGAGCAACATGCTGATGAAATATCTAGTGAGCAAGTCTATGAGACTATGAGATGAATATCTCAGACAGATGCTATTGACCACACGGATTCAACAGTATGCAGTCTTCAAGTGTTCATCATTTTACCTGTTATATGAATTGCATCCGTGCATCCTGAAGAATGCTTCAGAAAAGATAAGAGAGAAAACAGCAGTTGCAGATGCAACAGTCGCGGACACAGCAGAAACAGCAGTTATGAATGCAGCAGTAGCAGTTGCAGACGCAACAGTTGTGAATATGAAATCAAGATTGAAAGAGATCAGTCACACATGTGCAAAAGCTAACAAGTTACTCCTGAACTGAGCAATTCAATTGAAAAGAATATGAGACTCACTTATTAAGAAATTGAGTCTCAAGATGAGAATATGAGTTCTTATATATAATAAGAGTTCTGAGAAGTTTCAATCTAGATGATTTAAGTCATATAAAATACTCAAATCACATTCTCTGAAAATGTATGTATTGAAAGAATCAGAGGGACAGATCTTACACAACTTAATCAATAATTTATAACTTATGAAAGCAAAGATGTAAGACCTGAGTGAATTATAATCATTCACAGCACTATCATCAGTGTTGAAAAAGAAGAAGCTTATAATTGAAAAGTCTCACAAAGTAAGAGAAATCATAGACACTTACAAATCAGATGATCTCACTTATTCTGATCTTTTCATAATTATAAGAAAAGAATGAAAAGAAATGAAGAAATTAGATAAATATCACACTTTAATAAGTGATGAGACTGTAGCTGATTGTATAATAATGTACTGCAGACAGTGAGTGTAACATAGTAAAGAGTGATCTCAAAGCAGCAGACTTGCATGTGAGTCAGATCACAGAAGAAAAAGAAATTCAGAGTTAAATTCAACTGTTTACATCAGTTCAATTGCAGAGACTACAGAGAATGAACTATCTGAAACATTCACAGATATATAAGATTAAGTCATCTTGACTTCTGAGAACACTCAGAGATCAGATGAGATTAGTTTTAATAAGCTGTTCACTGTAGTGATCTGAGCAGGTGAAGAGAGACAGTATAATATGTGAGACAGAATTACAAAAGATGAAAGCTACTGAATCTAGTCACTGAACACTGTATTATATAGAGATCATATAAGAGTAGTGACTAGTAGATAAAGAAAAAGCATAAGAAAAGAGATGATAAATTGATCATCAACTGTAAGAATCAGCTGTAAAAGACAAATGTTATTATACATATCTCATTCATTTTCATACACTATATGTTAATCTATTTTTAATGTCACATCATCTGAAAAATGTCAAAAATAAAGGAAATCTCAAAACTTGAGATCTGCAAGAGATTCAAGAGTCATAAGTCACTCTTATAACAACACTGTACACATCTCTGATTTCTCTACTGCTCTGTATACAACATTAATGTTATTTATTACAAGATTAACTGAAATGTCAATATAGAAATGTGCATGCATATACATAGAGAAATTGAAGAAGAGTATGAGACTCACAGAATCAGAAGCCAGAGCAGAGAGAGCAGAGATGAAAGAAACAGAGAAAAGAGAAGACACAGAATCAGATGAATGATGACAGAAGTCACTCAGAGCTGAATACTTATAACTCAGTGTATACACAACCTTCTCTGCAGAGAAGAGGGAGAGAGAGAAAGCAACAGTAGAAGCTTAAGAGTGAGAGAAAGTAGTCTCAGCAGTGTTATTATCTTTGATCAGAATGATCTCTGATGCTGAAGTAACTAAGAATTATTATTAGTGTATAAAAATTGCAAAAGCAGAGATAACAATTATCAAATGAACACTCACTGATCTTAGAATTGTACATATAATTACAACACACACAAGACTTCTCAGAAAGAGAGAGAGAGACATGAGAGAATGCAGAAAGCAGAATGCAGCATGTGAATAACTCATTTTCATAATAATATCTCAGACAAGATGTATGAGCCTCATGTCTGCAGGTGTAAAAGAGTATAACATTCATATTCTTATTTCTGAAAACACAGATATCTTTTACCTGCACCATGAAATCAGATAACAGATGTCAGAGAATAGACTGATACAGATCTATTATTCTGAAGAAATTTATCAGAGTAGATATCTCTGCAATATTAAACTTTACAGTTGTAAAAAGCTTCTTGATATCTGTAAATGCTATAACTTCATACACAGTAAAACTCATAACAATTTTCTCTAAGAATAGAAAAATCAGTATCAGAAAGAAAAGATGAAAAAGAAAAAGACTTATAATCTTGATACTGTTGAGAAAGAAGGTGATTCTCTGATATAAATGAATAATTGTCTTATTACAAATATTTAAAATAAATATAATAATCAGTGTTCATAACTGAGCTTCAGATAGTTATGTTATATACAGTCTTTATATAATAAATTATTCTGAGAGTTGATAAGAAGAGTGAGAGTGTACACACTGAGAGAGATAATTCATTAAGTCTATATAATATCTCCTTGAAATGGGGAGAGCTGATAACAAAAGCAGAGATGATAAAACCAGGAGTAACAGAAGTGAGAATTGCAGGAACAGAGGTAGCAGAAGAGAAATCAGACACAGAAGCAGATGTAGAAGAATAAGAAGAAGCAGTAGAGAAAGAAACAGAGAAGACAGAAGAAGATATAGAAGACTCAGTCACATATAATACAGATAATTTCTTCATTATCATGTTCTTCAGATTCTCAATCAATGATTTAATATTGAGTTCACTATCATTAGTGAATATGAATCTGTTAATATATAAAGATTCTATATGAATAAAAACAAATATCAGCATCTGTGTTTATATAAAATTGTGTCAGAAAACATGATCAGAAACTCACTGAGAAGAAAACAGTTGAGAGTATATAAGAAGATAAAGAAGATATATCATCATTCATAATAGTACATTCTGATAATCATTAGAAGATAAACAAGTTCTGATTATATTTCACAATGCATTACACTTACTGCTAACAAACTGTCTGATATGAGCACTACAATAATGCTTGTTATGGAAATGAGAGATTATTGTCAGAAATGTGTACAATGTGATAGAGAAACAGATGAAAAGAGTTGAACAGAAGAAGAAGTAGAAATCTTGAATGAGATAGTAATATTTGATGATGACAATAATGAAGATGATAATTGAAGAATGAGAAAAGTTAGTGAATGAGTGATGTAATATAGTGAAAGTTTCTTTGTAAGAGTGTACACAGAATACTAGTCAAATCAGAGATAGGTCATATAATTGTGAAACACTAGTAATGAGCTAATCTGCATGAAGCTAGAATGTATGACATGGTCATGTGAGTGTGACTGAATCTGGTGAGAGAGAATGTGATTTGAAAGAATGTATGATCATTGAATAATAACACAGCTGCTTCCAAACTACTAGTGTACGCGTACAAGTGTAAAGGGGCCATAGCATACACTAATTAATTTAGTGTATGAGACTACAATATAAGAAGCCAGTGTACGCCTGTAATCATACACTGACTTAAGCAACCTTTAAATCACAACTATAATAACTTATGATAATCAGATCACTGAATATACCTATATAATAATCATAATAACAATAACAATAAAATGATAAAAATATGAGAAATGAGACCTCACAGTGTTCAGATGACTGAGGGGGTAATACAGATACAGAAAGAACAGATTTAAGTGTTTTTTCTTACATATTCATGTATATTTGCATGTATAAAGCTAGTTCTTATGAGAAAACTAGACTCTACTTTGTGTAATTAATTATTATTACAGATTTGAATGATTTAAATGCTTTTAACTGCATGAGTTAACTGGTCTGTATAGTATGAGAGAGTGTTAAGACTACTACACAAGCTCTAACTCTTACTCATGTGACTCACACATATATATTTAGCTTTCACTAGCTACTAGTTAGATAATAACAATCAATCATATTCAACCTCTCTCACATTTACATTTGTAAGTGTGTTCAGAAGTGACTGTATTATTATTCAGTGATTGTATATTCTTCTGAATCACAGTATCTGTGATTTTCAATAGAGAATGATATCAGTGAATAAGACAGTTTTTAGAATTAGTAATTATATAGATTAAATTCAGTGATATTATCAATATGATAATTGATTTTTTCAGTTTATTACTTATTTATGATGATTTCATCATTTATTCATCATTATACTATGATTTACAGCTCAGTGACTGTGTCGCTGATTGAAATGATGAAACAACCATAATCCGGTCGTGTAATAACCCTACGTTCTTCCCATATGAATAGAATGCTAGGCGGCTAGATTAGTGTATAATCAATCAATCTTTCAACTTCATCAGCTTCTTCTTCAGTAGAAGTCAGCTTTTGATTCTTTTGTTGAGAATTCTTGTATATGGTTCAGTCATATAGTCAGTAGAATAGACTGAATAAAGGAACATTGTATGCCTTGACAACAGTCTGCAGACTAGAAATTTGCTTGGTTTTATAAGCATTAATGACTAAAAGAAGCCTTCCTTGATGAGAGGCTTGATCTTTTGTTTTTGTAGGCATATTGAATAATTTGATGAATGAGATTGGTTGGGGTGGAAGGGTGTTCTGTTATGTTACATATACTTCTATTATAATAGAGAACTCATGTCAACTCATACAAAAGGTACCTTTATAGTTGCGGTGACATTACGCGCTTGGCACCGTTAGAGCGCGCCGCATAGGTTTGAAGTTGACTGGATGAAATTGCAATTCATCATTACTCTATGACTACCGACAGATGCCTACCTAGGTAGGTATATCTACAACCCTATTGAACGCCTTTACTTTTAACTCCAATACTAAATCAAACCATATAGCGAACTTGGATGCCCTTTGCAAAGCAAATTTCCACGCTTTTATACCGAGATCCATGGAAATAGTCTCAGGCGTAGCTCCCGCCAGAGTGCTTGCTGGGTTAGTTGGCCCCGATCAACTGCATCACGATTCTCGTCTGCCCGCCGTAGTAGATACATCATGCACTCCTCTGTTGTTCCCCATACGGCATATTTAAAGACCTGAATATCCTCTTCGATAACGTTCTAGAGTATGGACATGATTTGTCAGTTTATCTCTATGAACGGCAACTTTCAATAGACAGAGAGAGGGATCCGCGAGGGGGCATACCTGTCTTTTCTGTAAGAGACCTAGAGACAGCTCATCTGCCATGCCCATTAGCTGGGCATAGACAACTTCTGCCAAAGGCAGTTGTTTTTGCATTTGCTCTTGCCGCAGACTCCGCATCATCTCCACGCTTTGCGAGTTATGTGTGGCCAGCATCACTCCGATTTTAGGTGCAGAAGGATCACCAAGATGCTGCGTCGCCAGCATTCGCGCTGCATCGTCGTAAGCGCGGTCTGTTTCTTCTCTGGAGTCGTGAATCAAGTGGCGTGGGTCACTCTTGAGGTATGCACCCCGAACTAGTTTTACGCCAAAGGCGAATTTACCAGAGCGTGCGCGTTCGAGATGTCTTGTAAGAGTCGCGGTGGACTCTTTAAGGTACCTGCTTCCAAGTCAGCAGCGCGAAACTAAGCTTGAGAATTCGAGAGGTACAGTTGGTGCTTAAAACGAACATTTGATAGGTGTTGTACACAACTAAATTCCCATTTTGGTTATATTTCTCCATGAGGTACATCGTCCAAGAATCAATACCCGCTTGCTGGGAATGGTGCTCAGCGTCAATCAGCAGCCTAACGCCTCGGGATTTGGCGGAGTCACAGATCTGCGTCAAGGCTTCTGCCATCGCTGCATCTGGTGCCAAGCCAGCTTCGAGCAAGCGTACACATTCCGGCCCTGCTCCCGTGAATTTTAACGCAACGAAGTCACCAGGGCTCGAATAATGGACCCCTTTCAGGGACCCTTCTAGCCACTGAGTAACATGCCCTTGATGTGAGGTTTGATGTTTAGCTTCACTGTCAGCTTCAGCGGTATTCGAGAGATCTACCTCACGAGCATATGCTGTTATCACGCCCTTGAACCCGAGTGCCTTTAGGTCGCGAACCGTGTTCTTGATCTCAGCCTCCGTGCTTCCCGCACAGAACTGGGCGTAGAAGATTTTATCCAGGAGGAATCTCAGCGGGAAATTGCTCGTCAGAATTTGAATATTCCGTTGAGCCAAAGCTGATGCAGCGCCCATTACATACGGCTGCGACATGGCGGCCTGCATGACGATACCCCTCAGCAGGGCAGCCGTTGGCAATCTTTCTAGGGCACGACGACGCCTTGGGTCATCGTTCAGTGGGGACGGTGGTGGTCCGTCCCACGTTGCGCTTGTTAGAGTCCGTCGTGGCCCGGAGGCAGGCAGGTGCATTGATTGGGAGAGCTGGAGGGGGATTAAACGTGGAAAACTATTCTTGATAGTGGTGATACGGCAAGGAGAGCGGAGATGAAGGGCCATGTCACGACAGCGGGAAAGTTTGATAACTCTGGGGGAATAAGCTGTGGGAGAGTTGGACGCTGAGCCAAAAAATGGGTGAACAGTGGGAAGGCCATTGTGGCCATATATGAAATATATAGTCGGGGTTGATAGTGGTGATTCGTGGGATAACAACCAGTCGGGACTCCGTGTTTTCCCGTGCCTCTTTTTTGATTTTTCTTTTCCTATTTTATTTTTCTTTGACACATACAAATTCAACAAGCGTTATCTTGTCCCGGATTGACTCGTTTGGAAGCGGAATTGCCCTTACCCAGCATTGACTAAACGAGCCTCTCCGGGCATATCCTTTGAATTCCGGGTGGAGTCATGTGACGTCCCTCTCCGCTGATATTCCGTGGACACAACCTTGGCAGAACCGCGAATTGTGCGAATGGTTATGGCGAATACTATGCTGGGTTAGTTATATAGAAAATGTGGGGTTGCGATCAATTCGGAGACCTTGTCACCGTGCTCTGTATCACAGGATAGATGGTATGTGAATTCTGTTTCCCTGGCCCCTTGGTTCTAGACTGTATCCAGTGATTCCATCATCCTTTGCCTCAAGTTCCAGCAGTACAGTGACAGCGCCGATGGGGGTGCCTGGGGGCCGGGATCCCGCTATCGCCAGCTAAGCAACTCCAAGATGTCCCTTAGTGTGAGGGGAAGCTCAGTTAACCCTGCACCAGCAGCTGCCATCCGCCCTATAGGAGAATTCTCTAGTAACATTATCTTTGTAGTTCATCAACTTGGCCACTCCTTGGTATAACTATTATTCCTTTGTAACGGCAGCTCGGTTATTTTGATTCAATGACAAGGTTATTTACATAGAATATATAATATCATACTTCCCACCTCCCTTTGCTTTATTTCTCATTTCCCTATCTTCATTTCTCACCATTCAACCTGTACTCTCCTCTTCATTCCCCGATCTTTCTTTGAGCCAATACACAGACATAATGCATAGACTGCCAACCCTCTCCTCCATTTCGGCGAAGCAGACCATCCCCATCGCTTCTACCACACGGTTGGCTCGTAGTTTTGGCGGTTTCGCAGGTTTCAAAGTTCCCAGGGCTCGGAATGAGCCAAATGTACCTCTACCTCTGGGGCCATTCATTGTATTCTTTTGGTCATTAGCTAACCATGTATCCTGCATTTAGCCAGACTATGGCAAGAATTCCCCAGAGCGGTTGGGCCTGGAAAATGCTCTGAAGTCTATGAAGCAAAAACTCCCGCTCGAGGTCCCAGCTGTGATCGCGGGTAAAAATGTAAGTTAATTTAGCCTCCATAGCATCTACTCCGCCTAATCCATGTTTTCTTGTTTCCTAACTAAAATGTGCTATCTAGATTAAACCATCCAAACCATCTCGACAACCAAACCCGTCTGCGCATGCTGAAGCGGTGGCTGAATATTATAATGTTTCAGAAGAGAATGTTACCCAAGCGATCGAGGCTGCGCTGAAAAACAAGCCAGAATGGGAACGGCTCAGTTTTGCAGACAGAGCTTCTGTTTTCCTCAAGGCCGCCGATCTTGTAGCTGGCAAATACCGCTACGATATCATGGCTGCCACCATGCTTGGTCAAGGCAAGAATGCCTGGCAGGCTGAGATAGATGCTGCTGCAGAGCTGGCAGATTTCTTACGTTTCAACGTGCAGTATGCTGAGGAACTCTATGCCCAACAACCCCAGCACCATGCAAACGGTGTCTGGAATCGTGTAGAATACCGCCCCTTGGAAGGCTTTGTCTATGCTCTATCCCCTTTTAACTTTACAGCCATTGGCGGCAACCTGTGTGGCGCGCCTGCACTCCTTGGCAATGTTATTGTATGGAAGCCATCGCCGTCATCAATGGCTGCGAGCTATCTCATGTACCAAATCTTCCTCGAGGCAGGCCTTCCCCCTAACGTCATTCAGTTCGTGCCAGGAGATGCTGAGATGGTTACCAAGGTTGCACTAGGCCATAAGGAATTCGCTGCTCTCCACTTCACCGGCAGCACAACCGTTTTCCGCTCGTTGTACGGAAAGATTGCACAGGGAATCGCAAATGGCATCTACCGAAGCTATCCTCGCGCTGTTGGCGAAACCGGTGGCAAGAATTTCCATCTAATCCACCCTTCCGCGGATATTAAAAATGCTGCGATCCACACAGTCCGTGGTGCGTTTGAATACCAGGGTCAGAAGTGCAGCGCAACCTCTCGTGCATATGTTCCTCAATCCCGCTGGCAAGAGTTCAAATCTGTGCTTGTGAGTGAAACTACAGGTCTCAAGTCTGGTCCACCAGAAGATTTTGGGAACTTCATGGGACCTGTTATCCATGAAGCATCTTTCAAGAAGCTTGCTGGAGTCATCGATGCTGCGAATAACGATTCTGGCCTTGAGTTGATTGTGGGCGGGAAATACGATGGCAGCAAGGGGTATTTCATCCAGCCTACAATCTATGTCACCAAGGATCCTCACCACAAACTTATGTCTACCGAGCTTTTCGGGCCGGTCCTTGCTGTTTACGTTTACGACGATACTAAAGCTGAGGCATTTGAGAAAATCTGCCAGACCATCAATGGTACCTCGGAGTACGGACTCACTGGATCAATCTTTGCTGTGAGAAGGGATGTTATCCGGTACGCCGAAGAAGCACTCAGGAACACGGCCGGAAACTTCTACATTAATTGCAAATCGACTGGTGCTGTGGTTGGGCAACAGCCATTCGGTGGTGCCCGCCAGAGCGGAACCAACGACAAGGCCGGGAGTGCAGCCATCCTGAGCAGGTTTGTCAGCATGCGTTCGATCAAAGAGGAATTCTCGCCACTTTCTCAAACCATATACCCTAGCAACGAGGTTTAAAAGTGCTTCACGCTTAATATTTCCCTCAAATGATTGATGTTTCGCATGAAGTATTGCGAACTCACCAGCAAGACTGGGGACGACACGCGACGGAGAGTGTCCCCGAGTAATGTCTACATAGAACCCTGAACGCCAAGTCGCCGTCGTCGGTCGAGAATGGTTGGAAAGGGCTTGGAAGTAGCGGGGGAAGCAGATGCGCAGGGCATCTAAAGTTTTTTGGTGCGAAGATTTGGTTCTTAGTACATGTACGTACATGTACATAGATATTCTGTAATAGTTCGGGATTAACACATAGAAAGCTAGATAGATAGCTCATCAGACTCTTCAAAAATAATATTTGTCACTTGTTCAAACCATGTGGTCTATATCCTTGTACAGCGTAGTTATGCCAATCTCGATGCTGAGATAGGAGGCAGCAAGGTGATTTGAAAAAGGGAAACAAAAAAATGGAAAAGAGAAGGAAAGGGGCCAAAAGAGATGGTGACGAGAGAAGGAAAGAGGCCGAAAAAGATGGTGACGAGAGTGGGATTCGAACCCACGCCCCTTTCGAGACCAGAACCTTAATCTGGCGCCTTGGACCGCTCGGCCATCTCGCCGTCACTTGATATCCATTTCGCGCTATCTGGCTACTGAATAGACTGACCGTGTGACCGTGTCTGGGACCAGAATCAAACTTTACAGTTGTCACATTGCCTAAAAGTATTACTTCTGATCATGATTTGTATTCATTACATTAATCTTAAATCACATTATTTCAAATATTAAAGATTTCAGATTCACTTTTTAAATAAAAATCTAGTCTTAAATAAAGAATATATTTAAATTCTTAATTACATTTTTATTCTGATCTTATTATTAAGAATGATATTAAATAAAACTATGAAATTATTTCTCACTTATATAATATTATAATATAGTACTCATTTGTTGAAAATTCAATAGAAAGTATTATCAAATATTATTACTTTTCTAAATATATATTATAATTTATATAATTTTAATTATAAAAAAATATAAAATATGAAAAATAATAAAAAAAATAAATAATAAAATAAAAACAAGAAAAAATCACAATGAAAAAAAAAAGAGAAAGAAAAAAAAATAAAAAAATGAAAAAAATAATGAAGATAATTAGTTGTATTATTAAGATCTATCTATTATATAGTCTATAATATATGTAGATATTTACTAAGTAATCAGTAAATATCTCACTTAGACAGAAGTAATCAGTCTGTAGAGAGAGAAATTTAATATTCTTCTTAACTACTACTCTACTAAGTAGATATTTACAACTTAGCAGAGTGATTTTATAACTGAAGAAAGAATATTATATACAAAAATAGTAGTGTCTTCTGTCAAAGGTTCTATGAAGAATTAATAAGAATTTGAAGAATAAGAAAATAGAGAAAACAGTAAGATAAATAAATAAATAAACTACTGTAGAAGTAGTGAGTTAATAAGACTCTGTATTTATTAAGATATCTTCAGAGCTTTTCTGACTGTAGATGTTCAGATCTCTATATTAATCAGAGTATCTTTATAAACTTTAGTTATTAGAGCTTTTATTAGAGTGTCTGTAGTTATACTGATAATATCTATCTATATAATTTTAACAATGTCTGAAGCTGCAGTATCGCGGATATAATAATATTTAATATTAATATAGTGTATATTGTTAGTAATCTTTTCACTGTTTACTATAGCAATTACTTCATTATTATCAATATATAGAAGAACTGTAAAATCAGAGAGTAGAAATTCAAGCTTTATAAGTAATTATTATTATTATTATTATTATTATTATTCTTTCATTATACTTATATACAAGTGAAGCTTATGATGAGTTCTTGCATGATGTTAAATACAGGCCAAGTATTAATTATACAGAAGGAAATACAGGTGTTAAGATCACATTAAGATAATAAGAACATAGGAAATACAAAGAAGTAACAATTAGATACATGCGATAATAACTTCTCAGCTCAGGAATATAGAGTAATTTTATTAAAGCAATTTATACACCTCTGTATTTATTAGAAACCTGAGATGCTTGAGTTTCAGATTTAATGTATTCTCTGCGGGTTTCAAACTCACACATCTTGATTTCTCATGCCAAGGTGCTACTGAGTGGCCGCATTAATCATTCAGTCACCGGGGCTTTATAAGTAATCTGTGTAGTCAGATTACAGTTTTAAGACTCTCAGAGACAGATATATACTCTGCTTCTATAATACTCAGTATTATAATTATTTACTTAATGAATTTTCATGTGATTAATCTGTCAGTGAGATAGATAAGAAAACTTAACATAGATTTATAGTCACTGATATCATCTACTCAATCAGAATCTGTAAAGACTTCAAAGTTAAGCTCTTCTACTTCAGTGATATAGTGAATATAGTAATCAGTTGTACTGCAGATGTAGTGAAAGAGCTGTTTGACTACAGCTCAGCATACTTATATAGAGTTACTTAATTAACAGATGAGTTTAGCAGTTGTAAATGTAAGAGGCCTACGCTGAATAGATCAGTATTATATTATACATCTTATATAACAAAGAGAAAAACATTAGAGAAGAAAAGAAAGAGAAAGTGTGAAAATCAGCAATTAAGATGAATATTTATACATGTATGTTTATTATTATTATTATTCTTCAATTATAGATGTATGTAGTCAGAGACTATGACATCTACCTGAGAACTTTTAGTTCTCAGGGTTTTTCCTATGTCTGTAGAGTTAACTATTATACATTCATCAATTTCAGATATGCAAAATCAGAAAATTCCAGCCCAGAATATAAAAACTGTTTACAGATTGCAGTATTTTAACATCTTTTGATACTTTGAAATCATTTGACAATATCATGACAAAGGAAAAGAGAAAAAGAACACAGTCTCAAAGATAGACACATTAAATAGATAGATAGAAAGAAATTGAAAGAAAAAGATAAAGAAAAAGATAAAGTAAAGAGAGACTATAACAAAACAAATTATTAAAAGAGAGTGTATAGCTGTTTCAACAGACTATATCTGATTGATTTCCTCCTCTTCATATTCAGATAATTCTGAATTTAGTCATTTTCTTATAGCTACTTGAGTTTCTGATAGAAAGTCTATTAAGTATTTAATTTCTGTCTCAGTTGAGAATAAGAATCTTATATTTAATTGATTTAGATTATACTTCTTTTTCAATCTGACTCTGAGACTATTGTATAATGCACAGTGTATTACAATATACTCAGGATTCTCATTTATATTGCAGAATGAGCATTGTATTGAGTCAAATCTATCATCAAATCTTTGTATATAAGATTTGAAATAGCCATGTCCTAGTTTCAGCTGTATTATAGATGAGAATATTTTCTTTTTACATTTAATTGAACAAGATTTTCACTTGGGTTTTGTTTCAAATCTTGAATAATGTATACTCTTCTTTTATTTCTGCCAGCTTTCATTTCACTTGTCTAAACAAGATTCTTTTATTTTTCTCTTTATAAAAGATCAGAACACAATTTTTTGAATAGATCTGCTTAATTCTGCACTCTTTTTTACAGCTGAATCAGCCAATTCATTGTCATGAATATTCATATAAGCAGAAACTCAGTGCAGATGTATTATCAGCTTTGATGTTCTTCTCTTTTGAATTTTTAAAACAGAGTTTAAGATCAGTTCAAGATTCATTTGATTATTATGAATCTGACTATTTCTAAGTCTTTTTAAAGCAGCTTAACTATCAGAGAATATTCATGTCTCTTTCAAACTATTTCCTCTTTTATGAGATTTTATTTCTATGAGTTTGAAAGCTTTCACTATTGCAAATAGTTCAGTATCAAAGACTTCAGATTCACAGCCTAGATTCCAGAAATCTGAGATAAAATTGATATTATCTTCAGTATAAGCAATGTCTGTGTCTAATCTATTCAGGTTCTCATTTTTTGAGCCATCTGAATAAATCAGAATAGAGTCTTTTATATTGATTGTAGAAATTCTCTTCAAATACTGTTTATATTCTTTCTCTTTTGATAGTTCACTTATTTGTAAGTCTATAAGAGATTCAAGCTTTTCTCTTCAGAGAGATAACTTCTCATGATTCACTTTTTCAACATTTTCAGAGTTAATTGATGGAAATGAAGAAGAGACTCTTTCTCTGATTATATGATTTAAGCTCATCTTTATAACTCTCAGTGCATAGTTCATACAGGCCTTTTCAAATCTAATAGCAGAAGGGGGAATTGAAGCTTCAATTTCCATTGCTTTAATAGAAGATGATTTGAATGCTTCTAGAATTCTTCTCAAGGCTATGTTTTGCAGACTTTGAAAGATTTCAGTGAAATTTCCTTGATTATTTCATCAAACTTGAACTTCATAATCAGCTACTGATGTAATACAGGCTATATATAACTGTCTCATAGCCTGGAAGAATAGACCTCTCTCTGTATTTAATAGTCTGATTATGTTGTTCAATAGTCTTTCTGCCTTGACAGTTCTTTGTTGAATGTGATATTTAAAATTCAACTTGGAGTTTAACCATACTTCTAATCATTTGACATTTACACTGGGTTTAATCTCTCTATTTAAAAGAGTTAGAGATAGTTCTTTCTCATTGAATCTAGAAAAGAAATGAATTAACTTAGTTTTATTCATATCAAATTGAATTTGATTGATATCTGCTCTAACAAAGATTTTCTTTGTCACTTCTTCAATTACTTTCAAATTCTCTTTGATAGTTTTTGAGCTGTAGACTAGACCAATATCATTCATATAACTCAGAGATTGTACTATTCTCATATTTCTATTTTTGAATAGATATGCAGTGTATATTGCAAATAAAATGAGTGAGATTGAAGATCTCTGTGATACTTCTATTTTTATCTCAGTCTTGTCTTATTTCATTTCATCAAAGAAGAGTTGTATAATTCTTTTAGATATAAAACAGTTAACTCATTTTATTAGAGAAAGTGACAGTTTTAATATCTTCAATATCTGAATTAACTTTGACTTTGAAATATGATCAAATGCTTCTTTTATATCAATAAAAACTGCAGTTGAGATCAGATTCTCATGCTTTGCTATTTGAATATCATAAACAACTGAGAGAACAGTGTCAATTGCAGAACACTGTTTTCTATCTTCTATTTATTCACTGAATAAAAGAGAATTATCTATAGAGCTTATAAAAGATAGTTGAGTAGCTATTATCTTTTCTAAAACCTTTTCTAGGCAGTTCAATAGAGATATTACTCTATATGACTTAGAAATTGAAGTTTTTCTATTAGGTTTTGTAAGAATCACTTCAGTGACTTCTCTTCAGCATTCAGAATGATATCTATTTTTCAAGAGATTGAAAAAGAGCTCAAAATATTCATTCTTTAAGTAGGAATATGTATTTTGAATAATTAAGTGATTAATTGAATCAGGATCTGCAGCAGTTTTAACAGAACTTGAGAAGATAGCTGACTCTAATTCATCTTGTATAAGATCAGGTCATTTTCAGTCATTTTCATCAATGTAGTTGAGAAGTGATAAATTCTCTTTCTCTGAATCTGAATCTGAATCTGGTGAGTTCTGAAAGAGAATTCTCATAAAAGCTTGATATTTTTTCTCAAAAGAGTTTACTGTATATGATTTATTCTGAAACTCATATTCTAAGGCTGGAAGTTTTGCTACACTTCTTGTTTTAGTATAGTTAAAAGCTTTAAAAACTTCCTTCTCTTGTGCTTCTTCAAGAAATTTATTCCAGTAGTCTGTTTTAGCTCTTTTAATATCTGAAAAATATTCATTTCTGACAGCTTTGAACTCTTCATCAGATATTACATCATTCTTTCAATCTCTTCTAGCAGTAGCTAATTCTTTTCTTTTAGATGAGATATTCTCATTTTATCAAGGTTTTGAATACTCAGAAGATTTTCTCTTTGAAATATTATCTCTAACACTTGTTAGAATAATAGATGTAATAAGCTTCACTCTATTCTCAAGCATTTCATTTGAGATATCTTGACCAGAATTTCAATATAGCTCATTCTGTCTTTCAGATTTTAACAGTTTTATGCTTTCTTTAACTGCTTTTCAATCAGCTTTTTCAAAGTTAAACTGATTAGAGAGAAGAGGATTTTCACTCATTTATTTTTCACTCAGTTCAATCTCAAATTGAATAATCTCATGATCTGATTCTGATATCTTATTTGAATCAATAAATCAGTTTACAAGTCTTCTTTTCATTAGATTTTATGACATGAAGATTAGATCTATAATAGATTTCTGTTTCATGCCTTTTCTAAAGAATGTTTGTTGATCAGACTTATTAATCAAATCTATTGAATGCTCAAAGATTCATTTAACTAGATTATCAGCTCTCACTGCTCTCTTGCATTCTGAATTTCATCAGAGATGATGTGTATTGAAATCTCCTGCAATTATAGAGTTTCTTGATGAAGTTATGTTCAGAAATTCTCTATCAATTGTTCAGATATTGTTATTTTTCTTTAATAACTTTTCATTATAGATATTTATAAGCTGTATAGTATTAAACTTATTTTCTTTATCTATAATATCACTCACCAGAATATCAGGGTCAGACATGATATTAAATCTTAGATTAAATTGATAACTTGATCTCTTTCTTCCATGAATCACTACTCTTGACTTTATCTCAGACTTTTGAGATAGAAAGCAGTAGTAGCTTGAATGAAAAATGATGTAATTTTGCTCAGCATCAAAATTCAGTTCCTGAAGTAGTACAAAATTAACTTTTTATTCAAATGCAATTTGAAGACAAGAATAAATACAATTTGAGTTTCTATCCACATTATTTTGAATAAATGTGACTTTTAAAGAGTTTTTAAACTTTTTTTGTTGTTTTTGTTATATATTCATACTAAAAGAGAGTAGAGATAGAGTAGAATCTAGTCATTATTATCAGATAGTAGATTATAACTATTTTGAAAAGTAGGGATCTCAACTGCTTGCATTATATCTAGTTTATCATTAGAGTCATTTCTCAATTCTCTAATCTTAACAGAAGTTTAAGAATTCAAATTCTGTTTATATTTAGCTGAAGAATTAAAGTTTGAAGATTTAGATAGTTGAGAGATTCTTCTTTTTAAGCTTATAGTTGTAAGTCTACTGGCTTGACTCTTCTCTTCAGTTCTAGATTGACTTTGAGCTTCATCTTTTCTCCAGTTCTTTTGAGTTCTAGAAGTAAATATACATTCTTTTAAGCTAGATGCATGTTTTTCTTTACAATTAGAGCACTTAAGCAGAGTATATTGACAAATTTCATCTCTTTTTGAGCATGTTTCATATTTATACTCACTAGTTTTGTGATCTCTGGCACAGAATGCACATTTTGAGTCTCTAAAACATGAGATTGCAAAGTGTTCATATCTTTGACAGTTTGAACACTGTGTTTAAGCTTTGAGATTCATTCTTGAGTCTTTGTATTCATAAACTCTCATTTTTAAATCTATTACTCTTACTTCAGAGATCTTTGACTGTTCAAGTGTTTTTATATATACTAGAACAGAGGCATTTCTCCTGCTTTGTCTGAACTCAATTGAATTTAGTCATACAGGCTTCTTTCTCAGTTGAATAGAGTTGTATTCTTTCAATTCATTTTTGAGAAGTAGCATTTCTTCTTCACAGTCAAAAATTTCAACTGAAATATTATGAAGAATGAATTTGTCTCACTTTTTATCTCTTTCAGATAGAATTGTTGTGTTTAGCAAAGATTCTACTGCTGACTTTCAGAGATTCTTATTCTGAATAAGGAATTCAGCACTGAATTCAGGCATTGTAGTCAGAATAATGAAGTTTTCAAAGAATGATAACTCAATTGAAGCTATAACTGGTTTTTGAACTTTAATATCAGTTATTAACTGAGAAAAGAACTGCTGATTAATTTCATTTCTGATTCTGAAAATGAGATTTGAGTTTAGCTTGTTTCTTTGCAGAATATTCTGATTTGAGACTTTGAGAATAAGTCTTCTATTTCTGAAGATTTAAAAGTTTTTCTCTTTTTGCATTTTCTTTTTCACTTTTTTATGAATAGAGGCATGAGCAGTATTCTTCTCAGTTTTCTCAGAAGTTTGAGCAGATTTTGAGACAGCAGGTTTAGAGACAGCAGATTCAGCTGCTTGAGCATATGTTTTCTTCTAATTCAAAGAAGAAGAAGAAGTAGAAAAAAAGAAAGAAGAAGAGCAAGATGAAGAGTCAGTGATTGTACTAGAAATTTTCAATGTTTTTTGAACTGTGTTTGAAATTTCAAGTTTGAACTTGATCATCTTCTGTAGTTGTCTAGTCTGAGCATGAAGAATTAACAGAACTTCTTCATTCATCTCACTCAGACACTGCTTTTCAAGAATCTTGCTTGCTTTTTCAAGTTTCTGTATTTCAAGAACTTGTTGTTTCTCTATTTCTTCTTTCTTTCTTCTCTTCAGAATTTTAATCTCAGAAATAGCATTTGAGAAAGCATCTTTTTTCATATCAACTGAGTGTATTTTTGAACTCATTATTTTCACTCAATGAAAAGTTGATCAGACTGTTTCAATTGAGATATTTCTAAGTCTGTTTTCAATTGAAAAGTTGATCAGACTGTTTCAAAAGAAGAATAAAAGACTTTTGTATATAAAACACCTGATTTTTTTCACACTAGTTCAGTAACTAGATTAGATTTTTGAAGAGAATCTAATAAACTAAAATTGATTTTTGAGATAAATCAATAAAATCTTTACAATCTCTTTCTTGAGATACAGTGAGAAAAAGTATGATATCAATTGATAATAAATCAGATGATATGACAGTTTTTGAGAGAAAAACTGACAAAAAATAAATCAATTTTTTGCAGAGAAATTGATTAAAACTATTCAATTTTATTCTAAATCATTCAATTCTTCTCACACAACAAGTATGCAACTCAAATCAGTTAATAAAGAGTGTAAAAAAGAATTAAGTATTAATGAAAGCTCTTCAGTCACTGAAAAAGTAATTCTTACTTAAAAGAATATGAAATTATGATAGAAAACAGCTCTGTTTTTAATTCTTTGTAAGAATATTGTGTAAAACTCAGAGAAAAACACTTTACTTTTTCAAGAGAAGTAAAAAACTATTTCTAAGATCTTTTTTTTTTTGCATTAACTGCTACAGAAGAATGAGATAGAAACTGCTAAGATATGTACTACTATATACTCTCTATCAAGACTTTCCCTCTTCAGAGTCTTGATATTATAGAGAATATAAGTCTGTTTCTATATAATAATATAAATATTGTCAGCAGGATGTAGAGAAACTGGTTATTTATATCTTAAAATAAAAGACTTTGTCAATGATTATATGTAAGAAATCCCGCTTCTCACGGATTCTTTACCTCTATTCCTATCTCTCGCATAATCAATAGGGCTAGCGGCCCTTGGCTACACACAACTATATAGACTGAAGTTTGTGAATACTATTTACAACTCAGCTTGAATGCTATTATATATTTAACTCTCTATATTTTATCTTTCTATCATAAATACTTCTAGTAGTTAACAGTACATATCATGCCAAGCTGCAAATACCTGAATAATTGCCTGTAAGCACTTATTCTTACATTTCAAGCTCAGTCAGTCAGCAACTGTCTGTTATGACTGAAAGAACTAGAAACTCATGTGCTTCAATTTCTGTGAACTCTACTGCAGACACTCAGAAGCAGTCATCTGAATCATGAATAATCTTTATAGAAGAAGTCTCAGAGAACTTATCAATCACTCACAGAACATCATTCTCTGCATCTGTGACAGAGAAATTCTCTGAATTCATAAACAAATCAATCTCAGTGAAGAACATTCTTGAGCATCTCTCACAGAATCAAGCTATTTTTCTACAAGAAATACTTACTGTCTGCAAACACTCTCAAACCAAGTCTCTAAACATGATCTTCAGAGACATCTATGAACTGAAAAGAAACTTTCTTAAGCTGCAATTACTTAAGGTCACTTATCAAATCACAATCTATAAAAGCTTTTGTGAGTTTGTATTTGAAATTGACTTACAAGCCTGACTGTGTGATATGAAAGATGAAGAAGCTGTCATCTATGTGATGACAGACCTCTATTATACTGAAGTCAAGAACTGGCTGAATTATCTAGAAAATAATCATGAGAGATTCTACTAATCTGTTCTTAAGACCTATCTAGAGAATAAGTTAAGAGACTCTGTGAGTTAGACAGAGAATATCTGAGCTGTGATCATTAATATTAGAAAAAGAGATGAGAAATCTGATGAAGACTACTCACAGTGCTTCATAGAATTGTGATGTGAATTGAGATCTGTGAAAACAGAGCTCTGAAACAAGACCTGAATAATAATATTCATGAAGAGACTGAATAAAGATATGCAGAACAAGCTCATTGAGCAAGACTCTAAGTTCTTAACTCTGAAGAAACTGATGACTCTCATTCACTGCTTACAGATCACTGTGAGAGTCACAGACTTATAAAGAGCAGATCACTGACCAGCTCTGCAAGACTCAGAACAACAGAGAACAGATTTGTTAGAAAAAGATGATAAGATATAGAGAGATTCATGTCTGACTACTGAGCAGAGAGAGAGAGTCTTACAAGCTTCTGTGAACAGAGTATATAACAGAGAGACTAAGAAAAAGAGACTCTGCTTCATCTATTCTAAATCAGAACATCTTCACACAAACTATCTGAATAAATCAAAATAGGAATTTAAGAAGTTGCAGACAGAGTCAGTAACAGTCTTCTTAAGAATCTTGAAGCTGATACCTGAATCTGTTGCTTCTCTGATAAAAATGCTTGCTTATGAGAAGAGACTGCATTGCAGTACTACTATCTCACAAGCATGAAAAGTATTGATGAACTCAGAATCTCAGATCACTGTGATATCTCTAAAGCTTACAGAGTGAATAAGCTGAAAGATGAAGACTGAGAATCTGCTCTTATAACAAGCAAAATGTGAGAACTCAGATCTGAAAGCTGAGAGACTTATAAGAGTCATCTTTGAATTGTAAGATCTCTCTGAAATCTGGAGAAGATTTACAGAAACTGTGATTATCACAGATATCACAGATAACATGTACTTGAGACTTGTATAACTTCAAAGACACAATTCACATATAGCTGTCTGTAGACTGGCCGGCGGGGACCATGAATTTCACATTTGATCTCATTTGGTCTGATCTCATACATTTCTTGGCGTGAGTCTCACCAGAACCAAGCCTCAAAAAAATCTGAAAATGGATCATTTCTGAGAGAAATGGTGTGAAAAATGACCAGATTTAATTCAAGAACAGTGAAATGAGAGTAATTTTCCAAGATAAACTGTGAAAGATGATCATTCTTTCAAAATCAGAATGAGACTGAGACTGAAGATCAAAATCAGTCTCATTCAATTCATTCAGTGATTGCTTATATAATCAGAATTTGGTAATGATTATTGATAACACTCATGAAACAACTAAATACATTCTTGTGCAAGTTTATTCTCTACTTTCTCATGAAAACTATACTTCTCTGATATACTGTGATCAGAGGTATTAAACTGTCTGATAATTCTATATTTTATAATCATGAGTTTCTTGATTGTTTCTCCTTGTAATTGTTCTCAATGATAGTGATAAATATCTTGACTTGAGTTGAACTTTCACTTCATTTTCACCCCTGTCAATGAAATTGTTAGAATATTATGTGTTATCAGTGCAACTGTTGAATATGTACTCTTAACAATTTTTCATAACTCTAGAATTGATTTGATGTGTAAATTTGTCAGATCATCTTGAAGATAGCAGTCAAATTCAGTTTTACAAGTATGTAGTTTTGCCTGATTTTCAGTTGCAATCAATGTATGCAAGTTCTGTTTCAAAGTTAGTATTATAGTTCTATGTGATATGAAGTGTTATCAAAGATTGTTACTTACTAGAGAATTGTATTTCACTGTCTTCATATCTTGAACATCTGCTTATTCAAATCTCTGATAGTTAGCATTGTAGTAGTCTCAGACTAATTTGACATATGAGTCTCATTTCTTCTCTGTTCAATCTTGAGAAGTGTAGATGTTAACTTGACAGAAGAGATCTAGTAGAGCTGCTACAGCATAGTACTCTGTAAAAGATTATTTCATTTTGCTGTAGTAATATGCCAGTTTATTCCTTACAGCAACAATAGCCTGCACTATAGCATCATCTCAGACTGAATTTCTTTTTGAGTGATTCAACTGCTTCTCAAGATGAGTAAATAAACTGTTATACATTCATCAGGCTGACTGCAGCATTGATGTATAAGTGATTAAGACTGTCTTTGTTATCTTATAAAACTGAAACAGTAAATCAATCACATATTTCAACTGAGTTCACTTCATATCAGAAAGTTTCAATATCTGAATCTTTTCTCAATCAGAGTGTTACACTCAATGATCAATTGTCTGATGCAATTGAAGAGTCTGAATAGTTATCTTATATGTTGAACTTCATCATGTTCTAACATTCTGTATTATATTCAGTGATGTGACTGATTTATTTGTTTATTAAATATCATGAAATCATTGTTATTATTTAGAAGAGGTACAAATTACATTAGCAATGTTTCAAATCTATGATATTTAAATTATTAGTCAATCTATTCAAAATTAACAGTAGTGTTATTAAAAAGCATTATCAAAAAGCAATATTAAAAAGTGTTGTCAAAAAACATTATCTTTTGCAAAGTGAATGTAAAAGTTACTTGAGTAATCACTTTCATCTCATTCTCATCTCAAGAATCAGTCATCTCATTATTCTTCATCTCAATGTTAAGATTCTTTATCAGTGTTTGCATCACAAGTTGAACCATATGAGTAATACAGAGAATATGATCTTGTTTATTATTTCAGACATGCAAAGTCAATTTTTGCTTCAAGCTCTTTATCATAGTGTAGTTATTTACAGCATTATCAGTTGTAATTGTAAGAAGACTGAGACTAATATCTTAATAGTCATTTTTAATCACAGTCATTAATATCTCTGCTATATAATTCTCAGTATGACTACTGATCAATGATTCAAATTCAATTAATGTCTCTCAATAAGTTCAGTTCTCATCAATGTAATAACATGTAACTTTCATAAATGCAAGATTGTTTGTACTAGTTCATACATTCACTGTGAGAGACACTCTTTGATGATTCTTCAACTCTGATTCTAGATGTTGTATATTGACTTTATAGTGTGTCTCAAGGTTGAACTGAAGACAGAATCAATGTGAAATATGAAGATTTGAATTAAGTATTTGAAGAAGTGTTCAGAATTCGGGGTTTTCAATTGATTGAAGAGAAAGATTCAGAGATATACATATGTGAAGTAATTATTCACAGAAGTTATCAGATGAGAGTTGTGAAATCAGAGTACTGATACAGAGTCATTTTCACATGATTTTCTTCAAATTAGAAAGTTAGTGTTATCAAAAATTATTATCTGATAGAGTAACTTATCAGCTCAGTAGTAATTTTCTGATTATTTTTCTTTTATTGTCTGTATTCTGATGACTTCAGATATCAGGAAATTTCTTCAGAGTCATAATCAGTTTATGATAAATGTTTCTGAATGAAGTTGCAGTGATTGTAGTAAAGAGATGACTCTTCAGTAATTTATAATATAATCTGTTGATAATTATTTTATAGTTCATCTTAATGTTTGTGTTGAGTTTTTCATAAATTTCATGACCTGAAATCAGATGTGAAGAATGAAGTGATCATTTATCATGATTGAAAGAGAGCATTCTGTGTTGAATTGTAAACAATGTAGACTTTGTGATTCACAGTGATTTCTTGAAGAGTTTGTGAATCTTCAATAGAAGTAAAAGAAGTAAAAGAAGTGAATTCAGAAGATATGATAATAATTTAAGAAAGATGATAATTTATTTTCAATAACTGATCACTGATGTGTGTAAGAAGAATTAATATAAAAGAAAATAATCTTGTTTCTTAGCTTAGTTATAATTTTAGTACTAACTCAGATTGAATATCATTGATGTATAAAAGTAAATAAACAATCTTGATTAATCTCTATCATATTTCTTGAAATATATTAATATTGTGAAAGAGAGTGTTATCAAATTATGTTATCAGATAATATCATTAAAAATATATTAATATTATGAATATCAATGTTGAAAAAATGTTGATACTTATATATTATAGTGATTTGTGAATCATGATAGTTAAATATATATATATATATATATCATTTCTGACTTGATTACAACTTGTATAATAATTTTTGAAAACTCAAAATTAATTTTAATTATTAATAATTAAAAACTTAAACTTATAACTAACTAATATAAAAAGAAAAAAATCTACTTCTTCTCTTTCTTATTCTTCTTATCATTCTTCATAATTCACTTCTCATTCTTCTTCTTCTTCTTCTTCTTCTTCTTCTTCTTCTTCTCATCTAAGATAATAATCATCTTAAAATCTCTCTCTGCTGCCTTCTCAGAGAAGGGTTCTCACTGCTCTCTCTCAGCCAGGTCAACCTGTATCTCAAAATCCTGCATTTTCTGATCTGCTGTCTCAGGTTCCATCTCAGCAGTAAGCAGATTGACATGCTCAGAGAGCAGAGCTGCCTTCTCAATGTTCTGAATCATAGAGTGCATTCAAGACCTGAACAAGGCCTCAATTCTCTTCTTCTCTGTCAGCTCCTGCTAATCAATTAGAGAATAGAAGTATTATCAAAAATCATTATCTCTCAATAAAAAACTTATCAGTTTTGACTTCTTTGTCTCTTACTTTAATACCTTCTCAATCTTCTTCTGTCATTACTTATTTACAGTAACACTCTTCTTCTCTCTCTCTCTCTCTATCTTAATCTTAAATCATTCTCAGAACTTCTCCTGATCTTACTACTACTGCATAAGACTCTTCACTATCTTCTTTTTCAATCTCTCACAGATAGTGCTATTCACATTATTTCTATACTTAGTTCAGTCTAAATCTATCAGAAGTATTACTTAAAATTGTTATCATTCTGCTTTCTTACAGAGCCTCTTCAAGGCATTATAACATGTCTTGTGATCTGTCTCTCTGCACTTGAACATCTTCTTCTTCTCTCTCTTCAATCTGTGACAGTACTCACGCGCCTTGATGATTCACAGAACTGCAGAATATTTGAAGAGAGATGACATGATTGGTTTTAATAAGTATTGAGAGAGAAGGTGAAGACAGGCAATGATATGATAATGATGATGATGATGATAATAATGATAGTAATGATGATGATAATAGTGATGATAATGATAATGATGATAATGATGATGAAAGAGAGAGTACATCGGAATATATTATTAACTTATCAAACATAAAGAGACAAAGAAACTATTAACAGCTTTCAGAGATGTACAGAAACAGCTATAGTATTATATAGCAATATTATCTTTATTCAATGCATGCACTATTGATATTCTTTGTATACATTTATCATATAATCTATATCAGAGATACATGCAGAAAACAGATCTTTATTGCTAGAAAGAATAATTACAGCAATTCTCTGTTTTCATATTATAAAGATAAGTTATTCTTATTTCTTTCTTCTCTCTTTTCTCTTCTTCTTCAACTCATCACTAAGTTCAAGCTGATATGAAAACTATTAAAACACTCATAGAAACTCTCAAATTGAAGAGTATAAACTAATCAAATTTTAAATGCAGATGAACTAAATTAATTCAATAATACTAATTATTCATTCTTCTCTTAATAAAACAACAGTCACATCTTCTCTCTCTCTTTTCTCAAATGAAACATGGCTTGTGAAAAGCAAGTATCACATCAGACTATAATGATTAACACAGTCTCAGCATGCAGGACTGTATACACACAGTGTATACTGAACTGAAAGACTGTGTGAGTTGCAAACTGATAGCAGCATTTCAGAGAGAGTCATGCAGCATGAGAAAGCTGCAACTCTTGATCACATGCACAGAGAGTGAATTGCTGCAGTAAGTGCATATGCATTGCATGAAAGTAACACTTTTTGATAATACTCAGTCTCTGATATCATGAAAATAGAGTCTCTTCATGAGATTCATTTTTATTAGAAGTTGAGAGATTTTATATTCCTCAAGACCACCTTCGCACGCCTTGTCCATGAAATCAATGAGAGGAATCATTGATTTTAGTATTCTGCTCTTGATGCTATTCAAGTGGCAGCAGAGTCCACTCTGGCCACACTTTTTAAGTGTATATTTTCTAATTATTCACATTTATACAGATATATACTGATTATTTATTAGATGATATTAAGACAATGACTCATCACAGCTGTGTTATCCTCACTGTGAGAGATACATGATTGATGATGAACATTGCAAAGACTCTGAGAAGTGAGTATTTTGAAGATACTGCAGCTCTGTGACCTTGATTTTTTTTATTTTTATTTTTTGTTTTTTTGTTTTTATTTTTTGTTTTATTCTTTTTCTTTTCTTTTTTTTTTTTTTAATGTGATTTTTTCTTGTGTTTGTTTTGTTTTTTGTTTTTTATTTTTTTTTATATTTTATGTTTTTTTCATAATTAAAATTATATGAATTATAATCTGTGTTCAGAAAAGTAATGATATTTGATAATACTCTCTATTGAATTTTCAACAAATGAGCACTATGTTATGATATTATATAAGTGAGAAGTGATTTCATAATCTTATTTAATGTCATTCTCAATAATGAGATCAGAATGAAAATGTGACTAAGAATTCAAACATATTCTTTATTCAGAACTAGATTTTTATTTGAAAAGTGAATCTGAGATCTTTAATATTTGAAATAACATGATTTGAAATCAATGTAATGAACACAAACCATGATCAGAAGTAATGCTTTTAGACAATGTGACAACTGTAAAGTTTGATCCTGATCTCAGACACGGTCACACGGTCAGTCTAGCTGTCTGCAAGTCAGGTTTATACTTTCAATCAGTGTTGACAGACTCACTTACAGAGATAGAATCAGTTAATGCTGCAGAGTTGATTAGAGAAGACAAGCTTATCTATATAATGATTTTATAAGTGTCTAAGAATCTCACAGTTATAGAAACTAAGCTTCAGATATCAGAGAAATATCAAGATCTCACAGAGATGTTCAGCTCAGTAAAGACAGCTGAGCTTTCTTCTCACTATAAGAAGAATCTGATAATAAATTTGATAGAAGAGTAGAAACTCTTCTGAGAATCAATTTATAAGCTCTTTTATCATGAGACAGAGATCTTATGAATCTATATAGAGAAGAATCTGAAGAATGACTTCATCTGATCTTCACAGATCTCTGTGAAAGTCTCTGTGATATTTGTGAAGAAGAAGAATAAAGATCTCAGATTATGTGTAGACTATCATAATCTGAACTTTAAGATAATAAAGAGTTACTACTCTCTGTCTCTGATCAAGAATGTGATCAACTGTCTCACAGAAGCTGTCATATTCACATAACTAAATGTAATCAATGTATATACACAGCTGTGAATACAGTCTGAAGATGAATGAAAGACTATCTTTAGAACTGCACTGAGATTATTTAAATATCTAGTGATGTCTTTTTATCTGACTAATATTCTCACAGTATTTCAGTCTTTCATCAATAAAACACTTCATGTATATCTGAATATCTTTATAATAATATATCTGAATGATGTGATAATGTACTTTATAAAGAAGAAAGAACACACTGAGCATGTGCAAAGTATGTTGAAGATTTTACATAAGACAGAACTGTATATTAAGCTTATGAAGTGTAACTTCAGTGTCTACTGAATTAATTTCCTAGAATATGTAATCACTGCAGATGATATTCAGATGAAATCTTTGCAGATTGAGACTATTCTATCATGACTGAAGTTAACTAGTATTCATAAGATTCAGATCTTTCTGAGCTTTATGAATTTCTATAGACAGTTTATCTTTGTATTTATGAGAATCTCTTTGACTCTTACAGATATACTGAAGAATGAAAATAAGAAGAAGTCATTCTCTGAACAGAGAATGAAAAGATTATTAAGAAGAGAGAACTGTGAGAACTTTCTTATCTCAGAAGCTCATAAGATCTTTGTAAGATTGAAACAGATATTCACAGACACAGTGATACTGTTTCACTTTAATCTCTTACTCTTAATCAGATTGAAGACAGATGTCTTCTTCTTTGCAATTTCAGAAATAGTCTCATAACTACAGTTAAATGAGAACTGAGTTTTAGTGATCTTTTTCTTATGAAAGATGTAACCTGCAGAGATCAACTATAACATTTATAATCAGAAGCTTCTCATAATAGTGAAATTCTTTCATCACTGATATCACTACTTTGAGAGTCTTATAACAGTGATTACTGTTAGAACTGATCATGATAGCTTGTAACAGTTTACTTCAATCAAGAAACTCTTATAATGACAGATTCACTGAGCTCAGAGACTGAGTGAGTTCTGATTCAAGATAGAATATATTAAGAAAACTAAGAACTCAGTAGATAAACTCTCTCACAGATCAGACTATATTAAGAAGATTAGAGTGACAGATACAGAGAGACTAGAGAAAGTAGAAAAGCTTCACAGAATGCTTAGACTGAGTATTATGAAGAGATTGACTGAAGAGTCTCTTAATTCTCTATGAGAGAAGAGAGAAAAGAGAGAAAAGAAGTCTGTACAACTACTTTCTATAACACTGAGAGTCAACACTCTAAGAATCTCTATGAGAATTCTTGAAGAGAGTATCTATAATCTGAAGAATTTACAGGCTTTGAGAAGTGCTGTGAAAGACCTGATGTAAGAAAAAACAGAGTATAAGTCTTTATAAGATCTTCTATTCAGATTGTCTGAACTGTAACTGAAGAATGAATATACTCAGTATATTCAGAAACTGCTTACAGCAGAAATCAATTCTGCAGAAATAAAGAATTGAAGAGACTTAAATAATCTCTTATAAAGAGAAGACTGAATTTATGTATCTATGAATGAGTTTCTATATGTAGAACTTATTAAAAGATATTATAACTCTTCTCTAGTAAGTCATTTTACAGACACTAGAACTCATGAGTTACTTATAAGAAAATACTTCTAACTGAAGATATGAGAACTTATGAAGAAGATAGTGAATTCTTGTACTATTTATCAGAATTCACAGATAGTGCAGTTCAGACTATATAAAGAACTTACTTCTCTACTCATTCTACAGAAACCTTGAAAACAGCTAGAAATGAATACTCTTGTAAGTCTCTCTGAAAGCAAGAACATATATAATGCCTGTTTTAACAGTGTGCTGATGATAGTGAATCACTTTATTAAGATAGCATACTTTATACTCACTTACAAGAACTTGAAGTCAAAGAATTTGACTCATATCTTCATCTATGATGTGATTCAGTTACATGAATTATCTATAAACATTGTCTCAGATAGAGAATTAATCTTTGTAGAAGAGTTCTAATCTAATCTGATAACTATACTGAAGATCTTATGAGATCTAAGCACAGCTTTTCATTAACAGACAGATAATCAGATAGAATATCTGATGAGTATATTGAAACAGTATCTACAGTACTTTGTCAATTACAATTAGAATGACTGAGTACATTGATTATTATTTACAGAGTTTATATACAACAATTCAAAGTATGTCAGCACAGATAAAACTCTCTTTGAGATGCTCACTGAGACTCATCTGTGAATAATCTTAATAAACTTATGAGAGTACACTATAAAGTGTGATAATATCTGTGAACAGACTGAGAGAATTCAGAAGATCTGAGAGAAAGCTCATAAATTTTTGAGAAAGAATTAAGAGTATTAGAAGAGATACTATAACTTCAAGCATATTATAAAGAGTTTTAAGAAAGATGATAGAGTCTGACTGAGTCTAGAAAACATCATTATATGAAGATCTAGTAAGAAGCTGAATCTCTTACAGACAGAGTCTTATAAGATTATGAAGAAAATTAGCTCACAGTTCTACAGATTGAAACTGTCATCTGAGTTGTAAATATATAATGTTTTTTATATTTCTTTATTTTATAAATATAAGAAATTCTCAGAAGAGAATTCTGTGACTCATCACTCTGTCTATAAAGTACTAGAGAGTGAAAGAGAATATCAGATTAAAGAAATTATTAACTCAGAGAAGTGAGATTACAAGCTCTGATTCAAGATTCAGTGATAAGAATATTCTGATAAGATGAATGAGTTTACTTAAGAATTATTCAGATAGATAAGATATCTGTAGAAGCTGAGATATGACTTTCATACTGTGAATTCTAATAAGTCAGAATGATGCAGTCTTTACTAAGAATCTGATTATAACAAAGATATTAATACTATTATTTATAAACTCTAGTCTATAAAATGATGAGTTTCTACTGAGATGAATAGTCTGCAGTGTATGTAAGAAAAGAAGAAATCATATTCTTATTAAAGTTAAAAAATAAGAAAATAAACAGAACTGTGAACACAATTTAAAGACTAATAAAGAAAAAATAAAGAAAATTCAAACTTATATTCTCAATATCTGTGACACTCAATTTCTTCACAACTATCAATTTCTCTCTTTAAAGAAGCAGAGAGTATTATATCTGTGATACAGACAATTATTACATTTGACATGAAGACTGTCAGAAATACACAGACTTCAGAGAAGCTGAATATCAGAGTATATACAGTTATAGCAGAGTCTTGAGAACTGACTGTCTATATATATAATCAGATACTTCTTATAAAGCTGTGTTTACTTTCTCAGTTATGCTGAAGTATTCAGTCTGAAAACAATTGAGATGCAGAGAGAGAGCTTATCTGTTCAGATTAACTCTTATTACAAATTCATGATATTCACATTATCTTAATTACCTGGATTTTGCAGGTACCTGAAGACTCATCTTCTATTGACAATGAGATTGCAGAAATGTGCTGTGATATGAGAACTATTGATAGAGAATCTAGATATATTTATATATACCTGATCAGAGATTGTGCAGATAGAAAGAGAGTAATTGTAGACTCACAGAACTGCAGAAGACACTGATAACATCAGAAGCTTTATAAGAACTGTTAACTAGAGTCTGTAAGAAATTACTTATAAGAAGACTTACAGTAAAGAAAGAGACTGTACTACTTAAAGTCAGAAACTGATCTGAGAGAGAAATGAGATGAGTCACTGATCTGAAGATCAGATATGATGACAGAGCTGAAAGAAATGAAGACATGATTATGAGCAGCAGTGTCTCTACTTCATCAGCTGATAAAAACTGATCAGAGAAGTTGCAGAGACACTCATAAGAAGCTCAGCAGCAGTCAGACATTATTTATAAAGATATTGAAATTGAAAAAAATTTTTATTCTTAAGAAGTTCTTGAATCAATATATGAATATTATTAGAAACACTCTCTCTCTGTTATCTAAGTGAAAACACTTCATGAATAAATGAGAATACTCACAGTTTATAAGAATGAGAGCTGTTATAGAAAAAGAGAAAAGAAGATGAGATTTTATAAACAGATCTGAGATATTTATACTACTCTAGAGAGATTTACTTGTACTATAAGTAATTCTATAAAACAGTCAGATCACTCTAGTAAATAAGAGTAATTATGAATTATAAGTCTGAATCTTTCTATATAACTACAAAGAGTGATTACAGATCACAGATATCTTAATTCTACAATTCTACAGAATTGATAAAAGAATGAAAAATTTCTCACAATTCTACAGTGTTAAAGAATAATGATTTATGAGAATAAGTGAAAGATTAACTTATAAATGTTTCTCTTTGATAAGAATAATCTTATAGAGAGTGATTCATCTGTGAGATAAATCTGTATAATAATTACATAAGAATCTTATGAAAATAATTGAGAGTCAACTGAAACTCTTCTGTATAGAAGATGTAAAATGAATCTGTATAATAATCAGAGAAGAATCTGTAGATTATAAAAAATCTTATAAAATAAGAAACTGAGTGACAGACTCTTTTCTCTTTACAGTAATAAGAAATTTTTTCTCACTGAGATTTTTTATAGATATGAAGAATTTTTAGTAAGTATCACTGTAGTGCTGAGCTGATTCTATGAAGTCACTCAGTGAAAGACTTCACAGATAAAGTCTTAGAGAGAAAGAGATATATAAGAAATCTTACTTCTCACAGATTCTTTATCTCTATTTCTATCTCTTATATAATTAATAGAGCTAGCAGCTCTTAGCTACATATAACTATATAGACTGAAGTTTATAAATACTATTTATAACTTAGCTTGAATGCTATTATACATTTAACTCTCTATATTTTATCTTTCTACTGTGAATACTTCTAGTAGTTAACAGTACATATCACGCCAAGCTGCAAACACCCGAATAATCGCCTGCGAGCACTTATTCTTACATTATATTAATATAGAGTTAATTCTCAAATTCAATAGAAATCTAGTGTTACTGTTCTCAATCTCTTGCAGAATCTATTGAATATTGAGATATTAAAACTAGATTTAATATATCTCACTGTGCAGGAATTAAAGACTCAGTCAGATCTTGAAGTATACTGATTTTATAGTTGTTAATATACTGTTAACTCATTATTCACTGATTATGTATTGAATGCTGTTGCCAAGGTATCTTTTTGTATTATTCTGCCAGGGATGGGCCAGATTGAGAGGGGTAGTACAAGGGTGAGACTTGGTGTTGAAGTCTAGATACACTGATAACAGACCATGGAGATTGCACTTCAGAAGTGTCTGTTGATTATGTGCTTGATATTATCACTGAGGTATCTTTTTGTATTTTTCTGCCGGGGATGGGCCAGATTGGGAAGGGCGGTACGAGGGTGGGACTTGGCGTTGGTGTTTTGGAACATCAAAGATGGACAGGGTTTTCGCGGAGGTCGCTCCTCAGATATCTCCTCAACTACAGATTGGGGATCTTCCAAAATCGAGAAGATTGATGCATATGGCTAGGTCTCTTCACCTTACAATTTGTATGGCAATTTGGCCCGGGGTTGTGGTGTGGTAGGGGAGAATGGGGGATAATCCCACGCAGGAGTTCCGAACGACGTCTGGTTCACATTTGGCTGGAGGTATGCGGTCGGCGATGGGGTCAAAATGCTCGTATGATCGAGGGCTTTTCGATGGATCTATCAGCGGGTTCTTATTCGAAAAATCGAGCGAGTTCGTGGTGGAGCGGTTGATATCTCAGTAATATCTCACTGTTATGAAAAAGTAATCTGCTAGTCTTATATAGAAGTGAGATTTCTTATATTTATTAATTAAATCTTTCTATATTACATCTGAATAATATTATAGAGTGATTGAAAACCAGTTTAAACAATCTATAAAATAAATGAAATTATTCATAGAGAAGTAATAAGCTGTGTAAAACTATAACAGAGTCTTAATACAATCAGAAATATAACATAAATAAAGAAATTGAAAAAAAAAAATGTGTTATGTTATACTACAGAGTTCTGCTATTTCAATTACTAACTAAGTAGATACACTTAAAATGTGTAATATAAACATAGTAAAAGAATTCTTCTATCTGAGATGAATACATTTAATACTTATACAGATGTTTTTAAATAAAAGAAAGAATAAAAATAAAATAAAAATAAAAATAATGTAATTCTTTTTGTAAAAAAACATGCTATTCAGGCTATAACCTGTGAGATGGTTAATCTGTTGTATTCGTGTGGGAAGAGCTAGCTATATATATATTACATATGAGATCACGTGTAGGCGGAGCGGTCGCTATGGCAACGCCACTGGGGCGGACGCTACATATTCTTCATAAATATTATAGAAAGCATTACCCCTGCAAACGTGCCTTAATACACAAGCTTGCTGCCAAGTGTTCAGAAATATACCTCGAAGCATGTAGCTAAAAAATTTTCTGGGGTGTCAACTTTGCGATGGCGTAAATAACCTTCCTTTTCGGCTGAATACCACTCTGTCAATGGTAGGTAAAGTAATGATTCAACATAGTTAACAAGAAACCTATTAATTATTCTACGCCAGGGGAAAACAATTTTGATCGACAGAGATTGTACTGGTTGTGCCACTAGGGCCGATTTAACAGCGATCATTTCAATTTCTCCCTGCCACCTTACTTGTAGGTTCCAAACAAAGGGAGATCAAGGTTTTCTCCGGACTCTTAAACGCATCCAAGTAGCCGTACAAGCTTCTAGCCATACGAGCTATCGAGGTCCCCTTCCTGTTTCCGGAGAATATCTTTATCGAGGGTATGGGCAGTGATGGCTGTTATGATGGTCCTGCAGCTTGAGTCCACTGTGGCAGGACGGGATGCCCTCACCCCTGGGCACAGAACAGTCGCTACGGGCGCAGTAAATGGACAGCCGATACTGGAACACTAGCAGCGAAGCGGCAGATCAGAGCCTTACTTCTGCAGCGAAAAGTTAGAGGTGACGACAATTGTCCGTGGCCTGAAACACAGAATGGAATTGCTTCTCAAATCGCTATGTCGCAAGCCACTGGAACTAATGTACGGACAAAAGAAAGTTTGAGCCACAGTTTACGCCTCAGCCCTTAGCAGAAACGCTAGCGTCCTGGGCTTCCTTCAGAGCTGCATTTAGCTTTGCTTTATTTCTTCCCCGAGTGTGCACACGTGTATCCTTCGGATCAAACCCTCCATTTCCCCACAACGCCCATTCTTCAGTTTCCCTCATATAGTCTTCAGGCCGGAATGGTATGCCCTCGTTCTTTTCCTTTTCCAGGAGAGTGAAGAACTTGTCGTAGTCAATTCTCGTATGCCACCTGTCGTTGACGTAGAATCTGTTGGACGCAAGCAGTGCACAGCAGCTGTGCTTATGCTCGGCTGCAATGCCGTACCCGAGGCCGCGCCGGGTTAGCTCAGCGTTTAATGCAACGACAAAAGTTACAACTTCCTCGTAGAACGGAACGTTTTGCATGGTTAGCCCAGCACTAGCACTAGTGCTTGTGCCGCAAAAGGTTACTCCCTTCACCTCCACAAAGCAGGGAAGACCTTTTTCCACAAGATCAGCATAACCAGCAGCTTCCTCATCCACATTGAAGCCCTTGACAAGTGTAAGCCTGTAGACAGTCCGCTGGAGGTATCTCTTTTCTCGTAATATGTCAAGGCAGCGTTGGAATCGTTCCCAGAAGTCACGATGAAGGGGGCGGTCAATTTTCCGTAGGCTATCGCGGTTGCTCGCGTCAATGGAGACATACAGTTGCGTAACGCGATGAAGCGCCGCAAGTTCATCCGGATGCTGTGCATTGCAGACCAGGAAGCTAGAAATACGGTCATTGTGAAGGAGAGACAGGAACTTGTTGATGTGGGGATAAAATATCGGTTCCCCGACCAAGCTCAACGCACAATGTCGAATACTCATGGCTTCAGCAAAGCGTTCAGCCCGAACACCAGGCACACCACGAAGCATTTTAATTTTCTTATAGTGTTCAGCCTTAACTCCATCAAAAATGAGATCAGGAGGATCCACTTTCCAGCGCCAGGTAGTTCCAACGGGGTTTGTTCCGTGGCGCCAACAGAATACACATTTGTTGCTGCAAGAGAGCGATGGGGTTGTTTCCATACAAAGATGGGATTTAATTCCGTAAAAAGAATTCTTATAGCAGGAGCCACGACCTCGCAAGGCGGACTTGGTCCACCGGCATATTTTCACACCCGAATGCGATCCAACTATTGTGTATCCTTGCTTGGTCAGAGCGGCGTAGGTAGGTGATGAGGTAGGCACCATTTCTAGCTGAGAGGCAGGTTTGGAAGCTTGAGCGCGGGACTGTGTTGTGAAATCGACAGGCAATGGTTGAGCATTAGCAAATGCGTTCCTGCTGTTGGAACCGCCGAAGTTAATGTCTTCAAGGTCCATAATCTGTTCATTCTTGCCCTTATTCCGACGGTTCACACCATTCTCGTTGATGTCTTCGCCGTCGTCATCTATATCTTCCTCGTCACTTTCCACGGGATCACCGCTTCCACGAACACCCTCGCCCAGTCCTCCGGACGTCATTACGTCGAACATAACATCGGTCAATCCATCACACCATTCATTCAGGACTTTTTGGATATTGTCTCCTTTCACATCCACCATTCCTAATGGATATGTTCTCTTTTTCCCAGTCAACTTGGCCATCCATCGATCTACTGCTTTCGCCTGTGAACAGAACCCTTCCTCCTCCGTCGGCCAGCCCTCCCGATCGCCAAAGCCGAAAACGGAATACCCGACCAACCCAGACAGGGCAGACGTATCGATGCGGAAATCATTGTGCGTATCATCTAAATGACCCAAAAAGGTATTAATCATCGTATCGATATTGTATGTCGGGATCAAAATGCAGTAAAGGAACCTGGTATTCGGAGCTGACTCGGGCGGTTTCGGCGCGGTGATGAAATAGTCGTCAAGCTCGATATAAGATAGATCATGTAACTCTGGAGGTAGGATGTTTGTTTTACCATTATTCTCTAGTAATGGGTGAGATGCTTTTTGTAGTCTATCACAGAATGATTTGGCATATGTTTCAGTAGCACCGGTCAAGGAGGCGTAAAATACAAGAGGTTGGATGACAATGCCCCGGGGTAATCCTCCGCCGCCGATCTGGTGTTTGGCGCCATTCTTCTCCGGTTTGATGCCGCGTACCCTCTTAGGCCCATTAGCAGGTTGCGTAACTTGTTTAGGTCTGTTATCAACGGAGGAGGACCTTGAACGATGGCGCTTGGGTAAATCGGCTGCCGCTTGGTCATTGCTGGAGAATGACTCCAGCTCTGATTTTGCGTTTTGATTCTGATTCTTATTTTGAGAGGCAGGAAGTGAATCAGGTTCTGGAGTATTGGGTTGAGAATTTCTCGGAGCTAGCCACACGACAGTAAAGATCACAGCTGCGAGTAGAAAGATGGGGGCTCGGTATCGATGCCACAAGGTGAGAAGTCCTGCGACGATTGTGAGAAAAGACAGTCAGAGCGCAAAAGGAATACATGAGATAAGTTACATACCCCGTGCAACAATTCCCAGGTCTTCCCAAGCCATTTTGATATTATTTACATACACCTGCTTCGGCCAAGAACGCGGGTGGTATAATATCTATCTCGTCGTCGAAACAAAAATGAACCTGGGTTGGGGTCAAATACTGGACTTTTTGGCGGCTTGTTTGCTCTGTTTGCTATGTTAGCCTTGTTTATTTCAGTCTAAAATTTCGTTCACATGACATATCAGCCCTAAGTCGGTCGCTTCCCCAACCTAGCCGTGGTTACCTGATCCAGATCTCGCTTATGGCTAGCGTATCGCTAGCGCCTGCCGCGAAAAGTATTTAAGCCTCCTACATCCGCATCCTTTTTTTAAAATCCAGTCGACTTTACTTCAAGTAAGCACCCCCCCTTTACATTTGTCTATTATCGCCCCCCCCCCTGAGCATCTATGAATCACATCTTGATACTGATTCACCCGTTACAGAGAATCATTTCTATAGTAAATCGTCCCACCTGATTTTTTCGCATTAGCGACTGAATCCCCAACCTTGCTGATGACCACCATGTCCCCGGCGCCCTAGAGTGAAGCCTTTATGCTCCCGCCTCGATTGGCTCGGGTTACATGTGTCTGGAGGCTTAAGTCACCGATGTGTACCCGTTTCAATCAAGGGAGTGGTGATGATCTTGACCTTTCCTTGGCGTCTTGACTTCGGTCGGCCTGGTTTGGTGGGCGCCGCGGAGGTCTGAAAGGTCCTGTATAGTATTTTACATATTTTTCGGTTAAAAGTTACGTTGATGTGTGTTGATGAGTTCGGTAGTTTATCTGCCATCGATAGATACCAACATAGCACATAAGTTAAGATAATGAAAAAAATTTCTGCAAACTTAATTTTTTCTCCACTGCATGTGATTATCATTACGCAAATTCCTCTATGGATGCACTGTACATGACAAATGAAATTTACTCCTCGTGATATGCCACTACTAATCCCAACGACCCAAAACTCGTAACATCAGAAGCTCGAGAATCTCGACAGATAGGGCTCTCGCTACCAGGTATAAGTTATTCCTAGACATAGGATACTGCCATCGTCAGGTTGACGAGGCATTTTTGTTTCCCCCAGCAGCACTACCGCCAGAATTGCCTCCGCCTCCACCTTTCTTAAATCCACCCTTGCCTCTATTCCCTCGGCGAGTCGGTCGTGAGGGTGCTGGCCCTCCACCCCCTGGAGGTTGGTTCGGCCGATTGCTAGCATTTCCCCGTGCCTGTGCAACCGCTGCGCCCGATTTCCTCTCCAGCACTACAACTTGGCTTTGCGCTATCTGGACTGGGCTGGCTTGGATAGCCTTAGCCAACCCGTCTGGCTCCGCAAAGTCCACGTACCCAAACCCTTTCTTTTTGTCTATCTCCACTTTCACAACTTTTCCAAAGGTAGAAAAACCGCTCGCGAGCAACTCCTCAGTAACCCCTTGGGATGGATTAGCATGCTTCAAAAAGGCTTGTGTAGCGGTGGGCTGGGGACATGCTTTGCCAGAAGCTTGTGTAGGAGAGGAGTGCTTCGGTCCAGGCGGGGTTGTGAGCTTTCCCGGGCTTGCTGGCGCGTTCGTCGAGTTGTTTGCATTACGGCCTGTTGCCGTGTTGGACGGTGAGGAAGCCTTGGGAGATTTTGTAATTGCGGGCTTCCTAACTAATTCAGTTTCCCTGCTAGCTTTCAGTGAAGTCCGTTTACCACTTTCACCGTTGGAAAACGCGAGTCCTTTGGCAGTCTCGCTCGTCGGTGGTGATGATGCACCCTCTCCGTACGCTGGTTTCTCTGGCCTTCTGCGTGGAGTAGTTGGAGCAAGTCCCAAGTCCCGTCGTAGAATTTTAGTTGCGGCACTCATACTTCCCCGCACTCGTCTGCGCTCCGCAGGCGGTGCAGTCTGGGCCGGCGGTTCCTCTTTTGGCAACCGCGATGCAATTGTCTTTCCGGGAGCCTTTGATATTTGGTTCGCTGTCTGTTTGTTAACTGCTTTAACGGCTTCCTTCGTGGCCCTGTCAAGTTTCCACTGTCTGTCTCCCGGTGAGGGCGCTGCCTTGTCCGCTCGGCTTAACAACTTCCTGGCATGGACCCGTTCCACTTTAGGGTCTTTCCCCTCCCTCGCATCACCACGACCGTGTCTCGAGGGCTTTGTGAGAGAACTGGCCTCCTTGCCCTTATTCGCTTTTTTATCCTTTAAGAATTGGATTAAGGGGGTTATCGTTGGTTTCTCTTCCTTTGTATCCTCCGCCCCGATATCCATAGCAGGCTTGGTTACAGGGTTTGTTAAGCTCTCAAGGAATGCGATGAAGTCGGAATCCAGGTCTATTGTTCCCTGACGGCCATCCCTGCGAACTCTGCTACTAGGAACACGGGGATAAGGCGCATATTCTACCGCAGGCGGCCCCAGGACAACAGGATCTCGACTGGTGTTGCGCGCATCTTGAAATGCAGATGCTCGGACTTTTTCGGATAATTCTTCAACTAGCGGTATAGATGTAACACGTAGATATACCCTCGTAGGTCGAGAAGGCTTTGCCGGGCTAGCATCATCGTTTAGTCGTCAATGATTCCGTATCATCCTCCATTGCCTGAGAGTGAGAAAAAAAGGCACGACTCACTCTTTAGAAACTTTTCCTTCCTTGTAGTGAAACCAGTCAACTTTTCCATTCCCAACCTTCCACTCATCGCCCAGAACTGCCTCAAATTCCTGAGGCGTCAGACCAGGCGGAAGCCTTCGAATAAGTAGCTTCAACCGTGGAGCAGCAGCTCTGGAGCTCGGTTTGTTTGATGTTCCTTTTTGAGTGGCCGTCGCAGGGATGGGCAAAACACCAGCAGACGATGGCTTGGGGGAATGGCGCACCATTCTGGGTGATAACTTGAATAGAGTATCGATGAAGAGCAGTTGATGCTACATGTGGCCATGTGTATGGCTCCCAAGGTTGGCGATAAGGGGAGGGATGGTGGTGTTTGATGAAGTTGGTCAGCCAAGACCATTGTGTGAATCACTGAATCTGGCAGATCACGTGAGTGTTTTGCTAGATAGGAAGACGGCCAGGTGAGTTTGAATATAAAGTGATACTTTAGTTATGGATTCGGGTCCAGTTCAATGAATATTAATGTTCTAACTACCCAATGACAAGATGGAAACAAGAGTTCACCGGCCTGAAGACGCTACGGGATTTGGAGTTTTGAGTTTGTTTGTGTTTCTAGGTCATATAGTCCTATTATCACAGGCATTCAACTGCAAGTGCAAGCGAAAATTTGAGCAAATTAACAACGCTCCAGAGGTAGAATCTCAGCTGGATTTGCATTTCTTCCCCACCTCATATTGGAACTAAAAACTGTCTCATTCTTGAATCTCCCTAGAGACGGCTTTCCCGTCCCCGCCGTACCGTTTGCGGAAGCGGGTCAGGGAATGTTTTGCTCAAACACACTCATTTAGTGTTAGGAGATGCGTAGCATCCACAGAGACAGTGCACCATGGCACCTGTGAGAGCTTTTCTGCTCGGGGTTTTTCGAACTGTAGTTTTTGGGTTTGGGTTTAAAAAATTAACCTAAACACAGATGTTGCCTCTTGCCTGCTGGTATAAAGAGAGGGCAATATGACCACCAACACTTTGCCACCTAGTATTATTTGTCTTCTTCACTGCCAATTGGCAAGATTTCAGAGAATTCATTCCCGCTGACTTTCAAACCATTCCGGCACCGAAATGGATTTGTCACCCTTGACTGATAGGGCATCAATGCCGTCCTCAACTATTGCTAGTAGAATGAGTATGGGCGGAATGGACCATGGGAGCAACAATGACTGCAAGATCTCTGTAGGTTGCGACATTCCAATAGAATTGTTGAACTGCTTAGCTGGCTGCGCAACGGTGGGCGTGGGATTAACATCAATTACACCTGTAGATGCTTTGGAACTGGGACGTCATCAATGCCTGTAAGCTCTCCCAATCTCTCCATGACGAAGACAGGATTCCCTTTTACGTTTTTTCCTTGAGCTATTGGCCCTTTTCAATGTGCTTCAATGCCCCTGACATTTCTTTTCTGCAGGCTTCATTTCATCAACATGGAGAATTACCTCTAGGGGCATGTTTGCAGGGTCATGCATCGGCGTCATTCTCCTCGTCATGTCTCTTGAATTCCTCCGGCGCGCTGGTTACGAATTCGATAAATACATTGCTGGAAGAAGCAACATCTACTCACGACGATTGCAACGAATAATCATGAGCCCGAAATCGACTTCCAGTAGCCTAGGATCTCCGGTAGAGACTCCGATTGGCCCAGGAAATCGTGCTCCACGGCGGCCGACTCTGCTTCAACATACTGCCCGCTCACTTTTGCACATGGTGCAATTCGGTGTCGCTTATTTCATCATGCTGCTAGCCATGTACTACAACGGGTACATTATCATTTGCATCTTGATCGGGTCTTTTCTCGGCTCGTTCGTGTTCTCGTGGAAGTCAGACGCAGAAAAGTAAGGAATTTCAAAAGAGAAAAATGATTTTCTCAGAAAGGTTTCTGCCCTTAAACACGTCAATGCCAGATGCTAACAGAACTTTCGTTGTACCAGTGATGCTTGCAAAGTCACTGTGTGTTGTGGCTAGTATCCAGCGCATAGAGTGCAGGCGCTACAAGTAAGTTAGCGTTTTCTAGTTCTCATGGAAGATTGGCAACATCAAGCTAACAAAAGATTGCGAAATCGCCTACAGAAGAGCTATACTTGGGCTCTGCGACTAGACCAATCAACTGGGTTAGTTCATTTAAAGCGCGGGGCGATGACTCGGACATGATGAATAAAAGCGTGTAATATTGGTCTTCTTCTTGCATTGAGCAAAAAGGGGTGGCAGGAGTTTACTACATCTTGATGTAATTAATGTAACTGGTTCCTAGTTGTCAGTTAGGGTAACACCAGGTAAAACTCCTTTTGATTTTCAGTCTACAGGAAGTTTCTCCGAATATAATATTAACAAGCATCAAATGCTCGCTTACGCTCGCTTTGCTGCTTGCGCAGCCCCCTCTACCACTTCCACCCTCCCCCGACCACCTCCTACCCGCCTCTTACCACCCCTTCCACCCTCTTCCACACCGTATCACCTCTACCACCCCTTCCACCCTCTGCCCTACCACCCTCTTCCACCCCGTAGCACCCCTTCGACCCCTTCGACCCCTTCCACCCTCTACCCTCTCTCCTGCCGCTATCACTCTCCCCCCCTACCACTCTCTTCCACCCCGTATCACCTCTATCACCATTATCAGATTAATCAGAGCCATACAGACTGCAGAGCCAGCTGTTCAATCCCATCTGAATTCAAAGAGATGCACATGACATCACATGAGATCATGTTACAGAGAATTTAGCAGTGCATACTATGAACACAGAGATCAAAAACGAATATAGAGAAAAGTATAAAGAATGTAAATACTGTAGAGAATGTTTGAAAAGAGCAGAATAAAAAAAACAATGAAGATTTAAAGATTGATCTGAGCTGTATAAGACAGAGTATTCAAATATTTTTGATAAAATATACATAAAAAAGTTGATTTTTCTATAATAAATAGAGAGATAATAAATGAATTGAGACTGTTTAAATATATCAAGAGAATGAGAATTCTCACACACTGAGCAGCAGTGTATGAAATGAGTATATTAATAAATGTATAAATTGTAATGAATGTAGAGAAGAGTATAAAGAATGTAAATATAGTAAAGAATATCTTATACAGACTGCAGAGTCTGTTTATAAATTTAATAAGATGTATATAATATTATATGAGATTATATTATAAAGTATTTTACTCAGAAAAGTTAGTTGTTCTATAATATATAAAGAGATAAGTATGAAATACTTACTTATACTTACTTTGCTAATTATACAGTCTCTCTATTACTTTCATCTTCTATTTCTATCTCTATCCTCTTCTTATTACTGCTTTTATCGGAACAACCGCTCCACCACGAACTCGCTCGATTTTTCGAATAAGAACCCGCCGATAGATCCATCGAAAAGCCCTCGATCATACAAGCATTTTGACCCCATCGCCGACCGCATAACTACCCCATGTGGTGGTGGAGATATCCAGCCAAACGTGAACCAGACGTTGTTTGGAACTCCTGTGTGGGATTATCCCCTGTTCACCCCTATCACACCACAACCCCGGGCCAAAGTGCCATACAAATTGTAAGGTGAAGAGACCTAGTCATATGCACCAATCTTCTTGATTTTGGAAGATCCTCAATCTGTAATTGTGAAGATATCTGAGGAGTGACCTCCGCAAAAACCCTGTTCATCTTAGACTGACCGTGTGACCGTGTCTGGGACCAGGACCAGATTTTTTAATAGTTTCATTACCAATTTGACTGATTCCATTACACAGTTTTAACATTAAATAGTAGTTTCATACTGTTTCAGTGAGACTTACTATCTACTCTTATCATATTTTTCAAATGAGATCATGATTTTCACTTCTCAATTTAAATTATTTTTATTACTTTAAATGACTTTAAATCTTATTTAAGTATTATCAAAAAGTGTTACTTTTTAAAAAATTAAAAATAGTCTAAAAAAAACCTTAAAATGTCTAAAAATAGTAACTTTATATCAAGAATGAAACTAAATGAGATTAAATGAGATCACTTTCTCATTTTTTTCAAGTCATGATTTCATTTTAAAATCTGATATATAGTTACTTTGCATGTTTTTTTGATAGTCAGTCTCAGCAGAATTCATGTCAAGAAATGTATGAGACCAGATCAAATGAGATCAAATATGAAATTCATGATCCTGGCAGCCAGTCTAGTTCATCTTTGATATTTCAAAACATCAATACTAAGTCTTACTCTTATAGCACTCTTCTCAATCTGACTCATTCTCAGTAGAAAAATATAAAAAGATATCTCAGTGATAATATCAAGTATATAATTAACAGATACTTCTGAAGTGTAATCTCTGTGATCTGTCATCAGTGTATCTAGATATTAATATCAAGTCTCACTCTTGTACTACCTCTCTCAATCTGACTCATTCTCAGCAGAATAATACAAAAAGATACCTCAGTAGTAGCATTTAATACATAATCAGCAGATAACAAGTTAACAGCACATTAATAACAATAAAATCAGTATATCACAAGATCTGACTGAGTCTTTGATTCCTGCACAGTGAGATGTATTAAATCTAGTTTTAATATCTCAATATTCAATAGATTCTGTAAGAGATTGAGAATAGTAATACTAGATTTCTATTGAATTTAAGAATTAACTCTATATTAATATAATTATTGATAAAGTCTTCTATTTTAAAATATAAATAACTAGTTTCTCTACATTCTGCTGACAATATTTATATTATTATATAGAAACAGACTTATATTCTCTATAATATCAAGACTATAAAGAGAGAAAGTCTTGATAGAGAGTATATAATAGTGTATATTTTAGCAGTTTCTATCTCATTCTTCTGCAGCAGTTAATGTAAAAAAAAAAAGATCTTAGAAATAATTTTTTACTTCTCTTGAAAAAGTAAGATATTTTTCTCTGAATTTTATATAATATTCTTACAAAGAATTAAAAACAGAGCTGTTTTCTGTCATAATTTCATATTCTTTTAAGTAAGAATTACTTTTTCAGTGATTGAAGAGCTTTTATTAATACTTAATTATTTTTTACACTCTTTATTAACTGATTTGAGTTGCACACTTATTGTGTGAGAAGAATTGAATAACTTAAAATAAAATTGAATAGTTTTAATCAATTTCTCTGTAAAAAATTTATTTATTTTTTATCAGTTTTTCTCTCAAAAACTGTCATATTATCTAATTTATTATTAATTAATATCATACTTTTTCTCACTATATTTCAAGAAAGAGATTGTAAAGATTTTATTGATTTATCTTAAAAATTAATTTTAGTTTATTAGATTCTCTTCAAAAATCTAATCTAGTTACTGAACTAGTGTGAAAAAAATCAGGTATTTTATATATAAAAGTCTTTTATTCTTCTTTTGAAACAGTCTAATCAACTTTTCAATTGAAAACAGACTTAGAAATCTCTTAATTAAAACAGTCTGATTAACTTTTCAAAAGAGTTCAATAAATATCTTAATTAAAATAGTCTGATCAACTTTTCATTGAGTGAGAACAATAAGTTTAAAAATACACTCAGTTAATATGAAAAAAGATGCTCTCTCAAATGTTATTTCTGAGATTGAAATTCTGTAGAGAAGAAAGAAAGAAGAAATAGAGAAATAATAAGTTCTTGAAATACAAACACTTGAAAAAGTAAGCAAGATTCTTGAAAAGCAGTGTCTAAGTGAGATAAATGAAGAAGTTCTATTAATTCTTTATACTCAGGCTAGACAACTACAGAAAGTGATCAAGTTCAAACTTGAAATTTCAAACACAGTTTAAAAAACATTGAAAATTCCTAGTATAATGATTGACTCTTCATTTTACTCTTTTTCTTTTTTTTCTACTTCTTCTTCTTCTTTAAATCAGAAGAAAATATATGCTTAAGTAACTAAATCTACTATCTCTAAATCTGCTATATCAAAATCTACTTAAAATTCTGAGAAAACTGAGAAGAATACTACTCATACTTCTATTCATAGAAAAGTAAAAAAAAAAAAAATATAAAAAGAGAAAATCTTTCAAATCTTCAGAAATAGAAGACTTATTCTCAAAGTCTTAAATCAGAACATTCTGCAAAGAAACAAGCTAAACTCAAATCTCATTTTCAGAATCAGAAATGAAATTAATCAGCAGTTCTTTTCTCAGTTGATAAATAATATTAAAGTTTAAAAATCAGTTATAGCTTCAATTAAGCTATCATTCTTTACAAACTTCATTATTCTGACTACAATGTCTGAATTCAGTACTGAATTTCTTTTTCAGAATAAGAATCTCTAAAAGTCAGCTGTAGAATCTTTGCTAAATATAATAATTTCATCTGAGAGAGATGAAAAGTGAGACAAATTCATTCTTTATAATATTTAAGTTGAAATTTTTGACTGTGAAGAAGAAATACTACTTGTCAAAAATAAATTAAAAGAATACAACTCTATTCAACTGAGAAAAGAGTCTGTATAACTAAATTCAGTTAAGTTCAGATAAAGCAGAAGAAATGTCTCTATTTTAATATATATAAAAACACTTGAACAGTTAAAGATCTCTGAAGTAAGAGTAGCAGATTTAAAAATAAGAGTTCATGAATACAAAGACTCAAGAATGAATCTCAAAGCTTAAACACAGTGTTTAAACTGTCAAAGATATAAACACTTTACAATCTCATATTTTAGAGACTTAAAATATGCATTCTATTTCAGAGATCATAAAACTAGAGAGTATAAATATGAAACATGCTTAAAAAGAGATGAAATATGTTAATATACTCTGCTTAAATGCTCTAATTATAAAGAAAAACATGCATCTAGCTTAAAAAAATGTATATTTACTTCAAGAACTCAAAAGAACTGAAGAAAAGATAAAGCTCAAAACAAATCTAGAACTGAAGAGAATAGTCAAGTCAGTAAACTCACAACTATAAGCTTAAAAAGAAGAAACTCTCAACTATTTAAATCTTCAAACTTCAATTCTTCAGCTAAATGTAAGCAGAATTTGAATTCTCAAACTTCTGTTAAGATTAGAGAATTGAGAAATGACTCTGATAATAAACTAGATATAATGTAAGCAGCTTGTTAACTAAATCTATTGAATGCTCAAAAATTTATTCAATCAGATTATCAGCTCTTACTACTCTTTTACATTTTGAATTTTATCAGAGATAATGTGCTGTAACATGACGGAACTGAAGCAGTAGCTAGTCAGCAGTGTCATGTAGAAGTAGTTGTTTGAGAAGTCATATGAGTGAGCTTGACTATCTTGCTTGAATAGTGAGCTTGTAGGCTACAAGGTTATTACAAGAATATCACAGATATGATACTTAGTATACTAAGAAGATTGTATAAGGCATGCAGTAACTCTTATATATATTTCAGTAAAAGAAAAAGATGAATCACTGACTTCTTTGATAAGAAGCCAGCATCTAGTTATTCTATATAGACAATGAGCAGATATTCTTCTCTCATTTTATAAGTAAGAATAGCTGGAGTGATATCTCAGCAGTATCTCATTGTCAAGAAAGAGTAATCTGCTGATCTTGTATAAAAGCAGAGTTCTTATATTCATCAATCAGATCTTTCTATAATACATCTGAATAATGTCATAGAGTGATTGAAAACCAGTTCAGATGAGATGAAATCATTCACATGAAAGTGATGAGTTATGTGAAACTGCAATGAGGCCTTGGCACAGTCAGAAGCATGATAATGCTCTTCTCTTTAAGAGCATAGTCTCTATACTCTCAAGATTACTGAATTAGAAATTATCTTTGTTATATAGTAATAGTTATCAACTGATTGACAGTGCATGTGCTGCATGTGATACAAAGAAATAGATGAGTTTTTCTGCTGACTGTGTAGATCTTTCTTTTCTCATCTTCATTCAAATTAAATGTGTGATAAGTGGGTTCCTTATATATCAATTTGAAAGATGAAAAATGTAATTAATAAGTGACTTGCAGATCTTTCAACATATTTCATTCTATATATGAAATTCTCTGCAAAAGTAGTGTATTTTAGAGACAAAGCTAACAGTAGTAGCAGGATTTTTTTGAAAAGATTCTTCTTCTCTGTGACACTTTTTTCTCTTCCTCTCTCTTATCTGTAATAGTGAGTGTATGAGAGTATCATTCTTGAAGAACAGTAGAGGACTTATTCTGATGTTTTCTAGTGAATAAATGTCTTTGTGATGCGGCGGCGGTCTCTGTGACTGTCAAGAAAGCCAGATTGAAGACAGAGATGATGATGTCAATGAGCTGTGAGAGCACTGCTTTCATTGTCACATCTTCTTCTTCTTCTGCTTCTTTTACAGTTACAGTGATAGTCACTGTGCCTTACAGTGAGATGTTATCTCTTCTGTCAGTTGATTTGTTCATGTTCAGTTCATTCCCTGTCTCTCTCACTGTCATTATGACACTGTTTCCTCTCTCAGTCAATACAGTGATATATAACCCCATGTGATCATTCAGAGAGAAACTCAGAGAGAGCTTGATTTCAGAGACAGTGACTCTGAGAAGCTCAATCTATAGTTCTTCTTTCATGACATGTCTGAGCCCTGCTCAAGATGCTGCTGAGTTGAATCTGCAGAGTTCTGTGATTTCTTCATCTTCTCTCTGTGAGAAGGCTCTGATGCAGCCTCTGGCCAGCACTGCTACTTGTCTGCACTACATTAAGCAGCTGAAGAAGAGAAGAATTCTGTGCATCTGCTTCTTCTCTCACTCTCATTATTTCTGTTACATCTGTAACAACAACTTCTGTCTCTCTGTAAGTATTATCTATCTTATAAGAAGATATCATGTCAGCTCTGATAAGAAGCTCAGATATTCAAGCAGTACAGAGTGAGAATCTCAGAGCTCTAAGTATTGACAGATTCTATCAAGACTGAGAAGATCTCTCTTGCTTATCTGTAAAAGAAGGTGAAAGTATAAGTCTCTGAGATGAAAAAATACCTTAGAATGACTGATCTCAAGAAGAGATCAGTCAGTGTCACTGTTGAAAGTGTCACAGAGATTAATCACTGATTGAAGAGAATCTCACTTCAGTTAAAGTAGATGACTGAGATACTTTGTAAGTTAATAAGTTAATACTTTCAGCATCTCTTATACTCTTCTACAGCATGCTTCTCTACAGTACTACAGTACTAACTTCTCAGCAGACAAAGATATCAGTGCTGAAGACTTCAACAGTGAAGAATGAGTTTAATGAGAATGTAATTATTAATGAGTAGACTCTGAGATTCTCTCTTTTTACTTTTTCAGCAGGCTGCAGCCTCATTAGATTAGCAGCAGTCTGTGAATTAATTAATATTAATCTTTTTATTAATTTCAAATATTTCTTTTCTCTAACTGCTTCAGAATTTTTACACTTGTGTAGTCTCATTAAACTTCTAAAAAACCCTTTGAGAGAAAATAGAAGAAGAGTGCTACAGAGTCTATAAGATACTGACTCATTATTATGAGATTATCTCTAAAAAACTCTTTGAAAAAAATGAGAAGTTTTAAGTGATATTTCTTACTCAACATCTCTGATGTGTAACAGGGCAATCTCTACTAGCTGTCTCATAGCTTATAATCTCTTTCTCAGCATTTTTCAAATGCTTAAGCAGTTCTCACAAATTCTCTGATAATGAATATTCTTCTCATTTCACAAGATATTGAAGCTTATTATAATGTGTTCACTTATTCAATATTTTCTTCATAAGATATTCAGTATCACTCTTAATCTCAATATCATTCAGCTAAGACAGCTTTACTTCAGAGCATTACTTATAGAGCTTTAAATAGAAAATGTGAAAAACAGAATAAATTAATTTCAATTCTGTGAGTAATTTCAACTCATATACCTGCTTACTTATCACTCTTATTATCAGAAAAGATTCTAGTCACTGCTCACTAAGCTTCTTACACAGTCTCATTGTCTTGATATTCTTTGCTGAAAGTAGCACTTGATTCTCTATTGAGAACTTCATCAGAAGATGTTTTCAATTATAGTATTTTATCTACTGCTTCTGAGTGCAGTAGATACTTTTTATCATCTTCTCATGAATTTTATTCAAAAGTTTCAATCTCACTTTTACTTCTGATACTGAGAGATACTTCATTCTCTGTATTTATCTGATATTCTGACTGTCTATTCCTCTCTTTGAAATATTGTCTGTGACATCACTGAGTAACAAAGAATTATATTCATAATAAGTATAGAAAGAAGATATCTTTAAGATTACATTCTTTGCATTGTTATATATGAATTCAGTGATCAGAAGATGTTTGAGCTAATCATTCTGATAATATGAATAGAACACTCAAAGATGCTATTCTAATGTCTGATTCTAGTATTCAGTCTGGTCATCAGTCTGTGAATGAAATGTGATACTGAGAAGATGTCTTATTATAAGATGATAGCAAAAAGCTGATCAGTACTTGCTGATAAAGAGGAATTCTTAATCTGTTATCAATGATTTCAGAGCACTGTGATCACAAATGATGATATCTAAAAACAGATCAGTCAATTCAGAGGCTTTAATCTTTTTATAAGTAGAAATATATCTGATCATCTTTGTGAAGTGATCAATAATAATCAAAATTGAGTTATATTCTTTGACTCTTATTGACTTCAGCAGATCAACTATGAAATTCATTGATAGATTCTGTCATAAGCTCTTTGAAATAGGCAGTGATATCAACTTGCTGTATTACTTATACTGCAGAATCTTTATTCTTTGACAGATATTGTAAGTCTCAATATACTCTTTGATATCTGTCTGAAGCTTGTCTTAAGTATATTTACATTTTAGAAGCTTCTCAGTCTTCTCTAATCTGAAGTGTCTCATATGGGGATTATTATAATGAATTCTCAATAACTTCTGATGCACTGCTCTACTATAAGAGATGAAGACTGAATCATTCAGCAGTAGAAGTTCACATTCTTCTAGTTATCAGTGACTTGATTTCTTAGCAGCACTGTCCTACTCAGAGCCTGTCTCTTTCAAGTTCAAACTGAATTCTTTCTTCTTTAACTTCTGAATTTAAGCTGCAGTAGAGACATTTCTCTTCTGTAACTTATCAATGAATTTCAAAAGTTATCAGATTGAAAGATTGTAGACTGTTTCATTCTTTATCAATTCAATAATTGTAAGATATAATATAAGAAGCTCATGATCTTCAGTGTCAGTCTCTCACAGAGATCTGAGTTCTCTTTCATCTTCTATACTGAGTCATGCAGCTACCTCTTCAGTGCTGTTTCTGAGCTTTAGAGAACCTCAACTCTCTGCAGCCAGCTTCTTCTGCAGTGATGACAGAGATTCTTTTATAGAATCCTTCTCTGCATTAATGATATTATAATTGAGCTGTCTAGACAGTGTATCAGCAGGGTTAAGCTGATCTGAATGATATCAGATATAGAAATCATACTCTGAAAGCAGCTCTGCTCACCTGGCTTGACATTCTGTTAAGCTCTTTATTGTCAAGAAGTAATGCAGATTTGCATAATCAGTGAGAACTTACACTGAGTACTTACTACTCTGAAGATAATGTCATCAGATCTTAAAGAATTCAATAATTGCTAACATCTTCTGATCATGAGTATCATATCTTCTCTGTGTGAGTGATAACTTCTTGAAGAAGAAGATCACTGATCTTCATTCATAATGTCTTATAGACTCTATGAAAAAGTCTTCTCTCACAGACAATTCATTGTCTGTTTTCTCAGAGATAATTATCTTCTGATTCTTTCAACATTGAAAAATCTCTGATGTCAACTGTGAAAAGATTTCACAGATCTCATTTCTGAATATATCAGTCTCACACTGACTGAGTAAGTCAGAGTTAAAGTGATTCAGTATTATGACATCTGTGAAAGCTTGTTTCAATTCTGTAAATACCTGCACAGTGTCTTGAGTAAGAATAAATAATCTCATTTTCCTGTCTTTCACACTTCTCTTCAACAGATCTGTAAGAGAGACAGTAATTCATGAATATGCATAGATGAATTATCTGTAGAAATTCATAAATTCTAGAAACACCTGCATCTCACAGTACATTCACAGCACTGATCAGTTCTCAATGACAAAGACTCAGCTTCTGTTCATTGAAATGTCATTCATCTCAATAATATAATCTAAGAAATCAATCTCCTGCATGTAGAATGAGCATTTTTCAGTGTTTGTATAGAGTTAATGCTGTCTCAAGTGACTCAACACTTCTTAAACATGAGTATCATATTCTTTCTCTGATTTCAAGAAGATTAAAATGTTGTTCAGGTATACTATGCAGAAGATATCAATAAGGCCTCACAGCACCTCATTTATATAGGCCTGAAAGATGACTGAAGTGTTACAAAGATTAAAAGATAAAACAAGATATTCAAAATTACTGTACTTGATATGAAAAGCTGTTTTACAAACATCATCTTCATTAACTCTGATTCTATGATAGACATTCTGTATATCAATCTTTGAGAACATCTTCACTTCAGATAATTAATCAATCATCTTATCAATCAATGATAGTGAATAGTAATTCTTAACTGTCATCTTATTAAGGCCTCTGTAGTCTACACATAGATGTAGTCTATCATTCTTCTTGAGTATAAAGAGTATAGATGTCTCTGCTGAACTCTTTAATAAATATATTCAGTTCTTTGATTGCACTTCTTCAAGATATTTATACAGAATATTCAACTTCTTTACAGACAAGTTGTAAAGAGACTCATACAGTGCTGTTGCACTGTCTTCAAGACAAATCTTATGTTATATCTTGATATCAGAAAACTTCACTGCTTCTCTTTCTGAAAAGACATTCTTAAAATCTGTAAAGAGATGTTGTATATGTTCATCTTCAATGATGAATACTGCTGTCAATCTTGCAGTGAGAATGATGACTTCTTTATCTATTCTCAAGTCTCAATCATCTGCTACACAGTATATTGACTCAATCTTTTTCTCAAAATTCTTCTGATGAAACTCTTCAGATTTCTCTATCACTGTCTCTTCATCAGTGAGACAGTACTGCCACACCTGAGTGACTCAGTCAATGAGAGAATTGTTTTCTCTCAATCATAGAAGATCTAGAATGATATTCTCATCTATAATATTGACTGTGTGAAGAAGTAGACTGCTCTTCTTAAAGATTTCTTCTAAGTCTGTGATCACACACTTTGCCTGAATTATATCAAAACAGTGATATTTCATTTCATCAGTAAATTTTACATGATCTGACAGATCTATCTTCTTTCAACTCTTCATTAAAGAAAAGAAATAGAATATGAAGTTAGTATTCACTCTGAAGTTGAGTAGACATCTTACTAATATCTTCTCATTCAGAGTATACATTGTGATTGTAACATGAACTCAGAGATATAAGAATTATTAATTCTTTTCTTTCTCTTCTTTATCTTCTGTGAATATATTTGTCAGAAGAGGAGTTAACTTTGAGAAGATGTCTTCTCAGTTTCTTCTCTTCTTTGACTTCTTACAATCACTGATATAGTGATCATCAGCTCTGCAGTTGAAATAGAGATCTTTATCAAATCTTTTTTAATATTTCTTCACAGTGAGTGAAGAATCAGAATACTTAAAATTCTTCTTTACTTTCTTCACACTGAAGTTATCATGATGCTGTTTAGATTCTGTTATTAATTGCTTAGAAGAGATCTTGTTAGTCTTTTTCTCAGAGAATTGATTATTTAAATAGATTCAGAAAGTCAGGTTGACAAGCTCAGTATAATTGATTAATGAACTCTGATATTATGATATTATTATTCATATCTTGTGAGTCAGCTTCATGAGATAAAGCTGTGTTTTTAATTGATTCAAATCATCAGTTAATTTCTCTCAATATTCTTCAAATCTTACATTGAAATTGAAAGAATTCTCATCATCTCATTAATATAAGAAGTTGAACTGCTGCACTGCTGTGAAGCTGTGATTATGATAATCTTCAATTTAATTCAGTAGAAAGTTCTTGAATTCTTTCTAAGTTAGAACAGTATTGATACACTCAAGCTCTCTCTTCTTGATGACTCAAGTAGTCACAGAGATGTCTTCAAAAAGGTTGACAGTGTATATTACTCATATCTCATGAGTATTATACTGGCTCAGATTAAGGCAGAATTTTCATTCAAGAGTACAGATAAAGCTGTGAAATTCAGACAAGATGTTTCTCTTATATCTCAGAGAATCTTCAATCTTAATCTCTCTATCTTCATGATAGATGTAGGTGTGTAGAGGCTATGACAGTGACAGAACAGTTGAAGAGCTTATGTTAAAATGTGCAGCAGGTTCAGAAATCTCGGATTTCTGCTAAGATAAAGATATACACACTCTAGAGAATGATGTAGTGTTTTCTTCAGAGAATGAGGTCAGATCAGTCTCAGTATAAGTGCATGAAATCATATCAGTCTGTTAAAGCTCAACTGATTCAAACATGTAATCAGATCAAGTAATTCAAATTGTAATATGATAGAACTGAAGCAGTGACTAGTCAGCAGTGTCATATAGAAGTAGTTATTTAAGAAGCTGTATAAGTGAGCTTGACTATCTTACTTGAATAGTGAGCTCATAGACTATAAGGTTATTGCAAGAATATCACAGATATGATACTTAGTATACTAAGAAGATTATATAAAGCATGCAGTAACTCTTGTATATATTTCAGTAGAAGAAAAAGACAAATCACTGACTTCTTTGATGAGAAGTCAGCATCTAGCTATTTTATATAGACAATGAGTGAATATTCTCCTTTCATTTCATAAGCAAGAATAGCTGAAGCCCCGGTAGCCGAATGATTAATGCAGCCACCCGGTAGCGCCTTGGCGTGGGAAACCAAGGCATGTGGGTTTGAAACCCGCAGGGGATACATTAAATCCGGAACTCAAGCACCTCAGGTTTCTAATAAATACAGAGGTGTACAAATCGCTCCAATAAATCGCTCTATGTTCCTGGGCTGGGAAGTTATTATCGCATGTATCTAATTGTCACTCCTTTGTATTTCCTATGTTCTTGTTATCTTGGCATGGTCTCAACACCTGTATTTCCTCCTGTATAACCAATACTTGGCCTGTATTTAACATCACGCAAGGACTCATCATAAGCTCTGCTTGCATATGAGTATAATGGAAGAATAATAATAATAATAATAATAATAAGAATAGCTGAAGTGATATCTCAGCAGTGTCTCATTGTCAAGAAAGAGTAATCTGCTGACCTCATATAAAAGCAGAGTTCTCATATTCATCAATCAGATCTTTCTATGATACATCTGAATGATGTCATAGAGTGATTGAAAACCGGTTCAGACAGAATGAAATCATCCGCATGGAAGTGATGAGCTGTGTGAAACCACAACAGGGCCTTGGCGCGGCCGGGAGCGTGACATGTGCCTTGAAATCTTCTGCAATTATAGAGTTTGTTAATAAAGTTATGTTCAGAAACTCTCTATTAATTGTTCAGATATTGTTATTTTTCTTCAATAACCTTTCATTATAGATATTTATAAGCTGTATAGTATTAAACTCATTCTCTTTATCTATAATATCACTCATCAGAATATCAGAATCAGACATGATATTAAATCTTAGATTAAATTAATATCTTAATCTCTTTCTTTCATAGATAACTACTCTTGACTTTATCTCATACTTTTGAGATAGAAAGCAGTAGTAGCTTGAATAAGAAATGACATATTTTTACTCAGCATTAAAATTCAGCTCCTGAAGTAGTATAAAATCAACTTTTTATTCAAATACAATTTGAAGATAAGAATGAATATAATTTGAGTTTCTATACACATTATTTTAAATAAATGTGATTTTTGAAGAGTTTTTAAACTTTTTTTCTTATTTTTGTTGTATATTCATACTAAAAGAGAGTAGAGTAGAATCTAATTACTATCATCAGATAGTAGATTATAACTATTCTGAAATGTATAAATCTTAACTACTTATATTATATCTAGTTTATCATCAGAGTTATTTCTCAATTCTCTAATCTTAACAGAATTTTAAGAATTCAAATTCTGTTTATATTTAGCTGAAGAATTAAAGTTTAAAGATTTAGATAGTTAAGAGTTTCTTCTTTTTAAGCTTACAGTTATGAGTTTACTGATTTAACTATTCTCTTCAGTTCTAGATTTGCTTTGAGCTTTATCTTTTCTTCAGTTCTTTTGAGTTCTTGAAGTAATCATACATTCTTTTGAGCTAGATGTATATTTTTCTTTGCAATTAGAGCATTTAAGCAGAGTATGTTGATATATTTTATCTCTTTTTAAGCATATTTCACATTTATACTCACTAGTTTTGTAATCTCTGACATAGAATGCATATTTTGAGTCTCTAAAATAAGAGATTGTAAAGTGCTCATATCTTTGACAGTTTGAACACTGTGTTTGAGCTTTGAGATTCATTCTTAAGTCTTTGTATTCATGAACTCTTATTTTCAAATCTGTTACTCTTACTTCAGAGATCTTTGACTGTTTAAGTATCTCTATATATACTAGAACAGAGGCATTTCTTCTGCTTTGTCTGAACTCAATTGAATTTAGTTATACAGACTCTTTTCTCAGTTGAATAGAGTTGTATTCTTCTAATTCATTTTCTTTATTTTCATTAATTAATTTAGAAAATAAGCTGAATTCAAATAGATTTCTTAATTAAAATGAAAATAATTCTTTAAAGAAAATGCTCTCTTAACTATATAAACTATATTCACATATTCACTGATTAAAAATTAATTTTCTTTATTAAATATTAAGAAAATTGATTATGAGCAGATATCTATCTGAAGAGAAAAGCTGAAATCTCTCATCAACTTATAAATAAGTAAACTATTTAAAGAGAGAGAATATAAACAGTATTTAAACAAGATCTCTATAATTAATATAAAAGACTCTATTCTGATTTACTCAGATAACTTAAAAAATGAGAATTTAAATAGATTAAATACAGACATTGCTTATACCGAAGATAATATTAATTTCATCTCAGATTTCTGAAATTTAAACTGTCAATCTTAAGTTTTTAATACTGAACTTAATATGACGATAAGTAAATACAGAAAATGATATAAAGAAGATAGGGTGAATGGAAAGAACTTCTGCGTCACTGATTAAAAAAAAAAGAACTTGGATCTGATATTCGTATTCCTAAAGTTCATCGTCATAGTGATGGAAGGCTCCTTTTATAAAAAACGACGACTTCATTTTGAAGTAATTGTTAAGGATTTTTGTTCCGCTGCTAATAGACTTTGGCCAGTAAGGATCACTCATTCTGATTCTAAGCGCTCGCAAAGGGGAAAACCTTGTGTCAACAGAGACAATTGACACCGTTGATACTTGCATGGCGCTGTAAAAGCACCCCGGGGTTCTATCGGATTGGTGAAAACTGACTGCTGAACGGCTCGAAATAGGTGGCCAGCGAAATCTGATGGTGAATAATGAACTGCCTCGAATCAAAGAGAATTGATAGGTGGTTGTAATTGAAACTTGAAACAAAATGAACGTGCTTGTGGAAACAGGGATATGAAGCAGCAGCGTTAAAGATGACTGTTAAGAATGAATGCCGGTGAGCGTTAACAAGGGTTGCTAAAGATAGACATGCACTTACTCAGTTGCTAAGCGCCTGGATTCTGAGGTCTCATTCCTATTAGCAATTTTCCCCGAGGCGCGTAGTACTTAAATTAATGCCTCCTACCCTAGCTAAGAGCCAGTTCGTGGGCGCAGCGCGAGTTATAGGAAAGAGATGGATTGATTGGAGGCTCAAGTTGTTTAGGTTGGATGCCTAGAAATTGATTCGACTTCAATAGTCTATCTACTAACGCGCTAGGCCACGAAAATCTGTAGCCCCAGCGCAAAAACTAGAGTTAACATTTCAGATGGGGATTCTCTAATAGAATAGGGATAAATATCCCAGTGTCAATTTACATCCTGTCTACTGGTTAGTAGGTTGTAGTTGGCAAGACCAAAAAAAAAAAAAAAAAACAAGGACAACGAAAGGCGTACCTCGCTACCGGGGTAAACCCAAGTAGTCGCATGCCGTTCTCGAGTACCTGACGGGCTCCCTCATACAATGCGGACCTCGCCAACATGACCTCAGGGCCCTCATTCATCCCTAGGACCTTAATCACATCGTACGCAGAAGACACTTGATGGGTAAGTCGAAAGAGATACGTGAGAACAGTGATGGGTTCCAAAGTCTTGAATGCATGACTGGTTATATCGGGATATTGAGCCACTAGGCGAACTATATCCACGGCGTGGGGTTCCTTGAGCAAGGTAAAGTCAGCCTTTGCAACTTGATCCGCCGTTAGCTGTGCTTTTCGCATGATCGAACAGAGCCTTGCATGCGAATATTGGAGGTAAGGTCCTGTATCGCCTTCAAAGGAAGTCATTCTGGTAATATCAAAAGCGTAATTGTTGATTCTTTTCCCACTCATATCCTGCGCCATAACTGCTGTGATACCAACGACATCTGCCACTGCTTTTGGGTCCGGAACTTGAGCGTACTTTGCTTCGTTGGCCCGCATAACTTCGTGCATGGCGTTCCCACACTCATCCAATATGTCGCTCAGCAGCTTCACCGTTCCGAGCCTCGACGACATTCCCTGAACTTTCCCGAAATTGACATGGACAAGTTTAGTCGCAATATCAGGGTAGCCCATAATCTCAATCGTCTTGAAGACACGCTGAAAGTACGAGTCTTGCTCAGCGGAAACGACATAGATCATTTTGTCAAATTTGTACTTGCCCACCCGCTCTAGCACAGCAGCGATGTCTCGAAGAAGATAGGTCGTCGTTCCGCCTCGATTCCTGACAACGGCAGTACCGAGCTTGCGGGCGCCGTGCTTTCTTGAAATCTATGACCCATGACCCCTCATTCTCTTCGTAAATACCTTTCTCCTTCAGCATTTTTTCGACGCTCTCAATTGTTTCCGGCCGAACGGTCGATTCTCCGGAGTATTCGTCGAAAGCAATGTTCAAGCGCGCGTAGGTACGGATGTACCTCTCGATACTGATGTCACGGAACCGCCTCCACAAGCTGAGTGCATCTGGATCTCCATCCTCCATTTTCTTGAAAAAGGCGTTTCGCTCGGCGTAAAGTCCTTTGTTCTCTATCTCCGAGGTATCCTGGCCGTTATCCCTAGCGTTCTTGCTGGCCTCCTGCTCTGGTTTGAACAAAGTATTGATCTTTGCATAAACGTCTAGTAAATGCTTCAAGGGTTCCTTTTGGAACAGTTCCTCGGATCCAAATTTCTGCCAACCCACGGCAAGCAAGCCGAACTGCTTCCCCCAGTCACCCAGATAATTTATTTTGACTACGTCCCAGCCCATACTCTCGTAGAGGTTCGCAATATAAGCCCCAATTATTGTACTACGGAGATGCCCGGCATGGAACTCCTTGGCGATATTGGGCGAAGAAAACTCCACGATTACTTTCTTCTTGCCAGCAGCCTCATTCTCAGGTTGTTTCAGACCAGCAATTTTGTCGTGGCCATACAATTGTCGTCGATCGAAGATGTACGGTAAAATTAGGCGGGGTAAAGTCGTGGCACTAAAAAAGATAGGAATGAAGACACCCTTAGGTACAGGGTTGGAAATAAGCGAAATGCCACAGAGCTGGAGCTGAATATTAGTTTCTAGTAAAGATTTCAATGTCAGGAGATTCGGAAATGCAAAGAATATATCACCTTGGATGATAAGTCAAGGGCAACCTGGTCTACATTGGCTCCTTTGAGACGAAGGCGCGCAACCACCACCATCACATCGCCGTGGGCCAGCACCTGTGTTCGTTGGATGGCATTATATGCAGTGTCCTCGTCACATTTGACCCCTTGCTTTACGACCTTAGCAACATAGCAGCGATATACGTCGACCGGATTAGCGACATTGTTCGCGGTGGGAAATGTTGGGACAGGTATCTCCACCTCGAGACTCTGGAGAAGCGTTTCCAGGCCATTAATAGCAAGAGTAGCCATGCTGAGCCTCGAAATGTAAGGCTGGTGGGAGTGTTTAATTGTGGTGGTTACTTTGCGGATGCGGGCTGTACAATACTCCCGTTGTGAGTGACTGAGGAATAGTGAGACGGCGAAGACCCCGTCCCGTGACCCGCCAACTTCCAATGGATCCATACATACCGGAAGAACGTAGGGTTAATTTACGGTGATTCCACGGTGGTTCCACCGTTCCACGCCGGTCACGTGTCGCCGATCGTAACACATTGTGCCACCATTGATTTCAGTGACACATTGCTGAAAATTAAATGTCAAGATGGCATTGAAACAGCACAGGACTTCTTGACATCATCAGAGGACTCAGTCATCATTAGACTGACCATGTGACCGAGTCTGAGACCAGGATCAGAATATTTGATGATCTCATTACCAATTCAACTGATCTGATTACACTGTTTTAACATTAGATAGTAGTTTCATACTATCTCAGTAAGACTTACTGTCTACTCTTATTACATTTTTCAAATGAGATCATGATTTTTACTTCTCAATTTAAATTATTTTTATTGCTTTAAATAACTTTAAATCTTATTTAAGTGTTATTAAAAAGTGTTACTTTTTAAAAAATTAAAAATAGTCTAAAAAAAACCTTAAAATGTCTAAAAATAGTAACTTTATATCAAGAATGAGACTAAATGAAATTAAATGAGATTACTTTCTTATTTTTTTCAAATTATAATCTTATTTTAGAATCTGATATATAGTTACTTTGCATGTTTTTTTAATAAGTAGTCTCAGTAGAATTCACATCAAGAAATGTATAAGATCAGATTAAATGAGATTAAATATGAAATTCATAATCTCAGCAGTCAGTCTAGTCATTACGTAATTAACAGATGTTATTATCAAGATACTACTAAGATACTATGAGTTATAATATACTATTCTATCAGTGAAATCAATACTTGTATACTATTCAGTTAGACTAGTTAACTACTTTATATAAATTAAATTACTATCTAAAGAAATAAGACATCTTAAGTATAATATAAATATCTTATTATCTGAGATTTATACACTAAATAATCATTATTTTCATCAGTATCTAGTATTGAAATATTATATAATACTGTCTTTTGAACTGCTAGAAGTCTGATAATAGTATAACTATTATTCTCTTATAAAATTAGCAGATTCAGCAGATAATACTGTCTGATATAATGTAGAGAAGTAAGTGTAAAGAAAATCTGCTTCACTCTTCTTATTTTATAAATAAAAATAGTTATAATTCAGTCAAGATTAGTTCTCTGATATTAAAGAATATTCTTTTTTATAAGAGAGATTCAGTGAATATACTCTCTGATTTATATATTAATAAGTTAATAACTAATTGATTAATTAGTTGAAGAGATATACTGAACTGAGAATATTAACTTATTATAGAAAAGAATTGAATGATAATCTAGTTTTAAAACTGAGAACTTATTTCAATCAGTCTTATAGAATTCTCACAGATTATTAAGAAATAAATAAAGTAATTCAAGCTTGAAAAGATTTATAAATTATATATTAACTTTCTCTGATATTTTATTTAATAATAGATGATTAAAAATCTTTGAAGTAATATAATCTTTTATTAACATTAATTTAATAGAGTAGTTTAATGAATTATTATTCTTATCTTTATCTTTTTTATTCATTCTCAGTAAATTATTAAAAAGTACTGAGTAATATATATACAAATTCTGAATCTTCTATATCAGATGTATATCAGAGCTGTTAAAGAAATCTCTTAATACTAGTTATAAAATTTACTGAAAACTCTTCTATAAGAGTAGTGTCTTTTTCATTATTATTATTATTATTATTCTTTCATTATACTCATATGTAAGCAGAGCTTATAATGAGTCCTTGTGTGATGTTAAATACAGGCCAAGTGTTGATTATACAGGAGGAAATACAGGTATTGAGATCATGTCAAGATAACAAGAACATAGAAAATACAAAGAAGTGACAATTAAATACATGTAATAATAACTTCTCAGCTCAGAAACATAGAGCAATTTTTATTGAAGTGATTTGTACACCTCTGTATTTATTAGAAACCTGAGGTGCTTGAGTTTCAGATTTAATGTATTCTCTGCAGGTTTCAAACCCACATGCTCTGATTTCTCATGCCAAGGTGCTACCAGGTGGCCGCATTAATCATTCAGTCACTGAGGCGTGTCTTTTTCATATTTCAATGATTTATTCACTGTACTAGATTTTTATAGTCTCAATACTTATTCTCTTCTATCAGAATATTATAATTGTTAGATACAGTATATTCTTTAATCAGTTTAATATAGTATAAGTTAATATGCATTAGACTGACCGTGTGACCGTGTCTGGGACCAGGACCAGAATTTTTGATAGTTTCATTGTCAATTTGACAGATCCCATTACACGGTTCTAACATTAGATAGTAGTCTCATACTGTCTCAGTGAAACTTACTGTCTACTCTTGTTACATTTTCCAAATGAAACCATGATTTTCACTTCTCAATTTAAATTATTTTTATTGCTTTAAATGGCTTTAAATCTCATTTAAGTATTATCAAAAAGCGTTACTTTTTAAAAAATTAAAAATAGTCTAAAAAAAACCTTAAAATGTCTAAAAATAGTAACTTTATGCCAAGAATGGGACTAAATGAGATCAAATGAAATCACTTTCTCATTTTTTTCAAGTCATGGTTTCATTTTGAGATCTGATATATAGTCACTTTGCATGTTTATTTAATGATTAGTCCCAGCGGGATTCATGCCAAGAAATGTATGGGACCAGATTAAATGAGATCAAATATGAAATTCATAGTTCTGACGGCCAGTCTAATATGCATATTCAGCTGATTCTTTATATATTATATAAGCTTTGCTTTTTTAATATAATCATCACTGTCAGTATATATAGTAACTATACTCATAGTTAAAGCAGAGAATAATTGATAATTAATAACTGAATCAGTTTAGAATAATTTAAATATTACTGCTGCTCTCACTGCAGCTTTAATAAGAAACTATAACTATCAGCAGACTGTAAGTATAATTTAATAGATTACTTTAAAATTATTTTCTCTCAGAGATTAAGATATTAATAGACTATTACTTCTTATAATAACTGCATATATCTGAATAATAAGATTAATAGATGATTGATTTTGACTTTATACTGAAAATGCTGTAGAAATGATCTGCTTGATTACTGAACTGAGTCATTTCTCTCTGAGTTTACACTGTAAGATAAGAGATATAATGATTGAAGCTTAAGTATGTTCTTGAAGCTGATACTTCTTGAGATAAGTGATTAACAACTGTAAATGGTTTCAACTATAAGAAAAGAGAAATGTCTATAATATTCAGAAGTATTCTTACTGATTATATAGTAACAGAATAGAACAGATCAGTAATAAGTATAAAATCTCTAATATTTCAGTAAACTCACTATAATATGAATCTGAAGAGAAAAATAAGATTAAATTTAAACTTAAATATATTTAAAAAAGAGATACTGTCTATACTGTTATACTCTGCTCTTGACACATTTGATCTCTGTATATAAGATTCAGCAGATTATCTAGTTTAGCCTGAAGATGCTGTATATGATGATGAAATCAGTCATTATTATGTAAATTGTAGTTCAAATTCAGCTGATACTTATCATTAATAAAACAGCTTCAGTAAGATCTTCTTACAGTTGATTCTTTAATCTCTATATTACTATTTTACTGTGATATATCTTTAAGAAATGTTATACAAAATGCAATCACTCTTGTCTTTTCTTCACTAATATTCATCATAATGGTCTTATAATTTAATATAGATAAGTCATGTGATAATGTAGTAATAGTGTCAGAGAAATTGATACTATAAGAATTAAAGATTAAAGTAAAAATATTATTTCACTTTAAGCACTCAACAGCACTTAGTGTAGAAATCATATAAAAACTTATCAAGCTTCAGTACATATTTCAATATAAATTAAATTCATCAATGAACAATTAATATAATAGAAAAATAACTTGTATATCAGAGTAAAATATACTTTTCAAAATGTCTTATTCATATGCAGCAATTTTCAACTCAGTCTGAATTGATAAAGATTTATAATATAATTATATCTCAACAGCTTCAGTCTTAGTTCTTATAATCTGATAAAGAAAATACTGATCTTTATTCTTATATTTCACTGATAAATTGAAATCTGATTCAAACATTGTATTCATATGAACATTAAGTTAATTCAGAATCTGAATAATTGAGATATATTTCATCTCATCTTTCACTGTGATTAATTCAAATGAAATAAATGATAGATTTAAGAATGATAATCTTTGTACTATCTGAGAAGTATAATAAATAACTTCTTGAACTTTCAGAACTATTATATAAGATCTCATTCTCATATCTGAATATCAGTGATTATATCTGACAAAATGCACTCTCTTAATATAAGATATATCATTTAATTCTGATTTACAGTAGCATTCAAGATTTCCACACTAATATTAAATAAAATCAGAAGAAAAAAGAGGTTTATTTATTAATAAATATCATACAAAGTTACTGAAATAATATTTGACAGAGCTCTCTTAACTTTGAGATTATCATAACTCAGTGAAATTGTTGATAAGTTCTATTATTTCTATATACATCTATCACTGAAAATTTGAGAATTTGAGAAGAGCAGATATTAATGAAATTGAATTTTAAAAGTAGAGTAATCTCATGAAGAATATGATGAGATTTTTCTAAGCAGAACTCAGAGTTGATATTTACATTGATAATACTATTAAAATTGATATTTTCTTCACTGATAAAATTGAAAATTATACTCTGTATTTCTTTTTTAGAGTTAATAGGCCTTTAGAGAGCAGACTTATCAGTGATATATTCTTCAATAAATACAGAATTTACAGCAGTAATTGATAGTTTTTTCAGAAAATACTCAACTCTTCAGCTCAGAGTCTTATTATCAAAATAAATGAATTCATTTCAATGTTACTGTGTTTATGAGCTATATCAATTACTGGATCAAAATCAATAAATTCATCAGTAGAATGAGAGATAGTAGTAATATCTTTAATAGCAGTATCTTTTATAGTAATATCTTCAGTAACTGACTTATTAGAATCTTCTTAATAATTATTTTCTGAGATATTTTCTGAAATATTCTTCAGAATATTCTTCTCAGTGTCTACTTTTAAAAGTTACTTTATATACTCAACATTATCAGCAGTATTCTCATTATATAGCTCTGTCTTTAGACAATGTTAGTTTTTATAATAATAAGATATTAAAAGTGATAAATATACTGAGAATAGCAATACTTCTTTATCAGAAACATCATTATCTGAATCACTGTTAGTAGCATCTGTTGTTCAGTGAGTTTATAAGTAGTTGTGAAGTATTTAAGATTGTTATAATTTATAATTATCTCAAATTCAGAGACACTTCAGAGTTCAGAGTTTCATTCTTCTAAACAGTGTATAATTATGAGAAGTTTCTTATCATAGATCTTGTAATTGCATTCAGTGAGACTCAGTGTCTTAGATATGAAGATACATGATTATAGAACATTTTCATCATTATATTATAATATTACTTCTTCTATCACATAGTCAGAGAAATCAGTCTTAACAACTATCTCACAATCAGAATTGAATATTATGAGCAGAGAGATATTAATAAACATCTTCTTTATCTGTGTAAATGCAGCTTCAGTGTCTACTGATTATTAAAATACTGAGTCTTTCTTAGTGAGATCTGTAAGTGATCTTGTGATATCTGAGAAGTTTTATATAAATTACTAATAGAAGTTAGTGAATTCAATGAAGCTTTGTACATCTTTCACAGTATATGAAGCTTCTCATTTGAGAATAACAGAGATCTTCTCAGAATTTATTTGAATTTTCTTAACAGCTTCTATAATGAAATCTAAGTATTTAGTACTCTTAACTTTGAAATCATACTTATTAATATCAATTAATAGTTCTGCTTCTTGTAGTTATTGTAATACTCTTCACACATACTCTTAATATTCTTTTCTGAATTCATTGATGAAGATGAGAATGTCATCTAGATAAGCAGATGTAAATTCATCAAGAAAGTCTTGAAATGCTCAGTTGATATACTTCTGAAATGTACTGAGAGCATTGATCAGTTCAAAGAATGTGACTACTCATTCAAAGAGATTATATTATGTTTAAAATGCTGTAAGTCACTCATCTTCTTCAGTGATGTGAATCTTATGAAACACAGCAATGATATCTAACTTTATAAATCATTGAGCTTGTTCAATGTAAGCTAGAGTTTCATTGATAAGAGATAAAGAATAATGATCTTTCTTTGTTAATCTGTTCAATTCTTGATCATTCACACAGAATCAGAGTTCTTCACCTGGTTTCTTTGCAAAGAGAATAGAGACTGTGACAGAAGAGTTACTAATATATATAAATTCTTTATTCAACAGATCATTGAGTGTCTTTCAAAGAAGAAGAAGTTCATCTTGAGATATATTATAAAGAGAGTTTCATGATGATTCAGAGTTCTTATCATTCTTCTTCTCTAACTTAATACTGTGATTCACTTCAGAATCTCATAAGAGAAGTATGTTTATAATATTGTCTTGTTGAAAGATATCTAGATATTCATGATATTGTTGAGAGAGTTTTGTATAAGAATCTGTTATTATAACACATAATAACTTTTCTAAGGTCTTTTTAATATCAGTCAGACTGATGAAATAGATTATCACATAATTCTTCTATCAGTGACTTCTTTTTTGAAGCATTTTATATGCATTGACAGAGATTTGTGTCAGATTTATGATCTTGTGAATGTCATCTTCATGAATTCTATCATTGTTAGAGAATATCAAGCTTCTGTTTTAAGCATCTAATAAGATATCTTGTTCAGATAGCCAGGCAAGTTCTAACATAAGATTGTAATCAAGATTATCAACTTTATATGTGTAGACATCTTTATGTTAATATTCTCTCACATCTATGATCAGCTTCATCATATAACAGGTATAAATGTCTTTTGAATCATCAAATCCTGTGAGAAGTCAGGGTTTTGATAAGAAGATACACTGATGATTATAATATCTTACAACTGAAGATTTAATCATTATATAATGATATAAACTGCTGTCTATTATGGCTTTCATATTATACATATTATTGATCACAGTAGATATAAGAATTGTATTTATTGTCATCTTCTCTTCAAATTATTGTCATTTGATCTCTTCAAGCTTCTGTTTACAAATTTGAACAGAAGCTAATCTTTTCTCTGTTTCACTGAGACATTCTCATAGTTATCTTCTGAATCTTTCTCTAATATAATATGATTAACACAGACAGGCACTGATTCATTCTTTGAATAAGAAGATGCTGATCTTTCTCTTGAGTATGAAGATATATAGATTGATTGACAGTTGAAAGAAATGTGTTCTGATCAGTTACAGTTAATACATACTTTATATTAATATCAATCAGTAACTTCTTTGAAAGTGATCTCAGAAACTCAGAAGCCTGTTTGAATGACTGAAACTCTTGCTTGTGTATAGATATTTGAATCTATTCAGTTCATAGCATCTGCATCATTGTTATTCTTCAGTGCAGATGTATAAGTGACTGAAGTGTAATGTCTTCTATCACTGTTCTGTATACTCTTGAGCTTGATAAGACAGTCATTCAATATCTGAAGCTGTGTGCAGAAGCCTTCATAAGTTGAGTCTTTGTTTATACTTATAAAAGTCTGTAAGAGTTTGAAAGTTAATGTCTTCTTAAGCATGCTAATCTTCATTCAATTCTTTCAAGATTGATCATCTACTTCTAGAATTTTAATGTTGAAATCAGAGATAAATGTTGTAAGAGAAATGTTTCTCTGTCAGATACTCTGTAATTAATCTAATACTTTCTGATATATAACAGTGTCTTGAAACAGAATCTCAAGATATTTGATGATGTTATCAGATGTTCACAATGCTGATTCACATGCTTTTATTCATGAATGAAACTTCTGTTTTACATGATTCTTCAATTGTTCATTGATATATCAATCTTGATTGATTAATGAATTGATAGAATCTTCATCTACACTTAGTTTTATAGATATTTTCATTCTTCATGATGAGTAGAGAGTGAGATCAGAAGTATTAAAATATGTAGAAGCATCTAAGTGTTTCTTCAGTGCTTTTATATTCAATTCTGTAGATGTTGAAATTACATAAGTTAATTGTTAAATCTCTTTATATTTGTAAGAGGCCTACGCTGAATAGATCAGTATAATATTAATAGGTCTTATATAACAAAGATAAAAACATTAAAGAAGGAAGAAAAGAGAAAGTGTGAGAATCAGTGATCAAGATGAATATTTATATGTGTATGTGATGAAGCTTCAGAGTGGAAGAATATACGCGCGTTTATAGTGGCCGAGGATCAGCGATTGAGAATGGCCGAGAATTGAAGTATACACATTCATGACGGCCGAGGATCAGTGATCAAGAATGACTGAGAATTGAAGTGTACATGAAATCTGTGAAGTGTAATGAAATAGTTTATATGATTGATCAGGCGCAGCCTGTCACATTAGTCCCCTCTTTTCAGAAGCAGTTTCCATCAGTCAAGAGCCACTGTTTCAGATAACATAAAACTCAGAGTTCAGATCAGTTAATTATAGTCAACTCATTTCACAAGATATTATCAGCTATAGCTATATAATCTCTCATTGAGAATTTCTTCAATCTCTCACTCAAGTTTATTATCTTCTTCTATGATCCCTGGCAGTTGTCACTTAGAAGTCAGTTGAGAAGAGAACAGATTAATGACAGCACAGCAGAGTAAGCTTATATAAAATATATCATGAATCTCTGATGATGTGTTGAGACAGTAGTTGTGACTATCTAGAACTTCTATTACTTTATATCTGATGTGATGATAATCTAGTGTACAGAATGAATGTGTGATTCATATATTCTTAAGATTCAATTATATCAGATCTTCTATCTTATATTATTCAGCAGAGTCTTGATAAACATTGATTTAATTCTCTAAATCTTATTTTACAGTTGTCATGAAGATCTCTGCTCAATCACAGACATCTCAGAGCTTTATTACTATATTATCAGTGATCTGAATCAGACTGCAGAGGTTCAGTGTGAACTGTGTAATCTCTAGAAGATTTAACACTTTCATGTGATATCTGTGTATAAGAAAGAACAGGCTTACATCGCCCCGGTGGCCGAATGGTTAATGCGGCCACCCGGTAGCGCCTTGGCGTGGGAAATCAGGGCGTGTGGGTTCGAAACCCGCAGGGGATACATTAAATCCGGAACCTAAGCACCTCAGGTTTCTAATAAATACAGAGGTGTACAAATTGCTTCAATGAATTACTCTATGTTCCTGGGCTGGGAAGTTATTATTGCATGTATTTAATTGTCACTTCTTTGTATTTCCTATGTTCTTGTTATCTTGGCATGATCTCAACATCTGTATTTCCTCCTGTATAATCAACACTTAGCCTGTATTTAACATCACGCAAGGACTCATCATAAGCTCCGCTTGCATATGAGTATAATGAAATAATAATAATAATAATAATAATAATAATAATAACAGGCTTGCATCTGTTAAAACAGCATCTCAATCATTGATAGTAATCTCTATGTGTAGAAGAAGATTATATTAATCATCTTATAAGTAATTGCAGAACTTATAAAGATAATTCTTTACAGTCTGAATTATCTGTTCTGATGCATTATCAGTCTCAGAATAATAGATAGTTAACAGACAGTGTGTAATCTTGAGAACTTGATAGATTCTAGTTTAGAGAGTGCTCATGAATTGACAGCTCTGATCTGATACTATAGATCTCAGCAATTCATGCATCTGATAGAATAAGCTCTATAGAAAGACTTTAGTGACTTATTCAGTATTCATCTTATCACAAGATTTCAATATTACATCTTTACTTAATCAATTTATGATGATCAGAATGTTTCTACAACTCTTACTCTTAGATAGATTAATAGTGAAGTTAATCACTACATCTCATCAGATTCTATCAGAAACATTGAGTGATTTTAGTAGATCTTTTCTACAGTTCTTTTATGAGATAACAGAAGAACAGTGATTACAGTTTCAGACAAAGTCTCTGATACTGTTTAATATCTCAGATTAATAGAACTCTTGAGTGATTATTCTATACAGTTATTCACAGTCTGAATAATCAGTCATACATGAATTATGCATCTCTTGCATTATTCAGATGTGTAAGGGTTCAGAGTAAGAGACTCAGTATTATTCACAAAATTGTAGAGTGTTATTATTATTGATTGAATATTCTAAGATGTTGATTCTTACTTATAATTCTGAGAAAAATCAGAGTGCTTCTTATCATACTGCTTCAGTGAGTGCTTGAAGAAGTTCATCAGTTTAAGCTGCTATATATCATAGCTCATCTAATATAGATTCAGAAGAAGTTAAGATATCAGTGATAGTTCTAATCAGAGAAGTATGTATAGTGTTGTAAGCTGTTTTATCTTGATTAACTAGTATCTTCAGATTCAAGAGCTGATGCTCTCAGTTCATTCAGTGAGTATCTGTTACATTAGATAGTATATCTTACTCTTATTATAAAAGGGCATCTGTCATCAAGTTTTGACTGTCAGAATGATAGTGTATTATAAAATGAAAGCAGCTTAAGAACTCAGATCATTGCATCTGTTATTCAGTAGTTATAAAGTATTTAAGATTCTTATAATCTGTGACTATCTCAAACTCAGAGATACTTCAGAGTTCAGAGTCTTATTCTTCTAAACAATGTATAATCATGAGAAGTTTCTTATCATAGATCTCATAATTGCATTCAGTGAGACTCAGTTTCTTAGATATAAAGATATATAATTATAGAACATCTTTATTATCATATTACAATATCACTTCTTCTATCATGTAGTCAGAGAAATCAGCTTCAACATCTGTCTCACAATCAGAATCAAAGATTATTAGTAAAGAAGTATTAATGAATATCTTCTTCATCTGTGTAAATGCAGCTTCAGTGTCTACTAATCATTAAAATACTGAGTCTTTCTTAATAAGATCTGTAAGTGATCTCACAATATCTGAGAAGTTTTATATAAATCACTGATAGAAGTTAGTAAATCTGATGAAGCTTTATACATCTTTCACAGTATATGAAGCTTCTCATTCAGAAATAGCAGAGACTTTCTCAGAATTCATTTGAATTCTCTTATCAGCTTCTATAATAAAACTCAGGTACTTGATACTCTTGACTTTAAAATCATACTTATTAATATCTATCAGTAGTTCTGCTTCTTGTAGCTGTTGTAATATCTTTTGTACATATTCTTAATATTCTTTTCTGAATTCATCAGTGAAGATGAGAATGTCATCTAGATAAGTAGATACAAACTTATCAAGGAAATCTCAGAGTACTCAGTTGATATACTTCTGAAATATACTGAGAGTGTTAATCAGTTCAAAGAATGTGACTATTCATTCAAAGAGATCATAACATATTTAGAATGCTGTAAGCCATTCATCTTCTTCAGTGATACAAATCTTATGAAATGCAGTGATAATATCTAGTTTTATAAATCATTGAGCTTGTCTGATCTGTGCTAGAGTTTCATTGATGAGAGATAAGAGATATCAATCTTTCTTTGTCAATCTGTTCAGATCTCAGTAGTTCACACAGAATCAGAGTTCTTCATCTGATTTCTTTACAAAGAGAATAGAGGCTGCAGTGAAAGAGTTACTAATATATATGAATTCTTTATTTAACAGATTATTGAGTATCTTTCAAAGAAGAAGAAGTTCATCTCAGAATATATTATAAAGAGAGTCTCATAGCAGTTCAGAGTTCTTATCATTCTTTTTCTCTAACATGATACTGTGATTCACTTCAGAATCTTATAAGAAGAGTATATTCATAATATTATCTTATCAGAAGATATCTAGATATTCATGATATTATTGAGAGAGTTTCATACAAGAATCTGTTATTGTAACACAGAATAACTTTTCTAGAGTTTTTTTGATATCAGTCAGACTGATGAAATAGATTGACACATAGTCTTGCTATCAGTGACTCTGTCAATGATTTTGATGATGACTTCTTTTTCAGAGTATTTTATATATATTGACAGAGATCTGTGTCAGGTCTATAATCTTGTGAATATCATCTTCATGAACTCTATCATTATTAGAGAATATCAAGCTTCTATTTTAAGCATTTAATAAGATGCCTTCTTCAGATAGCCAGGCAAGTTCTAACATAAAATCATAATTAAGATTATCAACTTCATACACATAGACATCTTCACATTGATGTTCTTCTACATCTATGATCAGCTTCATCATGTAACAGATACAAATGTCTTTTGAATCATCAAATCCTGTGAGAAGTCAGGGTTTTGATAGAGAAATACACTGAAGGTTATGACATCTTACAACTGAAGATTTTATCATTGTATAGTGACATAGATCACAGTCTATCATGATCTTCATATTATACATATTAATAATCACAGTAGATACAAGAATCATATTCATTGCTATCTTCTTTTCAAATCATTGTCATCTGACCTTTTCAAGCTCCTGTTTACAAATTTGAACAGAAGCTAATCTTTTCTCTGTTTCACTGAGACATTCTCATAGTTATTCTCTGAATCTTTCTCTAATGTAATATGATTGATGTGAACAGATACTGATTTATTCTTTAAATAAGAAGACACTAATCTTTCTCTTGAATATGAAGATATATAGATTGATCAGCAGTTGAAAGCAGTGTGTTCTGATCAGTTATAGTTGATGCATACTTCACATTGACATTGATCAGTGACTTCTTCAGAAGTGATCTCAGAAACTCAGAAGCCTGTTCAGACAGCAGAGACTCTTACTTATATATAGACATTCAAGTCTATTCAATTCATGACATCTGCATCATTGTTATTTCTCAGCATGAGTGTATAAGTTACTGAGATGTAATATCTTCTGTCACTGTTCTGTATATTCTTGAGCTTGATAAGACAGTCATTCATTGTTCAGAGCTGTGTGTAGAAGTCTTCATAAGTCTGATCTTCATCTACACTTACAAGAGTCTGTAAGAGTTTGAAAGTTAATATCTTCTTGAGCATGTTAATCTTCATTCAATTCTCTTAAGATTGATCATCTGCTTCTAGAATCTTGGTATTGAAGTCAGGAATGAATGTTGTAAGAGAAGTGTTTCTCTGTCAGATACTCTGTAATCAATCTAATACTTTCTATTATATAGCAGTGTCTCAGAGCAAAATATCAAGATATTTCATGATATTATCAGATGTTCACAATACTGATTTACATACTTTCATCTATGAATGAAACTTCTGTTTTATGTGATTCTTCAATCATTCATTAATATATCAATCTTGATTGATTAATAAATCAATGAAATCTTCATCTATACTCAGTTTTGTGAGCATTTTCATCCTTTATGATGAGTAGAGAGTGAGATCAGAAGTATCAAAATATGCAGAAGCATCTAAGTGTTTTTTCAGTGCTTTTGTATTTAATTCTATAGATGTTGAAATTGTATGAGTTTCTTGTTGTGATAATTGTTAAATCTCTTCATATTGATGTTATTGAGTTGCATGCATATCAGCTATTTATTGTTATTGTAGTTTTAACATTACTCAGAGTTACTGTGACACTGTATCTATACTCATGTTCAGAGGTTCTCTCATATTATTATTAGACATGATTATATTGATTGTCAGATGTATAATATCTGTGAAATCTGAAGAAGTGTAATTATATTCTCATATATCTGAGTATCAGAACTCTCAGATCTTTCACTGATATTCGCTTATAAGATCTTATTCTCTTCATAAGATCTTGTTACAGAGTCAGAGTAACTGATGAGTAAGCTTCTATCTGAGAACTATCTGAGAACTCAGTATTCACTTAACTGTTTGACTGTTTCTCTATTTCTTATATGTTATTACACATTCAGATATCTCTTGATAAATAATCATTTCTGATGAGAAGATAATGTATGAATAATTGTTTTCTAATAAGAAGATAATAAACATTTTTATAGTGTAAGAGGCCTACACTGAATAGATTGATATAATATTAATAGATCTTATATAACAAAGATAAAAATGTTAAAGAAGAAAGAAAAGAGAAAGTGTGAGAATCAGTGATTGAGATGAATATTTATACATGTATGTGATGAAGCTTTGAGGTGGAAGAATATACACACGTTCATAGTGGCTGAGGATCAGTGATCAAGAATGACTGAGAATCAGAGTGTACATGTTTGTGGCAGCTGAGAATCAGCAATCGAGAATGACTGAGAATTGAAGTGTATGTGAAATCTGTGAAGTGTAACAGAATAGTCTATATAATTGATCAGGCGCAGCCTGCCATAATATTGAAGTTATTGAATTGCATGCATATCAGCTATTTATTATTATTGTAATGTAAACATTGCTCAGAGTCACTGTAACATCATATCTATACTTGTATTTAAGAGTTTCATATTATCATTAGACATGATTATATCAATTGTTGAATGTATAATATCTGTGAAATCTGAAAAAGTGTAATCATGTTCTCATACATCTGAGTATCAGAACTCTCAGATCTTTCACTGATATTCTCTTATAAGATCTTTATTCTCTTCATAAGATCTTGTTACAGAGTCAGAGTGACTGGTGAGCAAGCTTCTATCTAAGACTCAGTGTTCATTTAACTATTTAACTGTTTCTCTATTTCTTACACATTGTTATATGTTTGAATATCTCTTGATAAATAATTATTTCTAATGAGAAGATAATGTGTGAATAATCATTTTCTAATAAGAAGATGATGAATGTTTTTATAGTGTAAGAGATCTACACTGAATAGATCAGTATAATATTATAGATCTTATGTAACAAAGATAAAAATATGCTCTGATGACTGAATGATTAATGCAGCCACCTGGTAGTGCCTTGATGTGAGAAACCAAGGTGTGTAGGTTTGAAACCCGCAGGGGATACATTAAATCCAGAACTCAAGCACCTCAGATTTCTAATAAATACAGAGATGTACAAATCACTTCAATAAAATTGCTCTATGTTCCTGGGCTGGGAAGTTATTATCACATGTATCTAATTGTCACTTCTTTGTATTTCCTATGTTCTTGGTATCTTGGCATGGTCTCAACACCTGTATTTCCTCCTGTATAACCAACACTTGACCTGTATTTAACATCACGCAAGGACTCATCATAAGCTCCGCTTGCATATGAGTATAATGGAAGAATAATAATAATAATAATAATAATAAAGATAAAAATATTAGAGAAGGAAAGAAAGAGAAAGTGCAAGAATCAGTGATCAAGGTGAATATTTATATGTGTATGTGATGGTGTATGCAGTGAAGCTTCAGAGCGGAAGAATATACGCGCATTTGTAGTAGCTGAGGATTGGTGATTAAGAATGGCTGAGAATCAGAGTGTACGCATTCGTGGCGGCTGAGGATCGGTGATTGAGAATGGCCGAGAATCGGAGCGTACGCATTTGAGAATGAAGTGGTTGAAATCTGTGGAGTGTAACGGAATAGTCTATATAATTAATCGGGCGCAGCCCGCCACAGTTATGAATATCTGATAATATCATCAAATATCTTGATATTCTGTTCTGAGATGCTGTCATACAACAGAAAGTATTAGATTAAATACAGAGTATCTGATAGAGAAATACTTCTCTCATAACATTCATCTCTGACTTCAACATCAGGATTCTAGAAGCAGGTAATCAATCTTGAGAGAACTAAATGAGAATTAGTATGCTTAAGAAGATATTAACTTTTGAACTCTTACAGACCCTTATAAGCATAGATGAAGATCAGACTTATGAAGATTTCTGTATATAACTCTGAATATTGAATGATCATCTTATCAAGCTCAAGAGTATACAGAACAGTGATAGAAGATGTTACATCTCAGTCACTTATACACCTGTATCAAGGAATAACAACAATGACACAGATGTTATAAACTGAGTAGACTTGAATGTCTATACACAAGCAAGAGTCTTCATTATCTGAACAGACTTCTGAGTTTCTGAGATCACTTCTGCAGACATCACTAATTGATATCAATGAGAAGTATGTATTAACTGTAACTAATCAGAACATATTGCTTTCAACTGCTGAGCAGTTTATATATCTTCTTACTCAAAGAATGAATCAACATCTGTTCATACTAACTACATTACATTGAAGGAAGATTCAGAAGATATCTATAAGAATGTCTCAATAAAACAGGAAAAAGATTAGCTTCTGTTCAAATTCACAAACAGAAGCTTGAAGAGATCAGATAATAACAATTTGAAGAGAAAATGATAATAAATACAATTCTTATATCTACTGTGATCAATAATATGTATAATATGAAAGTCATAATAGACAGCAGTTTATATCATTATATAATGATTAAATCTTCAGTTGTAAGATATTATAACCTTCAGTATATTCTCTTATTAAAATCCTGACTTCTCACAGAATTTAATGATTCAAAAGACATTCACATCTGTTACATGATGAACCTAGATATAGATATTAGAGAACATTAATATAAAGATGTCTATGCATATAAAGTTGATAATCTTGATTATAATTATATGCTAGAGCTTGTCTGACTATCTGAATAAGATATCTTATTGAATGCTTAAAATAGCAGTTTAATATTCTCTAATAATAATAGAATTCATGAAGATGATATTTATAAGACTATGAATCTTACACAGATCTCTGTCAACACTTATGAAATACTCTGAAAAAGAAGTTATTGATAAGACTGCTGACAAAGTCACTGATAGCAGAATTATATATCAATCTATTTCATCTGTTTAATCAATATTAAGAAAGCTCTAGAGAAGTTATTCTGTACTATAATAACAGATTCTTACACAAAACTCTGTTAATAATATCATAAATATCTAGATATCTTCTGATAAGATAATATTATAAATATACTCTCTTTATAAGACTCAGAAGTGAATCACAGTATGAAGTTAGAAAAGAAGAATGATAAGAACTTCAAGTCATTATAAGATTCTGTTTATAATATGTCTTGAGATGAACTTCTTCTTCTTCAGAAGACACTCAATGATCTGTTAAATAAGAGATTTATATATATTAGTAACTCTTTCACTGCAGCTTCTATTCTCTTTACAAAGAAATCAGATAAAGAACTTTGATTCTGTATGAACTATTAAGAATTGAATAGATTAGTTAAGAAGAATTGCTATTCTTTATCTCTTATCAATGAAACTCTAGCTTGTATCAGACAAGCTCAATAATTTATAAAACTAGATATCATCACTATGTTTCATAAGATCTGTATCACTGAAGAAGATGAATGACTTACAGTATTTCAAACATATTATAGTCTCTTTGAATGAGTAGTCACACTCTTTGAACTGACTAATGCCTTCAGCATATTTCAGAAGTATATCAACTGAGCACTCTGAGATTTTCTTGATGAATTTTTATCTGTATATCTCAATGACATTCTCATCTTCACTGATAAGTTAAGAAAAGAATATTAAGAACATGTTTAAAGAGTATTACAATAATTACAAGAAGCAGAACTATCAATAGCTATTAATAAGTATAATTTTAAAGTCAAGAGTACAAAATATCTAGATTTTATCATAGAAGCTGATAAGAGAATTTGAATGAATTCTGAGAAAGTCTTCATTATTCTTGAATGAGAAGCTTCATATACTGTGAAGACTATATAAAGCTTCATCAGATTTGCTGACTTCTATTGATAAGTTATAAGAAACTTCTCAGATATTATGAGATTACTTACAGAACTTACTAAGAAGAACTCAGTATTTCAATAATCAGCAGACACTGATACTGTATTTATATAGATAAAGAAGATATTCATTAATACATCTCTACTAATGATATTTCACTCTGACTGTGAAATAGTTGTTGAAGCTGACTTCTCTGACTATATTATAGAGAGAGCTATATTACAATATAATAATAAAGATGTCTTATAATTACATATCTTCATGTCTAAGAAGTTAAGTCTCACTGAATGCAACTATGAGATCTATGATAAGAGACTTCTCACAATCATACACTATCTAGAAGAATGAGACTTCAAACTCTGAAGTATCTTCAAATTTGAGATAATCACAGATTATAAGAATCTTAAGTACTTTATACTTATCTGTAAACTCACTGAATATCAGATACAATGATCTGAGTTCTTAAGTCACTTTCATTTTATAATACACTACTGTCTCAGCAGCCAGAACTCAATAATAGATGTTCTCTTATAATGAGAGTAAGATATGCCTTCTAATATAATAGACATCTGTTGAATGAACTGAGAACATCAGCTTCTAGATCTGAAGATATTAGTTGATCAAGATAGAATAACTCATAACACTATACATACTTCTCTGATTAGAACACACTCTCTTCAAACTGTCTTCAACACTGATATCTCAACTTCTTCTGAATTTACACTGAATGAATTATGATATATAACAGCTTAAACTGATGAACTTCTTCAAGCACTTATCAAAGAAGTATATTAACAAGCACTCTGATTTCACTCAAAACTATGTATAAGAACTAACATCTCAGAATACTTAATTAATGATAATAACACTCTACAGTTAAATAAACAATGTTGAGTCTCTCACTCTGAATACTTACACACTCAGATAATATAAGAGATGCATGATTTGTATATAATCAGTCACTCAGATTATAAACAATTATACTGAATAATCTCTTAAGAGTTCTACTGATCTGAGATATTAAACAGTATCAGATATTTCATTTAAAACTGTAACTATTATTCTTTCATTATCTTATAAAAGAACTGTAGAAAAGACTTACTGAAATCACTTAATATCTCTGATAGAATCTGATAAGATATTGTAATTGACTTCACTGTTAATCTCTCTAAGAGTAACAATTATAAGAACATTCTTATTATTATGAACTGATTGAGCAAAGATATAATATTGAAATCTTATAATAAGATGAATACTGAACAAGTCACTAAAGTCTTTCTACAGAGCTCATTCTATCAGATGCATGAATTACTAAAATTTATAGTATCAGATTAGAGCTGTCAATTTATAAGCAGTCTTTGAATAAGAATCTGTCAAGTTCTCAAGATTATACACTATTTGTCAACTATCTATCACTCTGAGATCAATGACACATCAGAACAGATAATTCAGACTGTAAAGAATTTTCTTTCTAAGTTCTGTAATCACTTATAAGATGATTGATATGATCTTCTTCTACACACAGAGATCACTATGAACAGCTGAGATACTGTCTTAATAGATGTAAGCTTGTTCTTTCTTACATGTGATTATCACATAAAAGTATTGAATCTTCTAGAAATCACATATTTCAAATTAAATCTCTGCAGTTCAATTCAGATCACTAATAATATAATAATAAAGCTTCAAAACATCTGTGACTGAGCAAAGGCCTTATTATTATTATTATTATTATTCTTTCATTATACTCATATGCAAGCGGAGCTTATGATGAGTCCTTGCATGATGTTAAATACAGGCCAAGTGTTGATTATACAGGAGGAAATACAGGTGTTGAGACCATGCCAAGATAACAAAAACATAGAAAATACAAAGGAGTAACAATTAGATACATGCGATAATAACTTCACAGCCCAGGAACATAGAGCGATTTATTGAAGCGATTTGTACACCTCTGTATTTATTAGAAACCTGAGGTGCTTGAGTTCCGGATTTAATGTATCCTCTGCGGGTTTCGAACCCACACGCCTTGGTTTCCCACACCAAGACGCTACTGAGTGGCCGCATTAATCATTCAGCCACTGGGGCTGCAGAGGCCTTCATGACAATTATAAAACAAGATTAAGAGAACTGAATCAATATTTATCAAGATCTCATCAAGTAATATAAGATAGAAGACTTGATGTGATTGAATCTCAAGAACATACAAATCACACATTCATCTCATACACTGAATTATCATTATATCAAGTATAAAGTGATAGAAGTTCTAGATAGTTATAACTATTATCTTAACATATCATCAAAGATTCACAATGTCTTTCACACAAGCTTGCTCTGTCACACTGTAATCAATCTGTTCTCTTCTCAACTGATTTCTGACTGACAGCTGTCAGTAGACTGGCCGCTGGGACCATGAATTTCACATTTGGTCCCATTTGGTCTGGTCTCATACATTTCTTGGCATGAGTCCCACCAGGACCAAGCCTCAAAAAAATCTGAAAATGAACCATTTCTGAGAGAAATGATGTGAAAAATGACCAGATTTAATTCAAGAACAGTGAAATGAGAGTAATTTTCCAGAATAAACTGTGAAAGATGATTATTCTTTCAAAATCAGAATGAGACTGAGACTAAAGATCAAAATCAGTCTCATTCAGTTCATTCAGTGATTGCTTATATAATCAGAATTTGATAATAATTATTGATAATGCTCATGAAACAACTAAATACATTCTTGTACAAGTTTATTCTTCATTTTTTCATGAAAACTACACTTCTCTGATATACTGTGATCAGAGATATTAAACTGTCTGATAATTCCATGTTTTATAATCATGAGTTTCTTGATTATTTCTTCTTGTAATTGTTCTCAGTAATAGTGATAAATATCTTAACTTGAGTTGAACTTTCACTTCATTCTCATCTCTGTCAATGAAATTGTTAGAATATTATATGCTATCAGTGTAATAGTTGAATATATACTCTCAACAATTTTTCATAACTCTAGAATTGATTTGATGTGTAAATTCATCTGATTATCTTGAAGATAGTGATCAAATTCAGTTTTACAAGTATGTAGTTTTGCCTGATTTTCAGTTGTAATCAATGTATGCAAGTTCTGTTTCAAAGTTAGTATTATAGTTTTATATGATATAAAGTGTTATCAAAGATTGTTATTTACTAGAGAATTGTATTTCACTGTCTTCACATCTTAAACATCTACTCATTCAAATCTCTGATAGTTAGCATTGTAGTAGTCTTAGACTAATTTAATATATGAGTCTCATTTCTTCTCTGTTCAATCTTGAGAAGTGTAGATATTAACTTAACAGAAGGAATCTAGTAGAGCTGCTATAGTATAGTACTCTGCAAAAGATTGTTCTGTTTTGCTGTAGTAATATGTTAGTTTATCTCTTATAGTAATAATAGCCTGCACTATAGTATCATCTCAGACTGAATTTCTTTTTAAGTGATTCAACTACTTCTCAAGATGAGTAAATAAACTGTTATACATTTATCAGACTGACTGCAGCATTGATGTATAAGTGATTGAGACTGTCTTTATTATCTTATAAAACTGAAACAGTAAATCAATCACATATTTCAACTGAGTTCACTTCATATTACAAAGTTTCAATATCTGAATCTTTTCTCAATCAGAGTGTTGCACTCAATGATCAATCATCTGATATAATTGAAGAGTCTGAATAGTCATCTTATATATTGAACTTTACTGTGTTTTAATATTCTGTATCATATTCAGTGATGTGACTGATTTGTTTATTTATTGAATATCATAAAATCATTGTTATTATTTAGAAGAGATACAAATTACATTAGCAATGTTTTAAATCTATGATATTTAAATTATTAGTCAATCTATTCAAAATTAACAGTAGTGTTATTAAAAAGTATTATCAAAAAGTAATATTAAAAAGTGTTATCAAAAAACATTATCTTTTATAAAGTGAATATAAAAGTTACTTGAGTAACTACTTTCATCTCATTCTCATCTTAAGAATCAGTCATCTCATTATTCTTCATCTCAATGTTAAGATTCTTTATCAGTGTTTATATTACAAGTTGAATCACATGAGCAATGCAGAGAATATGATCTTGTTTATTATTTCAGAAATACAAAGTCAATTTTTGCTTCAAGCTCTTCATTATAGTGTAGTTATTTGCAGCATTATCAGTTATAATTGTAAGAAGACTGAGACTAATATTTCAATAGTTATTTTTAATCACAGTTATTAATATCTCTGTCATATAATTCTTAGTATGACTACTGATCAATGATTTAAATCTAATTAATGTCTCTTGATAAGTTCAGTTCTCATCAATGTAATAACATATAACTCTTATAAATGTAAGATTATTTATACTAGTTCATGCATTTACTGTGAGAGACACTCTTTGATGATTCTTTAACTCTGATTCTAGATATTGCATATTGACTTTGTAGTGTGTCTTGAGATTGAATCAAAGACAGAATCAATGTGGAATATGAAGATTTGAATTAAGCATTTAAAGAAGTGTTCAGAATTCAGAGTTTTCAATTGATTGAAGAGAAAGATTCAGAGATATACATATATAAAGTAATTATTCACAGAAGTTATCAGATGAGAGTTATGAAATCAGAGTACTGATACAGAATTATTTTCATATAATTTTTTTCAAATTAGAAAGTTAGTGTTATTAAAAATTATTATCTGATAAAGTAACTTATCAGCTCAGTAGTAATTTTCTGATTATTTTTCTTTTATTTTCTGCATTCTGATGACTTCAGATGTTGAGAAATTTCTTCAGAGTTATGATCAGTTTATAATGAATGTTTCTGAATGAAGTTACAGTGATTGTAGCAGAGAGATGACTCTTCAGTAATCTACAATATAATCTGTTGATAATTATTTCATAGTTCATCTCAATGTTTGTATTAAGTTTTTCATAAATTTCATGACCTGAAATCAGATATGAAGAATGAAGTGATTATTCATCATAATTAAAAGAGAGTATTCTGTGTTGAATTATAAATAATATAGACTTTGTGATTCACAGTGATTTCTTAAAGAGTTTGTGAATCTTCAATAGAAGTAAAAGAAGTGAAAGAAGTGAATTCAGAAGATATAATAATAATTTAAAAAAGATGATAATTTATTTTCAATAACTGATCACTGATATGTGTAAGAAGAATTAATATAAGAGAAAATAATCTTGTTTCTTAGCTTAGTTATAATTTTAGTACTAACTCAGATTGAATATCATTGATATATAAAAGTAAATAAATAATCTTGATTAATCTCTATCATATTTCTTGAAATATATTAATATTGTGAAAGAGAGTGTTACTAAATTGTATTATCAGATAATATTATTAAAAATATATTAATATTATGAATATCAATGTTGAAAAAATGTTGATACTTATACATTATAGTGATTTGTGAATCATGATAGTTAAATATATATATATATATATATATTGTTCCTGACTTGATTACAACTTGTACAATAATTTTTAAAAACTCAAAATTAATTTCAATTATTAATAATTATGAACTTACAACTAACTAATATAAAAAGAAAAAAACTTTTTCTATTTATTATCTTTCTTCTCTTTCTCATTCTTCTTATTATTCTTTATAATTCACTTCTTATTCTTCTTCTTCTTCTTCTTCTTCTCATCTGAGATGATAATCATCTCAAAATCTCTCTCTACTGCCTTCTCAGAGAAGAGTTCTCACTGCTCTCTCTCAGCCAGGTTAATCTGCACCTCAAAATTCCGCATTTTCTGATCTGCTATCTCAGGTTTCATCTCAGCAGTAAGCAGATTGACATGCTCAGAGAGCAGAGCTGTCTTCTTAATATTCTGAATCATGAAGCACATTTGAGATCTGAACAAGGCCTCAATCTTCTTCTTCTCTGTCAGCTTCTGCTAATCAATTAGAGAACAGAAGTGTTATTAAAAATCATTATCTCTTAATAAATAAAAAACTTATCAGTTTTAACTTCTTTATCTCTCACTTCAACACTCTCTTAATCTTCTTCTGCTGTCACTTATTTACAGTAACACTTTTCTTCTCTCTCTCTCTCTTTATCTTAGTCTTAAATTATTTTTAGAACTTCTTCTGATTTCACTGCTACTGTATGAGACTCTTTACTGTCTTCTTCTTCAATCTCTCACAGACAGCATCATCTGTATTATTTCTATACTTAGTTCAGTCTAAATCTATCAGAAGCATTACTTAAAATTGTTATTATTCTACTCTCTTACAGAGCCTCTTCAAGGTATTATAATATGTCTTGTGATCTGTCTTCTCTCACTTGAACATCTTCTTCTTCTCTCTCTTCAATCTGTAACAGTGCTCACACACCTTGATGATTCACAGAACTGCAGAATATTTGAAGAGAGATGACATAATTAGTTTCAGTGAGTATTAAAGAGAGGTGAAGGCAGAAGAGACAGTCAGAAATGATATAATAATAATAATGATGATAATGATGATAATGATGATAATGATAATAATAATAGTGATGATAATAGTGACAATAGTGATGATGATGATGATGATGATGATGATGAAAGAAAGAGTGCATTGAAATATATTACTGACTTATCAAATATAAAGAGACTTAAAGAAAATATTAACAGTTTTCAGTGATGTACAGAAACAGCTACAGTGTTATATAGCAATATCATCTTCATTCAATACATACACTGTTAATATTCTTTGTATGCAGTTATCATATAATCTATATCAGAGATACATGCAGAAAACAGATCTGTATTGCTAGAATAAATGATTACAGTAATTCTCTGTTTTCATATTATAAAGATAAGTTATTCTTATTTCTTTCTTCTCTCTTTTCTCTTCTTCAATCAATCACTAATTTCAAGCTGGTATGAAAACTATTAAAACACTCTCAGAAACTCTCAAATTGAAGAGTATAGACTAATCAAATTTTAAATACAGAAGAAATCAAATTATCTTCTACAGATTCAATTACTCATCTCTTCTCAAATAAAACAGCAGTCATATCTCTCTTTCCTTCTCAATCAAATGAAACACAGCCTGTGAAAAGTGAGTATCATACCAGGTCATAATGACCAACATGGTCTCAGCACGCAGGGCTGTATATGTGCAGCATGTGCTGAACTGAGAGACTGTGTGAGTTGCAAACTGACAGCAGCATTCCAGGGAGAGCTGTGTGGTGTGAGAAAGCCACAACTCTCAGTCATGTGTGCAGAGAGTGAATCACCACAGTAAGTGTATGTAGACTGGCCGCTGGGACCATGAATTTCACATTTAGTCTCATTTGATCTGGTCCCATACATTTCTTGGCGTGAATCCCGCTGGGACTGGCTATCAAAAAAACATGCAAAGTGACTATATATCAGATTTTAAAATGGGACTATGACTTGAAAAAAATGAGAAAGTGGTCTCATTTGATCTCATTTAGTCTCATTCTTGATATAAAGTTACTATTTTTAAACATTTTAAGGTTTTTTTTAGACTATTTTTAATTTTTTAAAAAGTAACGCTTTTTGATAACACTCAAATGAGATTTAAAGTCATTTAAAGCAATAAAAATAATTTAAATTGAGAAGTGGAAATCATGGTCTCATTTGAAAAATGTGACAAGAGTAGACAGTAAGTCTCACTGAGACAGTATGAGACTACTATCTAATGTTAAAACCGTGTAATGGGATCAGTCGAATTGGTAATGAGACTATCAAAAAATCTGATCCTGGTCTCAGACACGGTCACACGGTCAGTCTAAGTGCATGTGCATTAAAGTAATGCTTTTTAGTAACACTCAGTCTCTGATATGATGAAAATAGAGTCTCTCTATGAGATCTGTTTCTATCAGAAGTCAGAGAATCTTATATTTCTCAAGATCATCTTCACACATCTTGTCTGTGAAATTGATAGAAAGAATCATTGATTCCAGCATTCTGCTCTTGATGCTATTCAAGTGACAGTAGAGTTCACTCTGATCACACTTTTTAAGTGTATATTTTCTAATTATTCATATTTATATAGATATATACTGATTATTTATTAGATGATGTTAAGATAATGACTCATTATAATCATGTTACTCTCACTGTGAGAAATACACAGTTAATAATGAATATTGTGAAGACTCTGAGAAGTGAGTATTTTAAAGATGCTGCAGCTCTGTAATCTTGATTTTTTTTATTTTTATTTTTTATTTTTTTCTTTTTCTTTTATTTTTTTTTTATTTTTCTTTCTCTTTCTGTCTCTTTTTTTCTTTCTCTTCTTTTTTTCTTTCTCTCTTTTTTTTTTTTTTTTTTTTTTTTTTTTTTTTATTGTGATTTTTTCTTGTTGTTTTGTTTTTTGTTTTTTATTATTTTTTGTATTTTACATTTTTTTTTTAATTAAAATGATATTAATTATAATCTGTGTTCAGAAAAGTAATAATATTTGATAACACTCTCTATTGAATTTTCAACAAATGAGCACTATGTTATAATATTATGTAAGTGAGAAATGATTTCATGATCTCATTTGATGTCATTTTCAATAATAAAATCAGAATGAAAATATGACTAAGAATTCAAACATATTCTTTATCTGAGACTAGATTTTTATTTGAAAAGTGAATCTGAGATCTTTGATATTTGAAATAATGAGATTTGAGATCAATGTGATGAACACAAATCATGATCAGAAGTAATACTTTTAGATAACATGACAACTGTAAAGTTTGATCCTGGTTTCAGACACGGTCACACAGTCAGTCTAGCTGTCAGAGATCATAGAAGAAGACAATAAACTTGAATAAGAGATTGAAGATATTCTTGATAAGAGACTCTGCAGCCACAGCTGACAATATCTTGTAAAATGAGTTGACTATGATTATCTGACCTGAACTCTCAGTTCTGTGTTATCTGAGACTGCGGCTCTTGACTCGTGAGAACTATATACAATCAGAGAAGAGAGGGACTAATATGACAGACTACATCTGATCATTATATAGACTATTTCTTTACACTTCATAGATTCTGCTGAAAGCTCTGATTCTCAGTCATTCTCAATCACTGATTCTCAGCTGAAGAACTCATGAAATTTCTATTCTTTTACTCTGAAGCTTCACTGTGTATGCACTGCATACATGTATAAATATTTACTTTAATCACTAATTCTCGCACTTTCTCTTTCTTTTTCTTCTTTAACATTCTTCACTTTATTATATAAGATCTATATATATTATACCGATTCATTCGGCGCAGGCCTCTTATACTAAACAAGATTAAGAGAACTGAATTAATACTCACTGAGACTCTGTTAAGTAGTATAAGATAAAAGATCTGATATGATTGAATCTTAAGAATATACAGATTATATACTCGTCTTATACACTGAATTACTGTTATATTAAGTATCAAGTGATCGAAGTTCTACACAGTTATAATTATTATCTTAATATATTATCAGAAATTCATGATATCTTCTACACAAGCTTGCTTTATTACACTGTCACTGATTCATTCTCTTCTCAACTGACTTCTGACTGACAGCTGCCAGGAATCATAGAAGAAGATAATGAACTTAAATGAGAGATTGAAGATATTCTTGATAAGAGACTCTACAGCCACAGCTGATAATATCTTGTGAAATGATTTGACTATAATTATCTGATCTGAACTCTGAGCTTCATGTTATCTGAGACAGTAGCTGTTGACTGATGAGAACTACACATGTACAACTCTATATCACTTCTGAAAAGAGAGAGCTAATGTGATGAGCTGCGCCTGATCAATTATATAGACTATTTTATTACGCTTTATAGATTTCTATTCTTTCACTCTAAAGCTTCAATTTTCAGTCGCTGATTCTCAGCTGAAAAACTCATGGAATTTCTATTCTTATGCTCTGAAGCTTCACCACGTATATGTATAAATATCAACTTTAATCACTGATTTCTGCTCTTTCTCTTTCTTTTCTTCTCTAACATTTTCTACTTTTGTATTATAAGATCTATATATTATATCAATCTATTCAGTGTAGACCTCTTACAAATTTTAGTTTATTAAATTCTCTTCAAAAATCTAATCTAGTTACTGAACTAGTATGAAAAAAATCAGGTATTTTATATATAAGAGTCTTTCATTCTTCTTTTGAAATAGTCTGACCAACTATTCAATTGAAAATAGACTGATAAATCTCTCAATTGAAATAGTCTGATCACCCTTTCATTAAGTGAGAAAAATAAGTTTGAAAATACACTCAGTTAATATGATAAAAGATGCTTTCTCAGATACTATTTCTGAGATTGAAATTCTGAAGAGAAGAAAGAAAGAAGAAATAGAGAAATAATAACTTCTTCAAATACAAGAGCTTGAAAAAGTCAGTAAAATTCTTGAATAACAGTATCTGATTGAGATAAATGAAGAAGTTCTGTTAATTCTTCATACTCAGACTAAACAACTACAGAAAGTGATTAAGTTCAAGCTTGAAATTTCAAATACAGTTTAAAAAACATTGAAAATTTCTAGTACAATCACTGACTCTTCTTCATCTTTTTCTTTCTCGAATCAAAAAAAAAAAACATACATGCAAGCAGCAGAATCTATCATTTCTAAATTTACTGTCTTAAAATCTGCTCAAAACTCTGAAAGTACTCAGAGAAAAAATACTCATACTTCTCTTTATAAGAAAGAAGAGAAGAAAATGCAAAAAGAGTGTGATTGAAAGATTGCTTAAGCCAGCGTATAATTACAGATATACGCCGGCTTCTTATATATATTATACTAAATTAATTAGTGGTCGCTATAACCTCTTTACATTTGTAAGCATGTTCAGAAGTAACTGTGTTATTATCTAATAATTTTATATTCTTTCAAATTACATTCTCTCTCATCAGATTCAGTCACGCTTATATAATCATAATATAAGCTCTAGCTTCATGCGGATTAACATGTCACTAGTATTTACAATTATACAGTCTATTTCTGATCAGACTAGTATTCTGCTTACTTTATTATTATTATTATTCTTCAATTATAGATGTATGCAGTCAGAGACTATGATATCTATCTAAGAACTTTTAGTTCTCAGGGTTTTTTCTATATCTGTAAAGTTAACTATTATACATTCATCAATTTCAGATATGCAAAATCAGAAAATTTCAGCTCAGAATACAAAAACTATTTACAAATTGCAGTGTTTTAACATTGTCTCATACTTTGAAACCATTTAACAATATCATGACAAAGGAAAAGAGAACACAGTCTTAGAGATAGACTACAGACGCTAGTCACCCGCAGGATGTATCTTAAGCTAATTACATTTAACTCTCTATAATTAACTGACCACCGCGTCTGTCCTCTCAGGCCAGCCACTAATTTCCAGGGGTGTTAGTTAGTGGCTGTCATCACTCACTTGATGATGTACACATCAAGCTTCCGGTTGCTGATCTCAGTCTCATTAGATGCTTATAGGCCTATCAATCAGTCATCATAACCTCACTCTGTGTTAGAGACTAATCATAGACTTAATGACTGCAGTTCTCTCTGCCAGTATTAGAAGCTGATAGTGAGCTTGCAGACTCTAGTCTATCAGAGTGCTCTGTCTAGAGTCTAGATACATATCTAGACCTGCTAATTAAGTAATTTTTAAAATCATTCTCTGTATTTGAGAGAAAGCTAGGCTCTGATGACAGCTCTAGTTAGAAACTTGCTTAAGTAGTGTATAATCACTATATTAGGCTTGACTCTATATCATTAGAACCTTGACAGATGCACAGTAGAATAGTGAGACATTGATATCTCATACTGACTCTGATGAGTGTTCGCAGAATCTTGCTTAACTAGTGACTTGACTTGCAGTAGAGAGTTCTACCCTGCACCAAGTCTTACTAATTAGACTCAGCCTCTATTACATGGAGGCTTTCATGGGTAAGAAGTAACAGATGCCAGCGGTGAGATTCGAACCCATACATCTCTAATGTGTGCGGCCTTGATTATCAGTCTTATCAACTGGGCCACGCTGGCGTATTCTGCTTACACTCTTATAAAGAAACTTTCACTATATTATATTACTTATTCACTAACTTTTTTCATTCTTTAATTATCTTCTTCATTATTATTATCATTGAATGTTACTATCTTATTTAAGATTTCTGTCAATTCATCTGTTTAATATCTTCTATCTGTTTATTTATTATATTATACATGTTTCTGATGATGACTCTCTATTCTCATAATAAGTGTTATTATAGTGCTTATATCAGACAGTTTATTAGCAGTAAGTATAACATATTATAAAATGTAATCAGACCTTGTTTTTCTTCTAATAATTATCAGAATGTATTATTATAAATGATACTTCTTTTTCATCTTCTTATACACTTTTAAGTGTTTTCTTCTCAGTGATCTCTGATTGTATTTTCTGACATGATTTTATATAAACACAAATACTGATATGTTTGTTTCTATTTATATAGAATCTTTATATATTGACAGATCTGTATCTGCTAATAATAGTGAACATCTCAATATTGAATTATTAATTGAGAACTTGAAGAATATGATAATGAAGAAATTATCTATGTTATGTATAACTGAGTCTTCAGCATCTCTCTCTATCTCTTCTATTACTATTTCTCTCTTTACTACTTCTTCTTAATCTTTTATACTTATCTCTGTTTTCAGTTCTTCTACTTCTATTACTTCTGTTTCTACTATCTTCACTTCTGCTACTTCTGCTCTCACTACTTCAGCTCTCTCTGTCTCTGCTGCTTCTGCTGTTATTATCAGCTCTTCTTATTTCAAGAAGATGTTGTATAGACTTGATGAATCATATTTCTCAGTGTGTATACTTTCACTCTTCTTGTAAATCTCTAGAATAATTTATTATATGAAGACTGTGTATGATATAACTATCTGAAGCTCAGTTGCAGATGCTGATTATTACATTTATTTTAAGTATTTATAGTAAGATAATTATGTATTTATATCAGAGAATTACTTCGCTTCTTAAAAGTGTTAAGAGTGTAAGTCTTTTCTTTTTCATCTTCTCTTCTAATACTAATTTTTCTAGGAAAAATTATTATGAGTTTTATTATACATAAAGTTATAATTAGACTGACTGTGTGACCGTGTCTGGGACCAGGACCAGATTTTTTGATAGTCTCATTATCAATTCAACTGATCTCATTACACGGTTTTAACATTAGATAGTAGTCTCATACTGTCTCAGTGAGACTTACTGTCTACTCTTATCACATTTTCCAAATGAGATCATGATTTCCACTTCTCAATTTAAATTATTTTTATTGCTTTAAATGACTTTAAACCTCATTTAAGTGTTATCAAAAAGCATTACTTTTTAAAAAATTAAAAATAGTCTAAAAGAAACCTTAAAATGTCTAAAAATAGTAACTTTATGCCAAGAATGAGACTAAATAGGCTCAAATGGGACCACTTTCTATGAAAATGAATGAGATGTGTATAATAACATTTGTCTTTTTACAGCTGACTCTTACAGTTGATGATCAATTCATTATTTCTTCTCTTTTTCTTATACTTTTTCTTTGTCTGCTAGTCACTACTTTTACACAATCTCTATATAATTCAGCATTCAGTGACTAGATTCAGTAACTTTCATCTGTTGTAATTGTGTCTCATATATTATACTGTCTCTCTTCATTCACTCAGACTACTACAGTAAATAGTTCATTGAAACTAATCTTACCTGATCTCTGAGCATTCTCAGAAATTGAGACAACTTAGTCTCACATGTTTATAAATGTTTCAGATGCTTCATTCTCTGTTATCTCTGTGATTAAACTGATATAAACAGTTGAATTCAACTCTGAATTTCTTTTTCTTCTGTGATCTGACTCATATACAAGTCTGCTGCTGTGAGACTACTCTTTACTGTGTTACACTCACTGTCTGTGACATATTATTATATGATCAGCTACAATCTTATTACTTATTAAAGTGTGATGTTTATATAATTTCTTTATTACTTCTTATTCTTTTCTTATAATTGTAAAAAGATTGAAATAAATGAGATTATCTGATTTATAAGTATCTATGATTTCTCTTATTTCATGAGACTTTTCAATTATAAGCCTCTTCTTTTTCAACACTCATAATAGTGCTGTAGACAATTATAATTAACTCAGATCTTACATCTTCATCTCTTTAAGATATGAATCATTTATTAAGTTGTGTAAGACTTATTCCTCTGATTCTTTCAATGTGTATATTTTCAGAGAATGTGATTTGAGTATTTTATAGAGCTTAAATCATCTAGGTTAAAACTTCTCAGAACTCTCATTATGTATAAGAACTCATATTCTCATTTTGAGACTTGATTTCTTTACTAGTGAGTCTTGTATTCTTTTTGATTAAATTGCTCAGTTCTGAAGTAACTCATTCGCTTTTACATATATATAACTGATCTCTTTCAATCTTGATTTCACATCTGTGACTGCTGTGTCTGTAACTGCTATTTCTGCTGCATCTGTAACTGCTTTTCTCTCTCTCATCTTTTTCAAAGCATTCTCTGAGAAGTGCGGATGCAATTCATACAACAGATAGAATGATGAATACTTAGAGACTGCATGCTGCTGAATTTGCATGATTAATAGTGCCTGACTGAGATATTCATTTCATATTTTTATAGACTTACTCACTAGATATTTCATCAGCATATTGCTCAGAATTTCATTCAATCATTTCATCTTCTCATTCATCTGTGAATAATATGATGTTGTTCTATGATATCTTGTCTGTAACTGGCTCATAAAATACCTCACTACTTCTTCTATCTGATTTACACTGTTATCAGTTAGAATCTCATATAGTATTTCATAGTTAACATAGATCTCATCATATAGAAACTTCATCATCATCTTCTCTATCATCTCTCAAACTGTTTTGTAACTGGCCAGCCAGTGGTGTACTTAATAGCAGTGATTATTCAATGATTTCCATTTAGTGTTCACAGTAATATGTCTATGAGGTTCATCTCTTATTGTTTAAAGAATTGTATTATACATTTTATCTGATATTACACTTTCTCATATTTTAATCCTTTCTTAGATTCTTTTGTGACCTGATAATTCAAGTACTTATGAGTGTATATCTGAATATCCTCAGTCATGCTTGATCAGTACACTCTTGATTTGAGTATCAGTCAAGAGCTACAGTCTCAGATAACACAGAACTCAGAGTTCAGATCAGATAATCATAGTTAACTCATTTTACAAGATATTATCAGCTGCAGCTGCAGAGTCTCTCATCAAGAATTTTCTCAATCTCTTACTCAAGTTCATTATCTTCTTCTATGATCTCTGACAGCTGTCTGTTGAAAGTTAGTTAAGAAGAAAATGAGTCAGTGACAGTAGAGTGAAGCGAGCTTGTATAAAATATATTATAAATCTCTGATGAAGTATTAAGATAGTAGTTGTAGCTGTCTAGAACTTCTGTCACTGTGTATTTTATATAATGATAATTTAATGTACAGAATGCGTATATAATCTGTATATTTCTAAGATTCAATCACACAAGATCTTCTATCTTATACTGCTCTGCAGAATCTTATCAGATATTGACTTGATCTTCTTGCTCTTATTTAGCACTCATCATGAAGGCTTCTGCTGAGTCACAGGTATCTCAGAGCTTTATTATTGACTCTTACAGCCGTTGCGGTTAGCGATCCCACTAGATCACATGACTCATCACTATATTATGTTCCTGTAGATAGATCTATCAATACAACCTTCAACTATTCTACAGGTTATAGCCTGGATGGCACATTTTTCTTTTTAGAACATTGCACCAACATTTTTGACACAGATAGTTCACCTTTTTTGGAAAGACTCTTACTCTTTATTAGAGATATTCCATTTTCCCTGAATCTGCTGGTCAGCAGATTCATATACTTTATATTTTTGAGAAAGTGTGTTCTCCATTGTGGAGAATATCACTTTTTTTTTTTTTTTTTTTTACACACTTAGGAGAAGCAGAGCCACCTCAATATGAGTGATACATCTGTTACTTCAGAGTTCAGCTCAAGGCCCAGAATCACACACTTCACTAGACAACTCATTGATAGAATGATCACTCATTATGAGAAGGCTCCTGACTTACAAGATGAGACTGAGATCAGTTTTCACCAGAGTATGAAATTTGATGATGAGACAACAGAGAAGCTTCAGAACAAAGAAAAGCAGAGTCAATATTCATCTGCAGAATCTGTTCATTTTAATTGTTCAAATCCTTCACCATTTCTCATTCTCAGAATGTCAACTTTTAATGATGATCTGAATCAATCTATCTATTGCATCACAGGCAATCTTATGAATCTTATACAGATGATGCTACAGAATCAGATGGCTGCAGCTGAAATCACTCAACATCTCACTACATCTGTCTCTGCACAAAGAGACACTATGAGAGATGAGTTGTGAGAATACCAGAAGAAAGTCAAATATGCACTAGACATCAAATCAGTGACCACATTTGATGACTCTAATTATGAAGCCTGGTGTATTGATATGTTGACTGATGTGAAAGTTATTGATGAAACTGATATTCTATTGAGAACTCAACAAGAATCCTCTTTTACATGTCATATCAACTCTGAGAAGTGGAGGATCTGTTTCAAGTCTCTATATAGGTGTATGCTATCAAGTCTTGTTGAAAATGTTTGAATCACTATTGAAATCTTGGAAGCTGACAATGCTGTGACTCTGTGAGACAAGATCAATGATGAATATATAATATCACTGACAGAAGAACAAGTTAATGTCTTCAAGAAATTGATAAAATTACAAGTCAAGAAGAATGATTATCTTACTTTTCAGAGACATTTTCACTATCTTGTTACCTGTCACAAGAAGCTCTGTCAGAGCACTGAGAATCTATATCATGATCTTTTCCTCAACAATCTACAAGATTATCAAAGACTGTTTGTCAAGACACATTTGAATGAGTTTTTCTCCACTGATCAGAGACTCATTGTTAACATTGATATCAATGATTTGATGAAGCAACTGACTAATTGTACATTCAAGAAGATCATCACCAAGCGGAAAAAGCAGCCTCAGGCCGATTCTGTGACTGCGAAAAAGGACAAGGACAAAGATGAGAATAAAAGCACACCTGTATGGAAGTGCACTCACTGCAGAAGACATGAACATACTGTTGACAGGTGTTTCATCTTACACTCTGATAAAAAGAAAAAGAAGAATCACAAGAAGAATAATAAGAAGAAAGAGAAGAAGAATGACTTGATGAGTTCTTAATCAGCAGCAAATGCAGCAATTACAAAGATTGAGTCCTATTCTTCTTTCACAGTCATCAGAAAATCATCCTCTAGATCTTGATATTTGAACACATGTGCAAGCCTGAATATGACAGATGAGCTTCATTCTTTCTGAAATATCAAAGCTTTTAATGATAACATCTCTGTCAATTCTGTGACTGAGGAAACTGGGTTTGTCAAGAAGATTGAAACTGTCATCTTGAAGGTTGAGAATAATGATGTTAACTTGCAGAATGTTTACTATATTTCTAATATTACAGTTAACCTGCTCTCATTTATGAAGCTTGAAGATCAGGGATTCTGATTTACATTGTCTTTCACTATTCCCTCATTTTTCATTTGCAGAGCCCTGAATGATGTTATTTTTCATGCAGTTCAGACTGCTCAGAACAACATATATAAGATTAATAAGCAGAAGTTCAATGAGGATCTCAATCATCTGAACAGAGCAGTCAAGTATATTGCAATGATGTCTTACAAGTACAATTTTGACTGAAAAGTTGATCTTTCTGTGGCTGCTGCTACTACTGTTAATAACATTGATTCTGCGGACGCGAAAACACAGACATCAAAGATATCAAAGACTCTTTTGAATTGACACTGTGATCTCAGTCACATTCACACTGATGCTATAATTGCTATGACCAAGAATCTCTATACTGAAGTCATAATTAGAGGTTCTAAGACTAAGTTCTTTTGCAAGAAATGTGTCAAGACAGATATGATATGAGATTATTCAAAAACACTGATACCTAGATCTATCTGACTCATTGAGAAGGTTCATATTGACCTTGCAGATGACAGATATACATTGAAAGACCTCTCTGACCATCTCTTAGAGTCTCATCAGAGAATCAGATACTGAATGCTTATTATCTGTGATATGACTTGTTACTATTGAGTATATTTTTTAAAGTTCAAGAATGAGGCTGTTCAATACTTTGAGTTGTGACTCAGATTCATGAGTAATCTTGAGTATACAGTCCCTGCTTTTCTACAGACTGATATTGATGATGTTTTTCAATTCACATGTATGCACACAGTTATGAATTCATATGATATCAAATGAGAATCAACAGCATCACATTCATCACACCAGGATGATGTTTCTGAATGTGAGATTCATACTATTATGAGACAGGTCAGAGCTGCTCTTTTGAAAGATAATCTCTCTAAGCAGTTCTGAGCAGATGTTCTAGAGACAGTGATTGCAATAATTAATAATACTTCCACATCTACAGTTCTTTATAACTCAAAATTTTGGCCCTCTACTGCAGAGACATCTGTGATTCCAAGTCTATATAAGATTTCTTAATGTGCACTTACAAATACTCTGCTGAATGTGAGGCATTTTCACTGATTAAGTGCAGAGGTTTTTATTCACTTACACAGATCTCAGAAGCCTGTGAATAAGCTTTCTTCACATGCTGATTTCTATCACATTATTGAATTCAGTGGCACTTCAATATATCACCTATGACATTCTGAATCTGACAGAATTATTGTCAGTAGTGATGTGAGGTTTCTGATCACTGAAAAATCAGAATCAGTTATCACATCTGTGACACTCACTAATAATACTGATGAACCGGAACCTGATATTCATCTGATTGATGATGAAGACACTCTCAATATTGATAATCTGAATTTCACATGATTGCGGCCCGCGAAATCGCTGACTACTTACACTTCAAGCCTCATTACAGGCAACCTCTCAAAGTCCTACAAGAATGCCACATCTCTGTCAGAAGGGATAGGAGATTATTGAAAGAAGTTCATGCAATGCAAGATTATCAACCTGAAGAAATGCAATACATGAAGTTTGATCTCTAGATCTGATATTCTGAGAGATGAACTGATTACTTCAGGCTGTTGAGTATTTCTTGAGAAAGATAGACCTGTGGACCTGAATGCTGATTCTGATGATATTCTTAGAAAATCACATTGAATGATTTGTGATAACTAGCTTAAGAAGAATTCTAGAGAAGAGATCTATGCTTCTGTCATCACTGATACTGTCAATCATATTCTTTTTACAATAGCAGCACTTCATGATTGAACACTCTGTCAAGTAAATATAGTAATGATATATCTGCATGAGTGCCTCACTAAGAAGGTCTATATAAGATAACTCACTGAATTTGAGACAGGTTCACTGAAAACACTTGTCTGCATGATTGAGAGTAGTCTATACAGCCTGGACCCTGCAGTGAAGATCTGATATGATTACTTAACAGCTCTGTTGAGCAATCTTGAATTTACAGTCAGCACTCATGATTCAGCACTCTGATATCATACATTCAGATATCACCTCTATATAATGATCTATGTTGATAATCTCAACATTATATCTGAAGCTTCTGAGAATGCTGATTGACTAGTGAGTATGCTCAGTGAGAAATTGAAAGTCAAGAATCTACATCAGTCAATCAAGTATTTGAGTATGAAGATCAATTGTTTGGACAAGAGAATTGATTTAACACATTGTCAATATATCAAATGTCTTGTTAAAGATTTCTATCTTGATGATGCAGCTGTTGTCAGAATATCAAGAAAGAATGAATTCTGTATTAATGATTTCTCTATATCTGAGAAAGAGACTGATTTCACAATTCAGTAATATCAACATAGTGTGAATTGCTTGCAATATCTTGCAGTTAAAACATGTTCTGATATCACTTACACTGCCTTACTACTCACTCAACAGAACATTGATTCAACACCTCAATGTTGAAAGGCTCTATTACATGTTATATATTATTTGAAAGAGACTATGAATCTGGGCATTTTCTACAGACACAGTCTGTATGAGAAGTCTGTTCCTATCAATCTTTTCATTCCCTCTGATTTCCCTGATGATTTCTACCTACTCTTTGGCTACTCAGATTCTGATTGAGCCGGTCTCTTGAATGATAATAGGAAATCAACATGCGGCTACATTTTTAAGCTCACAGACAGTTCAATTTCATGATGTTCAGTGAAGCAATCTTGTATATCTCTAAGTTTCAATGAGACTGAATATATAGCTCTTAGTGAGGCAGTCCGCGAGGCAACATGAATCTGAAACCTCATGATTGAGCTTGACTTCATCACTACATCTCTGATACAGATCCTCACTGATAATAAGAATGTCATAGATCTCACAAAGATAGCAGTCATTACAGCTCAAAGCAAACACATTGACATACATTTTCATTTTTCACATTGACAGTTAAATCAGAGAATCATTGATTTAGAATATGTTCTCATCACTCAGATGATGATGAATGAACTCACTAAATCTCTAGACACTGTGACATTTGCACAATTCATGATTTTACTAGGTCTTACAGGCATAAAAGTTGAGAATGTTTAATTTTACATTTGTATTTAGTTTTGACAGACTATCTTGATGGTTTGAGTGTTTTTGTATGTGATTCTTATTATCTCAAGGGGGGGTGTTGGCCCTTACAGCTGTTGCGGTTAGTGATCCCACTAGATCATGTGACTCATCACTATATTATGTTCCTGTAGATAGATCTATCAATACAACCTTCAACTATTCTACATTTATTACTATAGTATTATCAATCTGAATTAAACTGCAGAGATTCAGTGTGAGCTGTATAATCTCTAGAAGATTCAACACTTTCATGTAGTAATCATGTATAAGAAAGAACAGACTTACACCTGTTAAGACAGCATCTCAGTTATTAATAGCAATCTCTGCATGTAGAAGAAGATTATATTAATTATCTTATAAGTAATTACAGAACTTATAAAGATAATTCTTCATAATCTGAATTGTCTATTCTGATGCATCATTGATCTTGAAGTGATGAATAGTTAATAAACAGTGTATAATCTTCAGAAGTTGACAGATTCTTGTTCAGATAAGACTCATGAATTAACAGCTCTGATTGAATACTATAGATCTCAGCAATTCGTACATTTAATAAAACAAACTCTGTAGAAAAGCTTCAATTACTTGTTCAGTGTTTATCTTATTACAAGATTTCAATATTACATCTTTACTTAATCAGTTCATAATATTCAGAACATTTTTACAATTCTTACTCTCAGAAAGATTAACAGTGAAGTCAATTATCACATCTCACTAGATTCTATCAATGATATTGAGTGATTTCCGCAGATCTTTTCTACAGTTCTTTCATAAGATAATAGAAGAATAATTGTTGCAGTTTGAGATAAAACATCTGATACTGTTTAATATCTCAGGTCAGTAGAACTCTCAAGAGATTATTTAATGCAGTTATTCACAATCTGAATAACTAATCATATGAGAATCATGTGTCTCTTGTATTATTCAAGTGTGTAAGAGTTCAGAGTGAGAAATCCAGCATTATTCATGAAATCACATAGTGTTATTATCATCAATTAAGCATTCTGAGATGTTGATTCTTATATATAGTTCTGGGAGAAATCAGAGTGCTTCTTGATATACTGCTTCAGTGAGTACTTGAAGAAGTTCATAAGTTTAAGCTGTTATATATCACAACTCATTCAGTGTAGATTTGAGAGATATTCTGATCAGTGAAGCATGTATAGTATCATGAGTGATCTCATTATAGTTAACTGATATCTTCAGATTCAAGAGCTAGTGTTCTTGATTCATTCAATATGTGTCTGTTGCATTAAATCACATATCTTACTCTCATTGTGAGAGAGCATCTGTCATCAAGTTCTGACTGCTGAGACAGTAGTGTATTAGGAAATGAAAATAGCTTAATAACTCAGATCATTGCATCTGTTATTCAGAAAGCTTATAAGTGATAGTGAAGTGTTTGAAATTCTTATAATCTGTGATTATCTCAAACTTGAAGACACTTCAAATCCCAGAGTCTCATTCTTTTAGACAGTGTACTATTGTGAGAAGTTTCTTGTCATAGATCTCATAGTTGCATTCAGTAGAGCTCAACTTCTTAGATAGAAAGATATATGATTATAAGATATCTTTATCATCATATTATAATATTGCTTTCTCTATAATATAGTCAGAGAAGTCAGCTTTAGCAACTGTTTTACAGTCAGAATCAAATGTTATTAGCAGAGATGTATTAATAAACATCTTCTTTATCTATATAAATACAGTATCAGCATTCACTGATCATTGAAATACTGAGTTCTTCTTAGTGAGTTCTCTAAGTGATCTTGTAATATCTGAGAAGTTTTGTATAAATCACTGATAGAAGTTAGTAAATCTGATGAAGCTTTATACATCTTTCACAGTATATGAAGCTTCTCATTCAAGAATGACAGAGACTTTCTCAGAATTCATTCAAATTCTCTTGTCTGCTTCTATGATAAAATCTAGATATTTTATACTCTTAACTTCAAAATCACACTTGTTAATATCTATTGATAGTTCTGCTTTCTATAATTATTATAATACTCTTTATATATGTTATCAATATTCTTTTCGGAACTTATCAGTGAAGATGAGAATGTTATCAAGATATACAGATATAAATTCATTAAGGAAATCTCAGAGTGCTCAGTTAATATACTTTTGAAATATACTGAGAGTATGAGTCAGTTCAAAAAGTGTGACTAGTCATTCAAAAATATTATGACATGTTCAGAATGCTGTAAGTCATTCATCTTCATCAGTGATACAGATCTTATGAAACATGATAATAATATCTAGTTTTAGATATCATTGAGCATATCTGATGCAATCTAGAGTTTTATTGATAAGAGATAAAAAATAGCAGTTCTTCTTAATTAGTCTGTTTAATTCTTAATAGTTCACACAGAATCAGAGTTCTTCATCTGATTTCTTTGCAAAGAGAATAGAAGCTGCAGTGAAAGAGTTACTAATATATATAAATCTCTTATTCAACAGATCATTGAGTGTCTTCTGAAGAAGAAGAAGTTCATCTTAAGACATATTATAGAGAGAGTTTTATAATGACTCAGAATTCTAATCATTCTTCTTTTCTCACTTAATACTGTAATTCACTTCTGAGTCTTGTAAGAGGGGTATATTTCTAATATTATCTTATCAGAAGACATCTAGATATTTATGATATTATTAAGAGAGTTTTGTATAAGAATCTGTTATTATAGTACAGAATAACTTCTCTAGAGCTTTCTTAATATTAATCAGACTGATAAAATATATTGTTATATAATTCTACTATCAGTGATCTTTTCAGTGACTTCTTTTTCAGAGCATTTTATAAGCATTGACAGAGATCTGTGTCAGATTCATAGTCTTGTAAATGTCATCTTTATGAACACTATTATTGTTAGAGAATATTAAGCTTCTGTTTCAAGTGTTTAATAAGATGCCTTGTTCAGATAGTCAGACAAGTTCTAATATAAGATTATAATCAAGATTATTAACTTCATATATATAGATATCTTCACATTGATATTCTCTGACATCTATGTTTAGCTTTATCATGTAACAGATGCAAACATTCTTTAAGTCATCAAATTCTGTGAGAAGTTAGAGTTTTAATAAGAGAATATGCTGAAGGTTATAATATCTTACAACTGAAGATTTAATCATTGTATAATAACATAGATCACTGTCTATCATGACTTTCATATTATACATATTATCAATCACAGTAGATACAAGAATCACATTCATCATCATTTTCTCTTTAAATTATTATCATTCAATCTCTTCAAGCTTCTGTTTATAACTTTGAACAGAAGCTAATCTTTTCTCTGTTTCATTGAGACATGTTTATAGTTATCTTTCAAATCTTTCTTTAATGTGACATGATTGATATATATCACCAGCATTAATCTTTCTTTTGAATGAGGAGGCACATAGGCTGATCAGCAGTTGAAAGTGATATATTCTAGTCAGTTACAATTGATATACATCTCTCATTGACATTGATCAGTGACTTCTTCAGAAGTGATCTCAGGAACTCAGAAGTCTGTTCAGATGATGAAAACTCTTGTTTGTGTGTAGATATTTGAGTTCACTCAATTGATGACATCTGCATTGTCATTCTTTAATACAGATGTATAAGTAACTGAGATATAACATCTTTTGTCACTGTTCTGTATACTCTTAAGCTTGGTAAGATGATCATTCAATGTTCAGAGTTGAATGCAGAACTCTTCATAAGTCTGATCTTTCTCTACACTTATGAGAGTCTGTAGAAGTTCAAAAGATAGTGTCTTCTTAAGCATGCTAATGTTCATTCTATTCTCTCAAGATTGATCACCTGCTTCTAGAATCTTGATTTCAAAATCAGGAATGAATGTTGTGAGAGAATTATTTCTCTGTCAGATACTTTGTAATCAATCTAATATCTTCTGTTATATAGTGATGTCTCAGAACAGAATATTGAGATGTTTGATAATATTATCAGATATATATAATATCAGTTCACATGTCTTCATTCATGAATTAAACTTCTGTCTCATGTATGTCTTTAATCAAAGATTGATATATTGATCTTGATTAGTTAATAAACTGATGACATCTTCATCTACACTTAGTTTCACAAGCATTTGCAATCTTCATAATAGATAGAGAGTGAGATCAGAAGTATTAAAATATGCAGAAGTATTTAGATATTTCTTCAGTACTTATATGTTTATATCTGATTTAGTCAGTGTTGCAATTACTTATGCAGAGGTTTCTAGTTGAGATAATTGTTGAATTTCCTTATATTGATATTGTTAAGTTGTATGCATATCAGCTATCTATTGCTGTTATAATTTCAACATTACTCAGAGTCACTGTGGCACTGCATCTATGCTCATATTCAAGACATATATCTGTGTCAGAACTCTCAGGTCTTTCACTGATATTCTCTTTTTTAGATTTTATTCTCTTTGTAAGATCTTGTTGTGAGACTAGAGTAATTGATGAGTAAGCTTCTATCTCAGAACTTAGTATCTGCTTAACTGATTATTTATTTCTCTATTTCTTATATATTATTATACATTCATATATCTCAGTGAGTAATCATTTCTAATAAGAAGATAGAGAACATTTTTTAAGTGTAAGAGATCTACACTAAATAGATTAATATAATATATATAGATTTTATATAACATAGTGAAAAATGTTAGAAAACAAAAGAAAAGAGAAAGTGCAGAAATCAGTGATTAAAATGAATATTTATACATGTGCACAGTGAAGCTTCAGAATGAAAGAATAGAAATTTCATAAGTTTTCAGCTGAGAATTAGCAACTGAGAATCGGAGCTTCAGCAGAGAATTGATGACCGAGAATTGAAGCCTCAGTAGGAATCTGTGAAGTGTAATGAAATAGTCTATATAATTGATCGGGCGCAGCCCGCCACATCTGACTAAATAATATTATAAATATACTTCTCTTTCAAGACTCAGAAGTGAATTACAGTATCAAGTTAGAAAAGAAGAATGATAAGAATATTAAGTCATTATAAGACTGTCTTTATAATATGTCTCAAGATGAACTTCTTCTTCTTCAGAAGACACTCAATAATCTGTTAAATAAGAGATTTATATATATTAGTAACTCTTCTACTGCCGCGTCTATTCTCTTTACAAAGAAATCAGATAAAGATTTCTGATTCTGTGTGAACTATCAAGATCTGAATAGATTGATAAAGAAAGATTGTTATCTCTTATCTCTTATCAATGAAATTCTAACATGTATAAGATGAGCTTAATAATTTATAAAACTAGATATCATTATTATATTTCATAAGATTTATATTACTGAAGAAGATGAATAACTTACAGTATTCTGAACATGTTATAATCTCTTTGAATAAGTAGTTACACTCTTTGAACTGACTAATACTTTTAGTATATTTCAGAAGTATATTAACTGAGCACTCTGAGATTTTCTTAATAAGTTAATATCTGTATATCTAGATAACATTCTCATTTTCACTGATGAATTCAGAAAGAAATATCAGAAACATGTATGAAGAGTATTATAATAATTATAAGAAGCAAAACTATTAATAAATATAAGTATGACTTTAAAGTCAAGAGTATAAAATATCTACATTTTATCATAGAAGCTGATAAGAGAATTTAAAAGAATTCTGAGAAGATCTTCATCATTCTTGAATATGAAGCTTTATATACTGTGAAAGATGTATAAAACTTCATCAGATATACTAACTTCTATCAGTGATTTATATAAGACTTCTCAGATATTATGAGATTTCTTATAGAACTTATTAAGAAGAACTCAGTATTTTAGTGATTAGCAGACACTGAAGCTGCATTTATACAGATAAAGAAGATATTCATTAATACTTTTCTATTAATAATATTCAATTCTGATTATAAAATATGTATTAAATCTGACTTCTCTGACTATATCATAGAAGAAGCTATATTATAATATGATAATAAAAATATCTTATAATTATATATCTTCATGTCTAAGAAACTGAGTCTCACTAAATACAATTATGAGATCTATAATGAGAAACATCTTATAATTATACACTGTTTAAAAGAATAAGATTCTGAACTTTAAAAGTGTCTTCAAATTTGAGATAATCACAGATTATAAAAATCTTAAGTATTTTATAATTATCTGCAAGCTTACTGAATATCAGATACAATAATTCAAGCTATTAAGCTGTTTTCATTTTACTATACACTATTATCTTAGCAGTCAGAACTTAATAACAGATACTCTCTTATAATAAGAGTAAGATATATCTTCTAATGTAATAGATACTTACTGAATACACTGAGAACACTGACTCTTAGATCTGAAGATATTAGTTAATCAAGATGAAATAACTCATAACACTATATATACTTCTCTGATTAGAACATTCTCTCTTTAAACTGATACTAATACAGATATCTCAACTTCTTCTGAATCTACACTGAATAAAACTATTTAATATCTCAGGTCAGTAGAACCCTTGAAAGATCATTATATACAGTTATTCACAGTCTGAATAATCAGTTATACATGAGTTATGCATCTCTTACATTATCTGAGTGTGTAAGAATTTGAAGTGAGAGACTCTGTGTTATTTGTGAAATCACAGAGTATTACTTTCATCTATTAAACATTCTGAGATGTCAGTCTTTATATGTAATTCCAAAGAGAATCAAGACACTTCTTATTATACTACTTCAGTGAGAGTTTGAAGAAGTTCATGAGTCTGAGCTGCTGTATATCACAGTTCATTCAGTGTAGAAGAAATGACGATATCAGTGTTAGTTCAGAGAGAGAATGTTGTAATCAGAGAAGTATGTTTAGTGTCATAAGTAGTCTCATTGTGATTAACTAATATCTTTGAATTCAAGAGTCAGTGTTCTTGATTCATTCAGTACATATATGTTACATCAGACAGTATATCTTGTTCTCATTGTAAGAGTGCATCTATCATCAAGTTCTGGCTGCTGAAGTGGTAGTGTATTGTAAAATAGAAGTGACTTAGAAACTCAGATCATTGTATCTGTCATTCAGTGAGTTTATGAGTAGTTGTGAAGTATTTGAGATTTGCATAATCTGTGATTATCTCAAATTCAGAGACACTTCAGAGTTCAGAGTCTCATTCTTCTAGATAGTGTATAATCATAAGAAGTTTCTTATCATAGATCTTGTGATTGCATTCAGCAGGACTCAGTTTCTTAGATATGAAGATGCATGATTATAAGACATCTTTATCATTATATTACAATATAGCTTCTTCTGTGATATAATCAGGGAAATCAGCTTTAACAACTGTCTCATGATCAGAATTGAATGTTATCAGCAGAGAGGTATTAATGAACATCTTCTTCATCTGTGTAAATACAGCTTCAGTATCTACTAATCATTGAAATATTGAGTTCTTCTTAGTAAGTTCTATAAGTAATCTTATAATATCTGAGAAGTTTCATATAAATTACTGATAGAAGTTAGTGAATCTGATGAAGCTTTGTATATCTTTTACAGTGCACAGAATCTGTTATTCATAAATAGCAGAGATCTTCTCAGAATTCATTTGAATTCTCTTATCAGCTTCTATGATAAAGTCTAGATATTTTGTATTTTTAATCTTAAAATCACACTTGTCTATATCTATTGATAGTTCCGCTTTCTGTAGTCATTGTTAGACTGACCGGCGGGCTCATGAATTTCACATTTGATTTCATTTAATCTGATAGACTGACCGTGTGACCGTGTCTGAAACCAGGACCAGAATTTTTGATAGTCTCATTACCAATTCAACTGATCCTGTTACACAGTTTTAACATTAGATAGTAATTTCATACTGTCTCAGTGAGACTTACTGTCTACTCTTATCATATTTTTCAAATGAGATCATGATTTTCACTTCTCAATTTAAATTATTTTTATTACTTTAAATGACTTTAAATCTCATTTAAGCATTATCAAAAAGTGTTACTTTTTAAAAAATTAAAAATAGTCTCAAAAAACCTTAAAATGTCTAAAAATAGTAACTTTATGTCAAGAATGAGACTAAATGAGATTAAATGAGATCACTTTCTCATTTTTTTCAAGTCATGATTTCATTTTGAGATTTGATATATAGTCACTTTGCATGTTTTTTTAATGACTACTTCTAGCAGAATTCACATCAAGAAATGTATGAGATCAGATCAAATGAAACCAAATGTGAAATTCATAGTCTCAGTGGCCAGTCTATGATCTGATCTCATACATTTCTTAGCGTGAGTCTCACCAGAACCAAGCCGCAAAAAAATGTGAAAATGAACTATTTCTGAGAGAAATGATGTGAAAAATGATCAGATTTAATTCAAGAACAGTGAAATGAGAGTAATTTCTCAGAATAAACTGTGAAAGATAATCATTCTTTTAAAATCAGAATGAGACTGAGACTGAAGATTAAAATGTAAGAATAAGTGCTCGCAGGCAATTATTCGGGTGTTTGCAGCTTGGTGTGATATGTACTGTTAACTACTAGAAGTGTTCACAGTAGAAAGATAAATGTAGAGGTCAAATGTATAATAGCATTCAAGCTGAGTTGTGAATAGTATTCATGAACTCCAGTCTATATAGTTGTGTGTAGCCAAGGGCCGCTAGCTCTATTGATTACATGAGAGATAGAAATAGAAGTAAAGAATTCATAAGAAGCAGGATTTCTTACATATCTCCCCCTCTCTAAGGCTTCATCTGCAAAGCCTTTCACTGAGTGACTTCATAGTCAGCTCAGCACTGCAGTGATACTCACTAAAAACTCTTCACATCTATAAAAAATCTCAGTGAGGAAAAATCCCTTATTACTGTAAAGAGAAAAGAGTCTGTCACTCAGTTTCTTATTTCACAAGATTCTTTGTGATCTACAGATTCTTCTCTGACTATCACACAGATTCATCTTGCATCTTTCATACAGAAGGGTTTCAGTTGACTCTCAATCATTTTCATAAGATTCTTGTGTAATCATCACACAGATTCATCTCACAGATGAATCACTCTCTGTGAGATCACTCTTATCAAAGAGAAATATTCATGAGTTAATCTTTCATTCATTCTTGTAAATCATTACTCTTTAACACTGTAGAATTGTGAGGAATTTTCCATTCTTTCACCAACTCTGTAGAATTGTAGAATCAAGATGTTCATAGTCTGCAATCACTCTTTATAATCATATAGAAAGATTCAGACCTGTAATTCATAATCACTCTTGTTTACTAGAGTGATCTGACTGTTCTGTGAGATCACTCACAGTGCAAGCAAACCTCTCTAGAGTAGTATAAATATCTCAGATCTGTCTGTGAAATCTTATCTTCTTTTTTCTTTTTCTGTAACAGCTCTCATTCTTATAAACTGTGAGTATTCTTATTCATCTGTGAAGTGTTTTCACTCAGATAACAGAGAGAGAGTGTTTCTGACAATGTCCATGTATTGATTCAAGAACTTCTCAAGAATAAAAATTTTTTCAATTTCAATATCTTCACAAATAATGTCTGGTCATCATCAAGCTTCTCATGAGCGTTCTCATGACTTCTCTGATCACTTTTTACCAGCTGATGAAGCAGGGATGCTGCTGTCTATGACTGCATCTTCATCTCTCTCAGTCCTGCCATCACACTCAATCTTCAGGCCAGCAGCTCATCTCATCCCTTCCTCAGGCCAGTCCCTGACTTCAAGCAGTGCAGTCCCTCTCTTTGCTGTAAGTCTTCTCACAAGTAATTTCTTATAGATTCTAGCTGATAGTTCTTACAAAGCTCTCAGTGTTGTCAGTGCCTCCTGCGGTCTCACAGGCCTACAACCACTCTCTCCCTGCCCACACAATCTCTGACCAGGCATATGTGAATATGTCTAGGTTTTCTATCAATAATCCTCGCACCACAGTGCATTTCTGCAATTCCATTATCAATGAGAGATGAGTCCCTGGGTACTCACAAAATCCGGGTAATCAAGGCAATGCGAATGCCATGAATTTGTGACAGAAGTTGATCTGAATAGATGAGCCCTCTCTTCACATTCTCATTGTTTTCAGGCTGAATACTTCAGCACAACTGAAAGAGTGAACACAGCTTCATAAGAGATATCTGATTACATGCACAGGTGACCAGTCTTCAAGACTCTGCTGCAACTGTATATACCCTGGTGTTCAGCTCTTCTAGAGTCTATACATTTCTGACAGCCTTCATATCAAATGTAACAATTATCTGTACTGCAGATATAATACTCTCTGCTTCTTTGAAGAAGAAAATTAATAGTTGTGAGAGGATTGAGTGTCACAGATATTGATAATATGAGTGTGAGTTTTCTTTATTTTTTCTTTATTAATCTCTAAATTGTATTCACAGTTCTGTTTATTTTCTTGTTTTTTAGCTTTAATAAGAACATGTTTTCTTCTTTTCTTGTATACACTGCAGACTGTTCATCCCAGTAGAAACTCATTATCTTATAGACTAGAATTCACAAATGACAGTGTTAATATCTTTATCATAACTAGGTTCTTAGCAAAGACTGCACTATTCTGACTTATCAGAATTTACAGTATGAAAGTCATGTCTCAGCTTCTGCAGATGTCTTATCTGCTCAGATGATTCTCAAGTGAACTCATTCACCTTGTCAGAATATTCTTGTCACTGAATCTTGAATCAGAGCTTACAACCTCACTTCTCTGAGTCAATAATTTCTTTAACCTGATATTCTCTTTCACTCTCTAGTGCTTCATAGACAGAGTGATGAGTCATAGAATTCTCTTCTGAGAATTCCTTGTATTCACAGAGTAAAGAGACATGAAAAACATTATATATCTGCAACTCAGATGACAGTTCTAATCTGTAGAACTGTGAGCTAACTTTCTTCATAATCTTGCAAGGCTCTGTCTGCAAGAGATTCAGCTTCTTACTAGATCTTCATATAATGATGTTTTCTAGACTCAGTCAGACTCTATCATCTTTCTTGAAACTCTTCATAATATACTTGAAGTCATAGTATCTCTTCTGATACTCTTGAGCCTTTCTCAAGAATTTACAGGCTTTCTTCTGAATCTTCTGAATTCTCTCAGCTTGTTCACAGACATCATCACACTCTATAGTATACTCTTATAAGTTCATCAAGATCATCTGTGAATAAGTCTCAGTGAGCATCTCAAAGAGGATTTTATCTATACTGACATGTTTTAAGTTATTATACACAAACTCTGTGAGTGATAATCAATGTACTCAGTCATTCTGATTGTAATTAACAAAACACTGCAGATACTGTTTTAATATACTTATCAGGCATTCTGTCTGATCATCTGTCTGTTGATGAAAAGTCATGCTTAGATCTCATGAGATCTTCAGTATAGTTATCAGATCAGATCAGAACTCTTCTGCAAAGATTGATTCTCTGTCTGAGATAATGTTCACAGACAATTCATGCAACTGAATCACATCACAGACAAAGATATGAGTTAAATTCTTTGACTTCAAGTTCTTGCAGATGAGTATAAAGTGTGTTATCTTGATGAAGTAATTCACTATCACCAGCACACTGTCATAGCAGGCATCATATATGTTCTTGCTTTCAGAGAGGCTCACAAGAGCATTCATTCCTAGCTGTTTCCAAGGTTCTCACAGAATGAGTAGAGGAGTAAGTTCTTTATATAGTCTGAACCACACTACCCGCGAACCCTGACAAATAGTACAAGAATTCACTATCTTCTTCATAAGTTCTTGCATCTTCAGTCAGAAGTATTTTCTTATAAGCAACTCATGAGTTCTAGTATCTGCAAAATAACCTGCTAGAGAAGAGTCATGATGTCTTTTAATGAGTTCTATGCATAGAAACTTATTCACAGGCATATAAATCTGACCCTCTCTTTGCAAGAGATCATTTAAGTTTCTTCAATTCTTTATTTCTGCAGGATTGATCCCTGCTGTAAGCAGTTTCTGAATATACTGAGTATATTCATTCTTCAGTTGCAGTTCAGACAATCTGAATAGAAGATCTTGTGAAGACTTATGCTCTGTTTCTTCTTGCACCAGGTCTTTCATGGCACTTCTCAAAGCCTGCAAATTCTTCAGATTATAGATACTCTCTTCAAGGATTCTTGTGAAGATTCTCAGAGTGTTGACTCTCAGTGTTGTAGAGAGTAGTTGTGCAGGCTTCTTCCCTCTCTCTTCTCTCTTCTCTCACAGGGGATTGAGAGACTCTTCAGTCAATCTCTTCACAACACTCAGTCTGAGCATCTTACAAAGCTTTTCTGTCTTCTCTAGTCTCTCTGTGTCTGTTGCTCTGGTCTCCTTAACATAGTCTGGCCTGTGAGAGAGTTCATTCACTGAGTTCTTAGTTCTCTTGATATGTTCTATCTTGAACCAGAACTCACTCAGTCTCTGAGCTCAGTGAATCTGTCACTGCAAGAGTTCCTTGATTAAAGTAAACTGTTGCAAGCTGTCATGATCAGTTCTAACAGTAATCACTGTCACAAGACTCTCAAAGTAGTGATGTCAGTGATGAAAGAATTTCACTATTATAAGAAGCTTCTGATCATGAATGTCATAGTTGATCTCTGCAGATTGCATCTTCTGTGAGAAAAAGGCCACTGAAACCCAGTTCTTATTTGACTGTAGTTGCAAGACTATTTCTGAAATCACAAAGAAGGAGACATCTGTCTTCAATCTGATTAAGAGCAAGAGATCAAAGTGGAACAGTATCACTGTATCTGTGAATATCTGTTTCAATCTTGTAAAGGCTCTGTGAGCTTCTGAAATAAGAAAGTCCTTACAGTTCTTTCTTCTCAACAACCTTTTCATTCTCTATTCACAGAATGACTTCTTCTTGTTTTCATTCTTCAGCATGTCTGTAAGAGCTAAGAAGATTCTTGTGAATGCAAAGATAAACTGTCTATAGAAATTCACAAAGCTCAGAAAGATCTGAATCTCATGAATACTAGTTAACTTCAGTCATGATAGAATAGTCTTAACTCATGAAGGTTTCATCTGAATATCATCTACAGTGATTACATATTCTAGGAAATTAATTCAGTAAGCACTGAAGTTGCACTTTACAAGCTTAATATACAGTTCTGTCTCATCTAAGACCTTCAACACACTTCACATATGCTCAGTGTATTCTTTCTCCTTCATGGAGTACATCATCACATCATTCAGATATATTATCACAAAGACATTCAGATATGCATGAAGTGTTTTATTAATGAAAGACTGAAATGCTGCAGAGGCATTAGTCAGATCAAAAGGCATCACTAGATATTCAAACAATCTCAGTGCAGTTCTAAAGACAGTCTTTCATTCATTCTCAGACTGTATTTGCAGTCATACATATGCATTGATCATATTCAGTTGTGTGAATATGACAGCTTCTGTGAGATGATTGATCACATCCTCAATCAGAGACAGGGAATAGCAACTCTTTATTGTCTTGAAGTTCAGGTTGCAGTAGTCTACACACAATCTGAGATCTTCATTCTTCTTCTTCATGAACATCACAGAGGCTCCCGTGGAGGCCTGTGAAGATTGAATGAAGTCATTCTTCAGATTCTTCTTCACATAGGTCTGCAAGACCTCTGTCTTGTAATGAGAGAGCTTATAGATTGATTCTCAGAAGGGTTTCTGCCCTTCTATCAAATCTATTGCTAGATTCTTCTCACAGTGAGAAGGAAGCTCAGCTGCCTTAGCTGGGCTGAACACCTCTGCAAGATCTCAGTATTTCTCTGATATCTGAAGCTCAGTTTCCATGATCACAAGATTCTCAGACACTTACAAAGTCATCACATAGATGAGCTTGTCTTCTCTAATCAACTCTGCAGCATCAACTGCTTCTATCTTCATAAGTGAGTCTGTCAACACTGATCAGAAGTATAAACCTGACTTGCAGACAGCTATATGCAGATTGTGTCTTTGAAGTTATGTAAGTCTTAAATACATGTCATCTATGATGTCTGCAATAATCACAGTTTCTGCAAATCTTCTTCAGATTTCAGAGAGATCTTGCAATTCAAAGATGACTCTTGCAAGTCTCTCAGTTCTCAGATCTGAGTTCTCACACCCTGCTTGTTGCAAGAGCAGATTCTCAGTCTCCACCTTTCAGCTCATTCACTCCGCGAGCTTTAGGGACATCACAGTGATCTGAGATTCTGAGTTCATCAATGCTTTTCATGCTTGTGAGACAGCAGTACTGTGACATGATCTCTTCTTACAAGCAAGCATTTTCATTGAGAGAGTAACAGATTCAGATGTCAGCTTCAAGACTCTTAAGAAGGCTGTTGCTGACTCTGTCTGTGACTCCTCAAATTCCTATTTTGATTTGTCTGAACAGTTTGTGCAGAGATATCCTGATTTAGAACAGATGAAGCAGAGTCTCTTTTCCTTGATCTCTCTGTTGTATACTCTGTTTGCAGGAGCTTGTGAAGCTCTTTCTCTCTGCTCAGCAGTCAGATATGAATCTCTCTGTGTCTTGTCATCTTTTCCTGACAAATCTGTTCTCTGTTGTCCTGGCCCTCGCAGAGTCAGTCAATGGTCCACTCTTCACAGGTCTGTGGCTCTCACAGTGATCTGCAAGTGATGAATGAGAGTCATCAGTTTCTTCAGAATTAAGAGCTTAGAGTCTTACTCAATGAGCTTGTCCTGCATGCCTTTATTCAGTCTCTTTGTGAATATCATCATTCAGATCTTGTTTCAGGGCCCTGTTTTCACAGGTCTTAATTCACATCACAATTCTATGAAGCACTGTGAGTAGTCTTCATCAGATTCCTCACCTCTTTTCCTAATATTGATGATCACAGTTCAGGTGTTCTCTGTTCAGCTCATGAAGTCCCTCAACTTGTTCTCTAGATAGGTCTTAAGAACAGATCATTGAAATCTCTCATGATCATTCTCTAGATGATTCAGCCAGTCCTTGGCTTCAGTGTAATAGAGGCCTGTCATCATGTAGGTGACAGCTTCTTCATCTTTCATATCACACAGCCGGGCTTGTGAGTCAATTTCAAATGCAAACTTATAAAAGCTTTTATAGATTGTGATTTGATAGATGACCTTAAGTGGTCATGACTTGAGAAAGTTTCTTTTCAGTTTGCAGATGTCTCTGGAGATCATGTCTAGAGACTCAGTTTGAGAATGTTTGCAGACAGCAAGCATTCCTTGTAGAAAAATAGCTTGATTTCATGAGAGATGCTCAAGAATGTTCTTCACTGAGATTGGTTTATTCATGGGTTCAGAGGGTTCCCCTGTCACAGATGCAGAGAATGGTGTCCTGCAAGTGATTGATAAGTCCTCTGAGACTTCTTTCATGGGGGTTATCCATGATTCAGGTGGCTGCTCCTGGGTGTCTGCAGTAGAGTTCACAGGGGTTGAAGCATGTGAGTTTCTAGTTCTTCCAGTCATAATGAGCAGTTGCTGACTGACTGAGCTTGAAATGTAAGAATAAGTGCTCACAGGCAATTATTCAGGTGTTTGCAGCTTGACATGATATGTACTGTTAACTACTAGAAGTGTTCACAGTAGAAAGATAAATGTAGAGATCAAATGTATAATAGCATTCAAGCTGAGTTATAAATAGTATTCGCGAACTCCAGTCTATATAGTTGTGTGTAGCCAAGGGCCGCTAGCCCTATTGGTTACATGAGAGATAGGAATAGAGGTAAAGAATCCGCGAGGAGCGGGATTTCTTACATAAAATCAGTCTCATTCAGTTCATTCAGTGATTACTTATATAATCAGAATTTGATAATGATTATTGATAACACTTATAAAACAATTAAATACATTCTTGTATAAGTTTATTCTTCATCTTCTTATGAAAACTATACTTCTCTGATATACTGTGATCAGAGATATTAAACTGTCTGATAATTTCATGTTTTATAATCATGAGTTTCTTGATTATTTCTTCTTGTAATTGTCTCTAATAATAGTGATAAATATATTAACTTCAGTTGAACTTTCACTTCATTCTCATCTCTGTCAATGAAATTATCAGAATATTATTCACTATTAGTGTAACAGTTGAATATATACTCTTAACAATTTTTCATAACTCTAGAATTGATTTGATGTGTAAATCTGTCAGATTATCTTAAAGATAGCAGTTAAATTCAGTTTTATAAGTATGTAGTTTTATCTGATTTTCAGTTGTAATTAATGTATACAAGTTCTGTTTCAAAGTTAGGAATATAGTTCTATATAATATGAAGTATTATCAAAGATCATTACTTACTAGAGAATTATATTTCACTGTCTTTACATCTTAAACATCTACTCATTCAAATCTCTGATAGTTGATATTATAGTAGTCTCAGACTAATTTGATATATGAGTCTCATTTCTTCTCTATTCAATCTTGAGAAGTGTAGATATTAACTTAACAGAAGAGATCTAGTAGAGCTGCTATAGTATAGTACTCTGTAAAAGATTATTTAGTTTTGCTATAGTAATATACTAGTTTATTTCTTACAGTAATAATAGTCTGTGCTATAGTATTATCTCAGACTGAATTTCTTTTTAAGTGATTCAACTGCTTCTTAAGATAAGTAAATAAACTATTATACACTCATTATACTGACTGCAGTATTAATGTATAAGTATTTAAAACTATCTTTATTATCTTATAAAACTGAAACAGTAAATCAATCACATATTTCAACTAAGTTCACTTCATATCAGAAAGTTTCAATATCTGAATCTTTTCTCAATCAGAGTATTATACTTAATAAATAATTATCTAATACAATTGAAGAGTCTGAACAGTCATCTTATATATTAAACTTCATTCTATTCTAATATTCTGTATTATATTCAGTGATGTGACTGATTTGTTTGTTTATTAAATATCATAAAATCATTGTTATTATTTAGAGAAGATACAAATTGTATTAGTAATATTTCAAATCTGTGATATTTAAATTATTAGTCAATCTATTCAAAATTCACAGTAGTATTATCAAAAAGCATTATTAAAAAACAATATTAAAAAGTGTTATCAAAAAATATTATCTTTTATAAAATAAATGTAAAAGTTACTTAAGTAATTACTTTTATCTCATTCTTATTTCAAGAATCAGTTATCTCATTATTCTTCATCTCAATGTTAAGATTCTTTATCAGTGTTTCTATCACAAGTTAAATTATATAAGTAATATAGAAAATATAACCTTGTTTATCATTTCAGAAATACAAAGTCAATTTTTACTTCAAGCTCTTTGTTATAGTGTAGTTATTCACAGCATTATCAGTTATAATTATAAGATGACTGAGACTAATATCTCAATAGTTATTTTTAATCATAGTTATTAATATCTCTGTTATATAATTCTCAGTATGACTACTAATCAATGATTTAAATTCAATTAATGTCTCTTAATAAGTTCAGTTCTTGTTAAGAGTCCCGCGGTTGATCGGCCCTTCTACCAGCAGTGCGCTGGTGATGATTGAGCTCTTTTGCCCCAGTAGCCTACAGGTTATGAGACTGTTAAGTGTGAGCCCCGCTGTGGTCAACATGCATGGCTTCAATCTCAGAATGGACTTAAAAATTCCTAACAAATACTCTTGAACATTTTAACAGTGCCAAGAGACATCCCAGAAGTGTGCCCTAGAAGTCTCATGAGCTCTAGAACTGAGTGATCCAGTTCATTATTAAAAAGAAGCCATTGTGAGGAGGCCACTGAAGGGAGTCACTGAGGGAAAGTACTGTACTCTGTGATAGCTGGTCCGAGGGGGGGTGTTAAGAGTCCCGCGGTTGGTCGGCCCTTCTACCAGCAGTGCGCTGGTGGTGATTGAGCTCTTTTGCCCCAGTAGCCTACAGGTTATGAGACCGTTGAGCGTGAGCCTCGCTGTGGTTAACATGCATGAGTTCAATCCCAGAATGGACTTAAAAATTCCTAACAAATACCCTTGGACATTTTAACAGTGTCAAGAGACATTTCAGAAGTGTGCTCTAGAAGTCCCGTGAGCCCTAGAACTGACTGAGTCCATTATTAAAAAAAAAGAAGCCATTGTGAGAAGGTCACTGAAGGGAGCCACTGAGGGAAAGTACTGTACTCTGTGGTAGCTGGTCTGAGAGGGGGTGTTGAGAGTCCCGCGGTTGGTCGGCCCTTCTACCAGCAGTGCGCTGGTGGTGATTGAGCTCTTTTGCCTCAGTAGCCTACAGTTCTCATCAATATAATAATATATAACTCTTATAAATATAAGATTGTTTATACTAGTCTATACATTCACTATGAGAGACACTCTTTATGATTCTTCAACTCTGATTCTAGATATTGTATATTGACATTGTAGTATGTCTTGAGATTGAACTGAATACTGAATGAATATAAAATATAAAGATTTGAATTAAGCATTTGAAGAAGTGTTCAGAATTCAGAGTTTTCAATTAATCAAAGAGAAAGATTCAGAGATATATACATATAAAATAATTATTCATGAAAGTTATTAGATAAGAGTTATGAAATCAGAGTACTAATCTATGATTATTTTCATATAATTTTGTTCAAATTCAAAAGTTAGTATTATTAAAAATTATTATATAATAGAGTAACTTATCAGCTCAGTAGTAATTTTCTGATTATTTTTCTTTTATTATCTGTATTCTGATGACTTTAAATGTCAGAAAGTTTCTTCAGAGTTATAATGAGTTTATAATGAATATTTCTGAATGAAGTTGCAGTAATTATAGTAAAGAGATAACTCTTCAGTAATCTATAATATAATATATTGATAATTATTTTATAGTTCATTTCAGTATTTGTGTTGAGCTTTTTATAAATTTTATGACCTGAAATCAGATGTGAAGAATGAAGTAGTTATTTATTATAATTGAAAGAGAGTATTCTGTGTTGAATTATAAATAACATACACTTTGTGATTCACAGTAATTTCTTAAAGAGTTTATGAATCTTTGATAGAAGTAAAAGAAATGAAAGAAGTGAATTCAGAAGATATAATAATAATTTAAGAAAGATAATAATTTATTTTCAATAACTGATCACTGATGTGTGTAAGAAGAATTAATATAAGAGAAAATAATCTTGTTTCTTAGCTTAGTTATAATTTTAGTACTAACTCAGATTGAATATCATCAATGAATAAAAGTAAATAAATAATCTTGATTAATCTTTGTCATATTTCTTGAAATATATTAATAATATGAAAGAGAGTATTATCAAATTATATTATCAGATAATATCATTAAAAATATATTAATATTATGAATATTAATGTTGAAAAAATGTTGATACTTATATATTATAGTGATTTGTGAATCATGATAGTTAAATATATATATATATATATATTATTTCTGACTTGATTACAACTTGTATAATAATTTTTAAAAACTCAAAATTAATTTTAATTATTAATAATTATGAACTTATAACTAACTAATATAAAAAGAAAAAAACTTTTTCTACTCATTATCTTTCTTCTCTTTCTCATTCTTCTTATCATTCTTTATAATTCACTTCTTATTCTTCTTTTTCTTCTTCTTCTCATCTGAGATAATAATTATCTTAAAATCTCTCTTTACTATCTTCTCAAAGAAGGGTTTCTGCTGCTTTCTCTCAGTCAGGTCAATCTGCATCTCAAAATCTCACATTTTCTAGTCTACTGTCTCAGGTTTCATCTCAGTGATAAGTAGATTAACATGCTTAGAGAGTAGAGCTGTCTTCTCAATATTCTGAATTATGAAGTATATTCAAGATCTGAATAAGATCTTAATACTCTTCTTCTCTATCAGCTTGTGCTAATTAATAAGAGAATAGAAGTATTATTAAATATTATTATCTCTTAATAAATAAAAAACTGATCAGTTTTAACTTCTTTATCTTCTATTTTAATATCTTCTTAATTTTCTTCTGTTACTGTTTATTTACAGTAATACTCTTCTTCTCTCTCTCTCTCTTTATCTTAGTCTTAAATCATTCTTAAAACTTCTTCTGATTCTATCACTGCTGTATAAGACTCTTCACTATCTTCTTCTTCAATCTCTTATGAGTAGTGTTATCTGTATTATTTCTATACTTAGTTCAGTCTAAATCTATCAGAAGTATTACTTAAAATCATTATTATTCTACTTTCATATAAAGTCTCTTTAAGACATTTTAATATGTCTTACAATCTGTCTTCTCTTACTTGAACATCTTCTTCTTCTCTTTCTTTAATCTGTAACAGTACTCATATGCCTTGATACTTCATAGAATCACAGAATTTTTGAAGAAGAATAAGATGATTAATATCAGTGAGTGTTGAAGAGAGATGAAGGCAGAAGAGACAGTCAGAAATAATATGATCATAATAATAATAGTGATGATAATAATGATAATAGTAGTAATGATAGTTATAATGATGATGATAATAATGATAATAATGATGATAATGAAAGAAAGAGTACATTGAAATATATTACTGACTTATCAAATATAAAGAGACTTAAAGAAAATATTAACAGCTTTCAGAGATGTACAGAAACAGCTACAGTGTTGTATAGCAATATTATCTTCATTCAATACATATACTATTGATATTTTTTATATGCAGTTATTATATAATCTATATCAGAGATATATATAGAAAACAGATCTTTATTACTAGAATAAATAATTGCAGTAATTCTCTATTTTCATATTATAAAGATAAGTTATTCTTATTTCTTTCTTCTCTCTTTTCTCATCTTCAATCAATCACTAATTTCAAGCTGATATGAAAACTATTAAAACACTCTCAGAAACTCTCAAATTAAAGAGTCTAGACTAATCAAATTTCAAATACAGAAGAAATCAAATTATCTTCTATAGATTCAATTATTCACTCTCTTTTAAATAAAACAGCAGTTATATCTTCTCTTCTCTCTCAATTAAATGAAATATGACCTGTGAAAAGTAAGTATCACATCAGGTTATAATGATCAACACAGTTCCAGCATGCAGAGCTGTATATATGCAGTGTGTACTGAACTGAGAGACTGTGTAAGTTATAAATCAGTGACAGCATCTCAGAGAGAGCTGTGCAGTGTGAAAAAGCTATAACTCTCAACTACATGCACAGAGAGTGAATCACTGCAGTAAGTATATATACATTGAAGTAATACTTTTTGATAATACTCAGTCTCTGATATGATGAAAATAAAGTCTCTTCATGAGATTCATATTTATTAGAAGTCAGAAAATCTTATATTTTTCAAGATTATCTTCACATATCTTGTCTGTGAAATCAATGAAGAGAATCATTGATTTCATTATTCTGTTCTTGATATCATTTAAGTGATAGCAGAGTTCACTCTGATCACACTTTTTAAGTGTATGTTTTCTAATTATTCATATTTATACAGATATATACTGATTATTTATTGAATAATATTAAGATAATAACTTATTACAGCTGTGTTACTCTCACTGTGACAGATACATAATTAATAATAGATATTGTAAAGACTCTGAGAAGTGAGTATTTTCAGAGTATTGCAGTTCTGTGATCTTGATTTTTTTTATTTTTATTTTTTATTTTTTTCTTTTTCTTTTCTTTTTTTTTTCTTTCTCTTTCTTTCTCTTTTTTTCTTTGTCTTCTTTTTTTCTTTCTCTTTTTTTTTGTTGTAATTTTTTCTTATTATTATTTTATTTTTTGCTTTTTTATTTTTTTTTGTATTTTATATTTTTTTTTAATTAAAATGATATTCATTATAATCTGTGTTCAGAAAAGTAATAATATTTGATAATATTCTCTGTTGAATTTTCAATAAATGAGTACTATGTTATAATATTATGTAAGTGAGAAATGATTTCATGATCTTATTTAATATCATTTTCAATAATGAAATCAGAATGAAAATGAGACTAATAATTTAAATATATTCTTTATCTGAGATTAGATTTTTATTTGAAAAGTGAATCTGAAATCTTTAATATTTGAAATAACTAGACTGACCGTGTGACCGTGTCTGAGCCCGGGACCAGATTTTTTGATAGTCTCATTATCAATTCAACTGCTCTCATTACATGGTTTTAACATTAGATAGTAGTTTCATACTGTTTTAGTGAAACTTACTGTCTACTCTTGTTACATTTTTCAAATGAGACTATGATTTTCACTTCTCAATTTAAATTATTTTTATTGCTTTAAATGACTTTAAATCTCATTTGAGCATTATCAAAAAGCATTACTTTTTAAAAAATTAAAAATAGTCTAAAAAAAACCTTAAAATGTCTAAAAATAGTAACTTTATGCCAAGAATAGAACTAAATGAAATCAAATGAGATCACTTTCTTATTTTTTTCAAGTCATGATTCCATTTTAAGATCTGATATATAGTCACTTTACATGTTTTTTTGATAGCCAGTCCCAGTGGGATTCACGCCAAGAAATGTATGAGACCAGATCAAATGAGATCAAACATGAAATTCATGATCTCGGCGGCCAGTCTAGAAATAACATGATTTGAAATCAATGTGATGAACACAAATCATGATCAGAAGTAATGCTTTTAGAGAATATAATAACTGTAAAGTTTGATTCTGATCTCAGACACGGTCACACAGTCAGTCTAGTCATTGTAATATCTTTTATACATATTCTTGATATTCTTTGCTAAACTCATCAGTGAAGATGAGAATATCATCAAGATATACAGATATAAATTTATCAAGAATATCTCAGAGTGCTCAGTTAATATAATTCTGAAATGTACTGAGAGCATTAGCCAGTTTAAAGAGTGTGACTACTTAATTCAAAGAGATCATATTATGTTCAGAATGTGTAAGCCACTTATCTTCTTCAGTGATACAGATCTTATGAAACACAGTGATAATATCTAACTTTGTAAATCATTGAACTTGTTCAGTATGAGCTAGAGTTTCATTGATAAGAGATAAAGGATAACAGTTCTTCTTCATTAATCTATTCAATTCTTGATAATTTATGCAGAATTGAAGTTTTTCACTCAGTTTCTTTGCAAAGAGAATAGAGACTGTGATGAAAGAGTTGCTAATATATATGAATTCTTTATTTAACAGATCATTGAGTGTCTTTTGAAGAAGAAGAAGTTCATCTCAGAACATATTATAAAGAGAGTCTCATAATGATTCAGAGTTCTTATCATTCTTCTTTTTCAACTTGATACTGTGATTCACTTCTGAATCTTGTAAGAGAGATAGATTTGTAACATTATTATCTTATTGAAAGTTATCTAGATATTCATGATATTATTAAGATAGTTTTATACAAGAATCTGTTATTATAATACAGAATCACTTTTCTACAGTCTTTTTAATATTGATCAGACTGATGAAATAGATTGACACATGATTCTGCTGTTAATGATTTTATCAGCAGTTTTGATAATAACTTCTTTTTTAAAGTATTTTGTAAGCATTGACAGAGATCTGTGTAAGATTCATAGTCTTGTGAATATTATGTTCATGAATTCTATTATTATTAGAAAATATCAAGCTTCTGTCTTAAGCATTTAATAAGATACCTTGTTCAGATAGTCAGGTAAGTTCTAATATAAGATTATAATTGAGATTATTGACTTCATATATATAGACATCTTCATGTTAATATTCTTCAACATCTATGTTTAGTTTCACTATATAACAGATGCAAACATCTTTTGAATCATCAAATTCTGCAAGAAGTCAGAGTTTTAATAAGAAAATATACTGAAGATTATAACATCTTACAACTGAAGATTTTATCATTGTATAGTGACATAGATTACTGTCTATTATGACTTTCATATTATCCATATTATCAATTACAGTAGATACAAGAATCACATTCATTGTTATTTTCTCTTTAAATTGTTATTATTCAATCTCTTCAAGCTTCTGTTTACAAATTTGAACAGAAGTTAATCTTTTCTCTGTTTAATCAGAGCATTCTTATAGTTATCTTCTGAATCTTTCTTCACTAGACTGGCCGCCGGGACCATGAATTTCACATTTGGTCCCATTTGGTCTGGTCCCATACATTTCTTGGCGTGAGTCCCACCAGGACCAAGCCTCAAAAAAATCTGAAAATGAACCATTTCTGAGAGAAATGGTGTGAAAAATGACCAGATTTAATTCAAGAACAGTGAAATGAGAGTAATTTTCCAGGATAAACTGTGAAAGATGATCATTCTTTCAAAATCAGAATGAGACTGAGACTGAAGATTAAAATCAGTCTCATTCAGTTCATTCAGTGATTGCTTATATAATCAGAATTTGGTAACAATTATTGATAATGCTCATGAAACAACTAAATACATTCTTGTACAAGTTTATTCTTCACTTTCTCATGAAAACTACACTTCTCTGATATACTGTGATCAGAGGTATTAAACTGTCTGATAATTCCATGTTTTATAATCATGAGTTTCTTGATTATTTCTCCTTGTAATTGTCCCTGATAATAGTGATAAATATCTGAACTTGAGTTGAACTTTCACTTCATTCTCACCCCTGTCAATGGAATTGTCAGAATATCATGTGTCATCAGTGCAACAGTTGAATATGTACTCTCAACAATTTTTCATAACTCTAGAATTGATTTGATGTGTAAATTTGTCAGATTATCTTGAAGATAGCAGTCAAATTCAGTTTTACAAGTATGTAGTTTTACCTGATTTTTGGTTGCAATCAATGTATGTAAGTTCTGTTTCAAAGTTAGTATTATAGTTCTATGTGATATGAAGTATTATCAAAGATTGTTACTTACTAGAGAATTGTATTTCACTGTCTTCACATCTCAAACATCTGCTTGTTCAAATCTCTGATAGTTAGCATTGTAGTAGTCTCAGGCTAATTTAATATATGAGTCTCATTCCTCCTCTGTTCAATCTTGAGAAGTGTAGATATTAACTTGACAGAAGAAATCTAGTAGAGCTGCTACAGCATAGTACTCTGCAAAAGATTGTTCTGTTTTACTGTAGTAATATGTCAGTTTATCTCTTACAGCAATAATAGCCTGTGCTATAGCATCATTTCAGACTGAATTTCTTTTTGAGTGATTCAACTGCTTCTCAAGATGAGTAAATAAACTGTTATACACTCATCAGACTGACTGCAGCATTGGTGTACAAGTGATTAAGACTGTCTTTGTTGTCTTATAAAACTAAAACAGTAAATCAATCACATATTTCAACTGAGTTCACTTCATATCAGAAAGTTTCAATATCTGAATCTTTTTCTGATCAGAGTGTTGCACTCAATGATTAATTGTCTGATGCAATCAAAGAGTCTGAACAGTTATCTTATATATTGAACTTCATCATATTCTAACATTCTGTATCATATTCAGTGATGTGACTGATTTATTTATTTATTAAATATCATGAAATTGTTGTTATTATTTAGAAGAGATACAAATCACATTAGCAATGTTTCAAATTTATGATATTTAAATTATTAGTCAATCTATTCAAAATTAACAGTAGTGTTATTAAAAAGTATTATTAAAAAGCAATATTAAAAAGTGTTATCAAAAAATATTATCTTTTACAAAGTGAATGCAAAAGTTACTTGAGTAATCACTTTCATCTCATTCTCATCTCAAGAATCAGCCATCTCATTATTTTTCATCTTGATGTTAAGATTCTTTATCAGTGTTTATATCATAAGTTGAATCACATGAGTAATGCAGGGAATATGACCTTGTTTATCATTTTATAAATGCAAAGTCAATTTTTGCTTCAAGCTCTTCATCATAGTGTAGTTATTCACAGCATTGTCAGTTGTAATTATAAGAAGACTGGGACTAATATCTCAATAGTCATTTTTAATCACAGTCATTAATATCTCTGTCATATAATCCTCAGTATGACTACTGATCAATGATTCAAATTCAATTAATGTCTCTCAATAAGTTCAGTTCTCATCAATATAATAACATATAACTCTTATAAATGCAAGATTGTTTGTACTAGTTCATGCATTCACTGTGAGAGACACTCTTCAATGATTCTTCAACTCTGATTCTAGATATTGTATATTGACTTTATAGTGTGTCTTGAGATTGAACTGAAGACAGAATCAATGTGAAATATGAAGATTTGAATTAAGCATTTGAAGAAGTGTTCAGAATTCGGGGTTTTCAATTGATTGAAGAGAAAGATTCAGAGATATACATATACAAAGTAATTGTTCACAGAAGTTATCAGATGAGAGTTGTGAAATCAGAGTACTGATACAGAGTCATTTTCACATGATTTTCTTCAAATTAGAAAGTTAGTATTATCAAAAATTGTTATCTGATAGAGCAACTTACCAGCTCAGTAGTAATTTTCTGATTATTTTTCTTTTATTATCTGCATTCTGATGACTTCAGATGTTAGGAAATTTCTTCAAAGTCATGATCAGTTTATAATGAATGTTTCTGAATGAAGTTGCAGTGATTGTAGTAGAGAGATAACTCTTCAGTAATCTGCAATGCAATCTGTTGATAATTATTTCATAGTTCATCTCAATATTTGTGTTGAGTTTTTCATAAATTTTGTGACCTGAAATCAGATATGAAGAATGAAGTGATCATTCATTATAATTGAAAGAGAGCATTCTGTATTGAATTGTAAATAACATAGACTTTGTGATTCACAGTGATTTCTTGAAGAGTTTGTGAATCTTCAATAGAAGTAAAAGAAGTGAAAGAAGTGAATTCAGAAGATATAATAATAATTTGAGAAAGATAATAATTTATTTTCAATAACTGATCACTGATGTGTGTAAGAAGAATTAATATAAGAGAAAATAATCTTGTTTCTTAGCTTAGTTATAATTTTAGTACTAACTCAGATTGAATATCATCAATGTATAAAAGTAAACAAATAATCTTGATTAATCTCTGTTATATTTCTTGAAATATATTAATATTGTGAAAGAGAGCATTACTAAATTGTGTTATCAGATAATATCATTAAAAATATATTAATATTGTGAATATCAATGTTGAAAAAATGTTGATACTTATACATTATAGTGATTTGTGAATCATGATAGTTAAATATATATATATATATATATATTGTTCCTGACTTGATTACAACTTGTACAATAATTTTTAAAAACTCAAAATTAATTTCAATTATTAATAATTATGAACTTACAACTAACTAATATAAAAAGAAAAAAACTTTTTCTACTCATCATCTTTCTTCTCTTTCTTATTCTTCTTATCATTCTTTATAATTCACTTCTCATTCTTCTTCTTCTTCTTCTCCTCCTCATCTGAGATGATAATCATCTCAAAATCTCTCTCTGCTATCTTCTCAGAGAAGGGTTTCTGCTGCTCCTTCTCAGCCAGGTCAACCTGTGCCTCAAAATCCCGCATTTTCTGATCTGCTGTCTCGGGTTTCATCTCAGTAATAAGCAGATTGGCATGCTCAGAGAGCAGGGCTGTCTTCTCAATATTCTGAATCATGAAGCACATTCAAGACCTGAACAAGACCTCAATTCTCTTCTTCTCTGTCAGCTTCTGCTAATCAATTAGAGAACAGAAGTGTTATCAAAAATTGTTATCTCTCAATAAATAAAAAACTTATCAGTTTTGACTTCTTTATCTTCTACTTCAACATTCTCTCAATCTTCTTCTATCATTACTTATTTACAGTAATACTCTTCTTCTCTCTTTCTCTCTTTATCTTAGTCTTAAATCATTCTCAGAACTTCTTCTGATCTCATCACTACTGTATGAGACTCTTTACTATCTTCTTCTTCAATCTCTCACAGGCAGCATCATCCACATTATTTCTATACTTAGTTCAGTCTAAATCTATCAGAAGTATTACTTAAAATTGTTATCATTCTACTCTCTTACAGAGTCTCTTCAAGACATTATAACATGTCTTACAATCTGTCTCCTCTTGCTTAAATGTCTTCTTCTTCTCTCTCTTCAATCTGTGACAGTGCTCACACGCCTTGGTGGTCCGCAGGACCGCAGAATATTTGAAGAGGAATGACATGATTGGTTTCGGTGAGCATTGAAGAGAGGTGAAGACAGAAGAGGCGGCCAGAAATGATATGATGATAGTGATGATAATGATGATAATGATAATGATGATGATGATGATAATGATGATGATGATAGTAATAATGATAATAGTAATGATAATGATGATGATGATGATAATGATGATGATGAAAGAGAGAGTGCATTGAAATATATTACTGACTTATCAAATATAAAGAGACTCAAAGAAAATATTAACAGCTTTCAGTGATGTACAGAAACAGCTACAGTGTTGTATAGCAATATTATCTTCATTCAATGCATGCACTGTTGATATTCTTTGTATGCAGTTATTATATAATCTGTATCAGAGATACATGCAGAAAACAGATCTTTATTACTAGAACAAATAATTACAGCAATTCTCTGTTTTCATATTATAAAGATAAGTTATTCTCATTTCTTTCTTCTCTCTTTTCTCTTCTTCAATCAATCACTAATTTCAAGCTGATATGAAAACTATTAAAACACTCTCAGAAATCCTCAAATTGAAGAGTATAGACTAATCAAATTTCAAATACAGAAGAAATCAAATTATCTTCTACAGATTCAATTACTCATCTTCTCTCAAATAAAACAGCAGTTATGTCCCCCTCTCCCCCTTCAATCAAATGAAACATGGCCCGCGAAAAGCGAGTACCACACCAGGCCATAATGGCCAACACAGCCCCAGCATGCAGGGCTGCATATGCGCAGCATGTGCTGGACTGAGAGACTGCATGAGTTGCAAACCAGCAGCAGCATCCCAGAGAGAGCTGTGCAGCGTGAGAAAGCTGCAACTCTCAGTCATATGCACAGAGAGTGAATTGCTGCAGTAAGTGCATATGCATTGAAGTAATGCTTTTTGATAATACTCAGTCTCTGATATGATGAAAATAGAGTCTCTCTATGAGATCTGTTTCTATCAGAAGTCTGAGAATCTTATATTTCTCAAGATCATCTTCACATGCCTTGTCTGTGAAATTGATGAGAGAAATCATTGATTTCAGCATTCTGTTCTTGATATCATTCAAGTGGCAGCAGAGTTCACCCTGGCCACACTTTTTAAGTGTATATTTTCTAATTATTCACATTTATATAGATATATACTGATTATTTATTAGATGATGTTAAGACAATGACTCATCACAGTCATGTTACTCTCACTGTGAGAAATACACAGTTAATGATGAATATTACAAAGACTCTGAGAAGTGAGTATTTTAAAAGTGCTGCAGCTCTGTAATCTTGATTTTTTTTTGTTTTTATTTTTTATTTTTTTCTTTTTCTTTTCTTTTTTTTTTTTTATTTTTCTTTCTCTTTCTGTCTCTTTTTTTCTTTCTCTTCTTTTTTTCTTTCTCTTTTTTTTTTTTTTTTTTTTTTTTTTTATTGTGATTTTTTCTTGTTGTTTTATTATTTGTTTTTTTGTTATTTTTTATATTGTACATTTTTTTTTTTTAATTAAAATGATATTGATTATAATCTGTGTTCAGAAAAGTAATAATATTTGATAACACTCTCTGTTGAATTTTCAACAAATGAGTACTATATTATGATATTATGTAAGTGAGAAATAATTTCATAGTCTCATTTAATGTCATTTTCAATAATGAGATCAGAATGAAAATGTGACTAAGAATTCAAACATATTCTTTATCTGAGACTAGATTTTTATTTGAAAAGTGAATCTGAAATCTTTAATATTTGAAATAACAGGATTTGAAATCAATGTAATGAACACAAACCATGACCAGAAGTAATGCTTTTAGGCAATGTGACAACTGTAAAGTTTGATCCTGGTCTCAGACACGGTCACACGGTCAGTCTATTCTTCACTGCAATGTGATTGACATGAACAGACACTGATTCATTCTTTGAATGAGAAGATACTGATCTTTCTCTCAAGTGTGGTTCGGAAGAACGTACGACCGTCGGATAATAACGCGGCCGCTTCCGAACTACTAGCGTACGCGTACGAGTGTAAAGAGAGGGGGTCATAGCGGCCACTAATTAATTTAGTGTACAATATTACAATATATAAGAAGCCGGCGTACACCTGTAATCATATGCTGGCTTAAGCAACCTTTGAATCACATCTAATAGTATGTCTAAAAATCAGTGAGAAGTGCAGACTTCTTCAGGGTGTGATAATTCCATCTATGAAGTGATTCATAGTTATCATGTCAGTGTGGTACTGAAATGTCTCAAAAGATACTGTATGAAGAGTGATGAGTGAAAGAGCATCTGATTAATACTGCTTTGCTTATTAAGGGAAAACTCCACACTCAGGCAAATGCCACATATGTGAACAGATGAGGTATGAGAAAAAGAATGAGAGCAGTGAATCAGATTCAAAGAAGATCACTCTTCACTCAAAGAAATAAAAGAGAGGCGTGGCCATCACTGAAGTTATATAATGTGAGATAGAAGTCAAACAACAATTGACATTCACTGTGAATTAAGTATTCACTATGAAGAGCTTTGTCAATGCAATCATCATCATTAATAAGAATAGAGAAAACCAGATCTTAGGCCTGCAGCAGAAGATTAAATGTTTACATAGATAGATAACTACAATGAATCTGAAGATTTCATCACAATTGTTCATGATCTCTTCAGAAGCATATACATTATCAGAGATCACTGTGCAGAATAAGAATCTAAGCATGAAATATATCAAGTCAGAAGATCTGCTGAAGTTATTAAGTTTTAATAATAACTGAAAAAATGATGCTGCAATCAGCTGACTAAGTCAGATATGATTATATTATCAGATTAAGTATGAACTCACAGACAGACAGTCAACAGAATTTTAACAAGTCTTAAGATCTGTTATATTTCTACACAGAAAAACAAAGTCATTGTAAATAACTAATGAAAAGATAAATCTTACAGATCTGAAGTGATATTCATTCTCATAAATATAAAATGAGTTTTTCAAATGAATCTTGTACAACTTTGAGAAAGTGAATATATAAGATAAGTATTACAAACACTTCACTGAGTGTAGATAAGTAAGTAATCTTATATCATACTTCACACACTTCAGCTTACACTATCTTATATTAAATGAAGAGCTTTCAACATCTTTCTATTTACAGATCTTCATTCATAATCTTACACTCAAGTTGAGAGTGAAATGAAAATGCTTAATCTCACAGTCAGACACAGTGAAGAAAGTATATAATATTCTCATTATACAGAAACAAGTGAGTTAATTATAATAGAAAATACTGCAATTGAGTATATCTCAGTGAAGAATGAATAATCAGACTTCTATACCATAAGTTACATATCTGAATATGATGAATCTAGATCTGAATACTATTGCTAAAGCACTGAATCTCTCAAAAAAGAAATTCTCTGAGTGAAAACCTTGATATTATAAGCATCAAACTTGCTTCAACTGTAAATGTTAAAATCATGATGTAAAAGATTGCACTCAGTGTACACAGTCAAGAGAAGTAAGAGAGTTAAAAAACTAGCAGAATCAGTGAGCTCAGAGACACTCACTGATATTCTATGAAAAGTCTTTAAAGTGAAAGAGATGCTCATGTTAGATGATTCTCTGAATTCTATAAACATTAAGAGAAAGCAGGCTTCTGACTGAGATATGAGTGAGAATGAAGTGAACACTCATCTCAATGTCTTGAGGCCTGAAATGTTAATGTATAAGAGACACTTAAATAAGAATTAAGAGATGACTGCAAAAGTGTTAGCAGATACAGAAGCTTCTACATAATATATTAATAATTATATAATCTGAAGATTGAAAGAGGTTCACTGAGTGAAGAATCTCTGATATATAAGATTATCTGATAACTGATATTTAATATCACTCACAAGAGTAAGAGTTCTCTTGCACTTTAGAGAATGATCTTGCTATATTTGAGTGTGAGAGCTGCAGAACATGGAATATAATCTTATTCTCAGACTTAATTGATTTCAAATGTTCAATCTGCAGATTCAATGACATACATATTATATACAGTTGACTGATAGAAAGAAAACAGTTTATACAATTCTATCAACTGATATGAGAAGAATATTCCATATCTCTGATATAAAAGAGTTAAATCTGCTTATATATCAATAAGCAAAGAGAATGATTTGCAAGATCTTATCTGAAAGCATTCTGTATGTCATACAGGACCCAGAAGTGAAGAAAATCAAGATAAAGAATATGCAGAAGAACAAGCATATAAAGAAGCTTCTGAAGAAGTATGAGAAGATCTTCTGAACAGATCTTTCACTGAAATTGCTGCTGAAATGAGAATTTTTACATGAGATTAACACTGAGGACACAAAACCAGTCAATCAGAATGCATATCCTCTGTCACAAACACATTTCAAAGAACAGAAGCATCAGATCACAGATCTTCTAGAATATGATCTTATATAATTCTCATCAAGTATGTGAGACTTTTCAGTTCTATTTGTGAAAAAGACAGATGAGAAGTGATGAATGTATATTAATTATCAAGTACTTAACAAGCTTATCATCAAGAATGAATATTCACTATCACAGATTCAATAACAGTTGAATACAGTTGAAAATGCCTGATATCTATCAAAGATCAATCTTCTCTCAGAATACTGACAGATCTGTGTAGACAAACTGTCAGTCTCATGAACTGTGTTTAATATACAATGAGAGAAGTTTGAATTTCTGATAATATCATTCAGTCTGATAAATGCATCTGTCATCTTTCAAATAATAATGAATATAATTCTTTATAAATAGAATAAAACCTCATATCTCATATATCTTGATGACATTCTAGTCTTTTCAAACTCATACATTAATTATCTGAAGTGTCTTGATAAAGTACTTACAACTCTGACAGAGTATAAGCTCTACATTAAATCAATCAAGTATGTGTTTGAAACAGAAGAGTTGAAGTTCATAGAATATATAGTGAGTGATGACTGTATACATCTCATCTCAGAGAAATTGAATATCATAGTAAATTGATCATGGCTGAGAAATATACATCATGTATGACAGTTTCTTGAATTAGTCTCATACTATCACAGATTTATCAAGGATTTTACATGAATATCTGCATCACTCTCAGATCTCTTAAGAGAAATAAATACAAATCTGTGAAAGAAGAAGTTTCATTCAATTATCTGAAATATTATATGTGAAGAGACTTTTCTCACACTGAGAAAATGTATAATAACATTCTCAGTGCTTATTTAATCAGATCATGATAAATCTTTCTACATCAAGACAGATGCATTCAAATGAGCTATTGAAGACACTCTTCTACAGATGAACAAGAACAGCAAGCTGCACTCAGTGACATATAATGATAGAAAACTATCAGGCACTGAGCTCAATTACTCAGTGTATGAAAAGAAATTACTAACAATCAAGTATGTACTGGTATTATGAGATAGATATATTGACAACAGATATACAATAACAGTGATCACAGATCACAAAAGCCTTGTCTATCTATAATTGATGATAAAACCTTTCAAACACTTAGCATGTTGAATCTCAGAGTTCTAAGTGTATAATCTTCATATCAAATACTGAAAGAGATCAGACACTGTGATATCTAATACAATCAGTTACAGACCTGATTTCATGAGTGAGAGTTCTGTAAATCAGATATAAGAGATGTTCATATTAAACACACTGAGAAGATGCAAGGAATCAGAATGAGTGAACATCATGATCTCTTACTTGAAGAATGACAAGATATTGAATAACAAGTATCTTATAAAAGTAGTAGAAGAGATGCTTTCAAACTTCAAGCTGAGGAAATTGAAAAATGACATTGTGCTTTATTACAATCTAGAATACATAGAAGCTCTCTATCTAGAATCTTCATTTCAATACAACTTGATAGCTCACATGCATAAGAAATTCAGTCACTTAGAAAGTTCTGAACTCATGAGTATACTCAAATCAAGAGTATACTGGTCAAGCATGGCTGAGAACATTCAGATGTATGCTCACAAGTGCCTGAATTATCAGATTGTGAAAGAATCTAAGAAAGAGTTAGAATGTGAGAAAGTGTAACATTAGATAAAGTGTATAATACAACTGTTCAAATAATAAGAGATGAATCTCATAGATATATTACTGTGAATGTCAAATGAAAATCAATGAATAATCACTGCTATTGATTACACTACTGGCTGGTCAGTTATGAAAGCAGTTTCAGAAGTGATAGAGAAGATGATGATGAAGATTCTACATAATGAGATCTATATCAACTATCAAATGCCATGTGAGATTCTAACTAATAACAGTGCAAATCTCATAGAAGAAGTAGTGAGGCATTTCATGAGCTAGTTACAGACAAGACATCATAGAACAACATCATATCATTCATAGATAAATAAGAAGATAAAACACTTGAATGAAATCTTGAGTAACATGCTGACAAAATATCTAGTGAGCAAGTCTATGAGATTATGAGATGAATATCTCAGTCAGGTGCTATTAGCCACACGAATTCAGCAGTATGCAGTCTTCAAGTGTTCATCATTCTACCTGTTGTATGAATGGCATCTACGCATCCCGAAGAATGCTTCAGAAAAGATGAAGAAGGAAACAGCAGCTGCAGATGCAATAGTCACAGATACAACAGTCACAGACACAGAATCAAGATTGAAAGAGATCAGCCATGCACACACAAAAGCTAGTAAGTTACTCCTGAACTGAGCAATTCAATTGAAAAGAATACAAGACTCACTAGTTAAGAAATTAAGTCTCAAGATAAGAAAATGAGTTCTCATATACAATGAAAGTTCTGAGAAGTTTCAATCTAGATGATTTGAGTCATATAAAATACTCAAATCACATTTTCTGAGAATATATGCATTGAAAGAATCAGAGAGACAGATCTTATACAACTTAATTAATAATTTATGACTTATGAAAGCAAAGATGTAAGACTTAAGTGAATTATAATCATTCACAGTACTATTATCAGTGTTGAAAAAGAAGAGACTTATAATTGAAAAGTCTTACAAAGTAAGAGAAATCATAGATACTTACAAATCAGATGATCTCACTTATTTCAATCTTTTCATAATTATAAGAAAAGAATAAGAAGTAATGAAGAAATCAGATGAACATCATACTTTAATAAGTGATAAGACTGTAGTCAGTTGTATAATAACACATTATAGACAGTGAGTATAATGTGATAAAGAGCAGTCTTAAAGCAGCAGACTTGCACATGAGTCAGATCACAGAAGAAAAAGAAATTCAGAGTTGAATTTAACTGTTTATATCAGTTCAATTGCAGAGATCACAGAGAACAAACTATCTGAAACATCTGCAGATGCATGAGATCAAGTCATCTCAATCTCTGAGAACATGCAGAGATTGAGTGAGATTAGTTTTAATGAGCTGTTCACTGTAGTAATCTGAGCAGGTGAAGAGAGACAGTATAATACACAAGACAGAATTATAAAAGATGAAAGCTGTCAAATATAGTCACTGAACACTGTATTATATAGAGATTGTATAAGAGTAGTGACTAGCAGACAAAGTAAAAGTATAAGAAAAGGAAAATGAATTAATCATTAACTGTAAGAGTTGACTGTAAAAGATAAATGTTATCATACATATCTCATTTATTTTTATATATCACATATTTAATCTATTTTCAATGCCATGTCATCTGAAAAACATCAAAAACAAAGGAAATATCAAAACTCAAGATCTGTAAGAAATTTGAGAGCTGTAAGTCACTCTCACAACAACATTATATACATCTCTGATTTCTCTATCACTCTGCATACAACATTAATATCATTTATCACAAGATTGACTGAAATGCTAATATAGAAATGCATACATGTATATGTAGAAAAATTGAAGAAGAGCGCAGAATCTGCAGAATCAGAAGCCAGAACAGAGAGAGTGAAGATGAAAGAAATAGAAGAAGAAGAAGACACAGAACTGAATAAATAACAGCAGAAGTCACTCAGAGCTGAACACTTATAATCTGATATGTGCATAATCTTCTCTGCAGAAGAGAGAGAGAAAGTAATAAGAGAAGCTTAAGAGTAGAAGAGAATAGTCTCAGCAGTGTTATCATCTTTGATTAGAATGATCTCTGACATCAGAGCAACTAAGAATCATTATTAGTATATAAAAATTACAAAAGCAGAGATAACAATTACTGAATAAACATCTGCCAGCCTCAGAATTGTACATATAATTACAACATACATGAGACACCTCAGAAAGAGAGAGAGAAACACAGAGAAATGCAGGAAGTAGAACACAGCATGTAAACAGCTCATTTCCATGATAACATTTCAGATAAGACATACAAGTCTCATGCCCGCAGGTGTAAAAGAGTACAACATCTGTGTTCTCACTTCTGAAAACATAAATATTCTTCATCTGCATCATGAAGTCAGATAATAAACATCAAAGAATAGACTGATACAGATTGATCATTTCAAAGATATTCATTAGAGCAGATATACTCACAATATTGAATTTAACAGTCATGAAAAGTTTCTTGATATCTGTGAATATTATAACTTTATACACAGCAAAACTTATAATGATTTTCTCTAAGAACAGAAAAATCAGTGTTAGAAAGAAAAGATGAAAAGAAAAAGACTTACAATCTCAACACTGTTGAGAAGAGAAGTGATTCTCTGATATGAATAAATAATTCTCTCATCATAAATATTTAAAATAAATATAATAATCAGTGTCTGTAACTGAGCTTCAGATAGTCATGTCATACACAGTCTTTATACAATAAATTATTCTAGAAGTTGACAGAAAGAGTGAGAGTATACACACTGATAAACATGATTCATTAAGTCTACATAACATCTCCTGGAAACAGGGAGAGCAGATAACAAAAGCAGAGACAGTAAAATCAGAGGGAGCAGAAGTAGCAGAAGTGAGAGTCACAGGAACAGAAGTAGCAGAAGTGGGAGAACCAGACACAGAGACAGGTGTAGAAGATTGAAAGGCAGCAGCAGAAGAGGCAGAGAGAAACATGAAAGACTCAGTCACACATGACACAGATAATTTCTTTATTATGACATTCTTCAGGTTCTCAATCAATGATTTAACATTGAGTTCACTATCATTAGCAGATGCAGATCTGTCAACACATGAAGATTCTACATGAATAAAAACAAACATATCAGCATCTGCATTCATGCAAAATTGTGTCAGAAAACACAATCAGAAACTCACTGAAAAGGAAATAATCAGAGGTGTATAAGAAGATGAAGAAGATGTATCATTCATAGTAATATATTCTGATGATCATTAGAAGATAAACAAGTCTTAATCATATTTCACAATATATTATACTTACTGCTAATGAACTGCCTGGTATGAGCACTATAATAATGCTTATTATAAAAATGAGAGATCATTGCCAGAAATATGTACAATGTGATAGATGAACAGATAGAAAGAGTTGAACAGAAGAAGAAGTAGAAATCTTGAATAATGATGACATTCAATGATAATGAAGAAGATGATTGAAGAATAGAAAAAGTTAGTGAATGAGTGATGTAATATAGTGAAAGTTTCTTTGTAAGAGTGTATGCAGAATGCTAGCTGAATCAGAGATAGATTATATGATCATGAAACACTAGTGATGAGCTAATCCACATAAAGCTAGAATGTATGACATGGTTATGTGAGTGTGACTGAATCTGGTGAGAGAGAATGTGGTTTGAAAGAACATATGACTGTCAGATAATATCACGGCCACTTCCGAACTACTAGTGTACGTGTACGAGTGTAAAGAGGGGGGGTCATAGCGGCCACTAATTAATTTAGCATACGATATTACAATATATAAGAAGCCGGCGTACGCCTGTAATCGTACGCTGGCTTAAGCAACCTTTGAATCACACAAGTGAGAAGATGCTGATCTTTCTCTTAAGTGTGAAGATATATAGATCAATTAGTAGTTGAAAGTGATGTGTTCTGATTAATTACAGTTGATGCATATTTCACATTGATATTAATTGACAACTTCTTCAGAAGTGATCTCAGAAACTCAGAAGCTTATTCAAATAGTGAAGACTCTTGCTTGAGTGTAGATATTCAAGTCTACTCAGTTCATAATATCTGTGTCATTGTTATTATTCTTCAGTGCAGATGTCAATGTCAGTGTATAAGTAACTGAGATATAATATCTTCTGTCACTGTTCTGTATATTCTTGAGCTTGATAAGACAGTCATTCACTGTCTGAAGTTGTGTATAGAAATCTTTATAAGTCTGGTCTTTGTCTATGCTTACAAGAGTCTGTAAGAGTTTGAAAGTCAATATCTTCTTGAGTATGCTAATCTTTATTTAATTCTCTTAAGATTGATCACCTGCTTCTAGAATCTTAGTGTTGAAGTCAGGAATCAATGTTATAAGAGAAGTGTTTTTCTGACAGATACTCTGTAATCAATCTAATGATTTCTATTGTATAACAGTGTCTTGAAACAGAATATCAAAATATTTCATGATATTGTCAGATGTTTGTAACACTGATTCACATACTTTCATTCATGAATAAAACTTCTGTTTCATGCAATTCTTCAATTATTCATTGATATATCAATCTTAATTAATTAATGAACTAATAGCATCTTCATCTATACTCAGTTTTACAAGCATTTCCATTCTTCATGATGAGTAGAGAGTGAGATTAAAAGTATTGAAATATATGAGAGTATCTAAGCATTCTTTCAGTGCTTTTGTATTTAATTCTGTAGATGTTGAAATCACATGAGTTCTTTATTAAGTTAATTATTGAATCTCTTTATATTGAAGTTGTTGAGTCACATGCATGTCTGCTATCTATTACTATTATAATTTCAACATTGCTTAAAGTCACTGTGATATCACTTCTATGCTTGTATTTGAGAGTTCTCTTATATTATTGTTAGATATGTTGTTTATTGAATATGTAATATCTGTGAAATCTGAAGAAGTGTAATTGTATCAATATCTCATACATCTGAGTGTCAGAACTCTTAGGTTTTTCACTAATATTCTCTTGTAAGATCTTATTACAGGGTCAGAATGACTGATAAGTGACTGTGAATCTGAAGTCTTTGACACTGAACTATTTGCAATAGTGAAAGCTTTCAAACTTGTTGAAATAAAATCTCATAAAAGTGTGATTCAAAGGTTGCTTAAGTCGGCGTACGATTACAGGCGTACACCGGCTTCTTATATACATTATCTAAATTAATTAGTGGCCTCTAGAGTCTCTTTACATTTGTAAGCATATTCAGAAGCATGTTCAGAAGCAGTTGTAGTATTATTCAGCAGTTATATGTTCTTCTGAATCACATTCTCTCTCATCAGATTCAGTCACACTCACATGACTATAATGTATGCTCTAGTTTCATGCGGATTAGCGTGCTACTAGCATTCACAATTATATAATCTATTTCTGATTCAGCTAGTGTTCTGTATACACTCTTATAAAGAAACTTTCACTATATTATATCATTTATTCACTAACTTTTTTATTCTTCAATCATCTTCTTCATCATTATCATCATCAAATATTATCATCTTATTTAAGATTTCTATTTCTTCTTCTATTCAACACTTTCTATCTATTCATCTATTACATTATATGTGTTTCTGATAATAACTCTTCATTTTCATAATAAGTATTCTCATAGTGCTCATATCAGGCAGTTCATTAGTAGTAAGTATAATATATTATGAAATATAATCAGAACTTGTTTATCTTCTAATAATTATCAGAATATACTACTATGAATGACACATCTTCTTCACCTTCTTATACATCTCTGACTCTCTTTTCTTCAGCAGATATCTGATCATGTTTTTCTAATTATTTTATATAACTGCAGATGCTGATATTTCTGTTTTAATTTGCATAGAATCTTTATACATTGACAGATTCACATTCATCAATAATTATGATCTCAATATTGAATCATTGATTGAGAACTTGAGAAATGTGATAATGAATCAATTATTTATGTTATGTATGACTGAGTCTTCTATATTCTCTTCTATCTCTTCTGCTACTTCTTTCTCTGCTGCTCTCTTCTCTGTTTCTTTCTCTGTCACTTCTTCTCAATCTTCTACACTTGCTCCTGTGTCTAGTTCTCCTGCTCTTACTATCTCTGTTCTTATAATCTCTACTTCTGCTACTTCTGCTCCCTCTGATTCTACTGTCTCTGCTTTCATGATCAGCTCTTCTCATTTCAAGAAGATATTGTATAGACTTAATGAATTATATTTCTCAGTGTATATACTTCTGCTCTTCTTACTGACTTCTAGAATAATTTATTATATAAAGACTGTATATAATATAACTATCTGAAGCTTAGTTATAGATACTGATTATTATATTCATTTTAAATATTTATAATAAGATAATTATTCATTCATATCAGAGAATCACTTTCTCTCTTAACAGTGTCAAGATTATAAGTCTTTTTCTTTTTCATCTTTTCTTTCTGATACTGATTTTTCTGTTCTTAGATGAAATTATTATAGGTTTTGTTGTATATAAAGTTATAATATTCACAGATATCATGAAACTTTTTACAACTGTAAAGTTCAATATTACAGGTACATCTACTCTAACAAATTTCTTTGAGATGATAGATTCATATTAATCTATTCTCTGATATCTGTTGTCTGACTTCATGATGCAGATAAAAGATATTCATATTTTTGAGAATAAGAATACAGATGTTGTACTCTTTTACACTTATAAGTATAAGACTTGTATATCTTGTCTAAGATGTTATTGTGAGAATGAGCTGTTCATGCACTGTGTTCTGCTTTCTGTATTTTTCTGTGTCTCTCTCTCTCTTTCTGAGAAGTCTTATACATATTGTAATTGTGTGTATAACTCTAAGATCAGCAGATATTTGTTCAGTAACTGTTCTCATCTCTGATTTTATAGTTTTTATATACTAATAATGATTCTTAGTTGCTTTAGCATCAGAGATCATTCTAATGAAAGATAATTATGCTGCTGAGACTACTCTCTCTTATTGTTAAGCTTCTTCTGTCACTTTCTCTTTCTTCTCTGTGAGAAAGGTTGTGCACATATCAGATTATAAGTATTTAACTCTGAGTGACTTCTGCTGTTATTCATTCAGTTCTGCATTCTCTTCTTCTTTTATTTCTTCTATCTTCATCTTCTCTATCTTGACTTCTGAGTCTATAAGTTCTGTGCTCTTCTTCAATTTCTCTACACATATGTGTACACATTTCTATATTAGCATTTCAGTCAATCTTGTGATAAATGACATTAATGTCATACACAGAGTGATAGAGAAATTGAAGACATGTACAGTGTTATTGAGAGAGTAACTTACAGTTCTTAAATCTCTTGTAAATCTTGATTTTTGAGATTTTCTTTGTTTTTGACATTTTTCAGGTAACATGGCATTGAAAATAGATTAAATGTGTGATATATGAAAAAAAATAACATGTGTATAATAACATTTGTCTTTTACAGCTAACTCTTACAGTTGATAATTAATTCATTATTTCTTGTCTGTTCTTACACTTTTTCTTTATCTACTAGTTACTACTCTTACACAATCTCTATATAATACAGCATTCAGTAACTAGATTCAGCAGCTTTTATCTTTTATAATTCTGTCTTATATATTATACTATCTCTCTTCACCTGCTCAGATCACTACAGTGAACAGCTCATTGAAACTAATTTTATTCAATCTCTGAGTATTCTCAGAGATTGAGATAACTTAGTCTCACATATCTACAGATGTTTCAGATGATTTGTTCTCTGTAGTCTCTGTAATTGAACTGATATAAACAGTTAAATTCAACTCTGAATTCCTTTTTCTTCTGCAATTCAACTCATGTGCAAGTCTGTCACTTTGAGACTACTCTTTATTATGTTGCACTCACTATCTACAGTGTGTTATTTTACAATCAGTTACAGTGTCATCACTTATTAAAGTGTGATATTTATCTGATTTCTTCATTTCTTCTCATTCTTTTCTTATAACTGTGAAAAGATTGAAATAAGTGAGATCATCTGATTCATAAGTGTCTATAATTTCTCTTACTTCATAAAACTTTTCAATTATAAGTCTCTTCTTTTTCAATACTGATAATAGTGCTGTGAATAATCATAATCTGCTCAGGTCTTACATCTTCATCTTCATAACATATGAATTATTTATTAAGTTATATAAGACTTGTCTCTCTAATTCTTTCAATGTGTATGTTCTCAGAGAATATGATTTAAGTATTTTATAGAGCTTAAATCATCTAGATTGAAACTTCTCAGAATTTTCATTGTATACAAGAACTCATGTTCTTATCTTAAGACTCAATTTCTTAACTAGTGAGTCTTATATTCTTTTTGATTGAATTGCTTAATTTAGAAGTAACTTGTTAGCTTTTACACGTGCATGACTGATCTCTTTCAATCTTGGTTCTGTATCTGTGACTGCTATGTCTGTGACTGCTGTGTCTGTGACTGCTGTGTCTGTGACTGCTGTGTCTGTGACTGTTATATCTGCAACTATTCTTCCTACTGTGTCTGCAACTGATGTGTCTGTAACTGCTGTTCTCTCTCTCATCTTTTTCAAAGCATTCTCTGGGATGCGCGGATGCAATGCATACAGCAGGTAGAATGATGAATACTTGAAGACTGCATGCTGCTGAATTCGCATAACTAATAGTGCCTGACCAAGATATTCATCTTATAATCATATTAACTTACTCACTAGATATTTCATCAGCATGTTACTCAAGATTTCATTTAAGTGTTTCATCTTTCTGTTTATTCACAGATGATATGATATTATTTTACAATGTTTTGTCTGTAACTGACTCATGAAATGCCTCACTACTTCTTCTATAAGATTCACACTGTTATTAGTTAGAATCTCATGCAGTATTTTATAGTTGATATAGATCTTATTATATAGAAACTTCATTATCATCTTCTCTATTATCTCTGAAACTGCTTTAACAACTGATCAGTCAGTAGTGTAATCAATAGCAGTGATTATTCATTAATTTTCATTTGACATTCACAGTAGTATGTCTATGAGATTCATCTCTCATTGTTTAAATAGTTATATTATACACTTCATCTGATATTGTACTTTCTCACATTCTAATTCTTTCTTAGATTCTTTCATAACCTGATAATTCAGGCACTTGTGAGCATACATCTGAATATTCTCAGTCATGATTGATTAGACTGGCCGGCGGGACCATGAATTTCACATTTGATCTCATTTGATCTGGTCTCATATATTTCTTGACGTGAGTCCCACCAGGACCAAGCCTTAAAAAAATCTGAAAATGGATTATTTCTGAGAGAAATGGTGTGAAAAATGACCAGATTTAATTCAAGAACAGTGAAATGAGAGTAATTTTTCAGAATAAACTGTGAAAGATAATCATTCTTTTAAAATCAGAATAAGACTGAGACTGAAGATTAAAATCAGTCTCATTTAGTTCATTCAGTGATTGCTTATATAATCAGAATTTGATAATGATTATTAACAACACTCATGAAATAACTAAATACATTCTTGTATAAGTTTATTCTTTACTTTCTTATAAAAACTACACTTCTCTGATATACTGTGATCAGAGGTATTAAACTGTCTGATAATTCTATGTTTTACAATCATGAGTTTCTTGATTATTTCTTCTTATAATTGTTCTCAGTGATAGTGATAAATATCTTGACTTGAGTTGAACTTTTGTAAGAAATCCCGCTTCTCGCGGATCCTTTACCTCTATTTCTATCTCTTGTGTAACCAATAGGGCTAGCGGCCCTTGGCTATACACAACTATATAGACTGAAGTTTGTGAATACTATTCATAACTCAGCTTGAATACTATTATATATTTGATCTCTATATTTTATCTTTCTACTGTGAATACTTCTAGTAGTTAACAGTACATATCATGTCAAGCTGCAAACACCTGAATAATCATCTGTGAGCACTTATTCTTACATTTCAAGCTCAGTCAGTCAGTAACTGCCTATTATGACTGAAAGAACTAGAAACTTAGATACTTCAATCTCTGTGAACTCTACTGCAGACACTCAGAAGCAGTCATCTGAATCATGAATAATCTCTGTAAAAGAAGTCTCAGAGAACTTATCAATTACTCACAGAATATCATTCTCTGCATCTGTAACAGAGAAACTCTCTGAATTCATAAATAAATCAATCTCAGTGAAGAACATTCTTGAGCATCTTCTACAGAATTAAGCTATTTTTCTACAAGAAATGCTTACTGCTCACAAACACTCTTAAACTGAGTCTCTAGACATGATCTTCAGAGACATCTGTAAACTGAAAAGAAACTTTCTTAAGTTACAATCACTTAAGATCACTTATCAAATCACAATCTATAAAAGCTTTTACAAGTTTGTATTTGAAATTGACTCATAAGCCTGACTGTGTGACATGAAAGATGAAGAAGCTGTTATCTACATAATAACAGATCTCTATTACACTGAAGTCAAGAACTGGCTGAATTATCTAGAGAATAATTATAAGAGATCTCACTAATCTGTTCTCAAGACAAAACTAGAGAATAAGTTAAGAAACTCTGTGAGCTGAACAGAGAATATCTGAGCTGTAATCATTAATATTTGAAAAAGAGACAAGAAATCTGATGAAGACTACTCACAGCACTTTATAAAATTATGATGTGAATTGAGATCTGTGAAAACAGGGCTCTGAAATAAGATCTGAATAATGATGTTTGCAAAGAGACTGAATAAAGACATGCAGAACAAGCTCATTAAGCAAGGCTTTAATCTCTTGACTCTGAAGAAACTGATGACTCTTATTCATTACTTATAAATCACTGTGAGAGTTATAGATCTGTAGAGAGTCAATCATTAATCAGTCTCATAAGAGTCAGAATAACAAAGAATAGATTTGTCAGAAAAAGATGACAAGATATAGAGAGATTCATATCTGACTACTGAGCAGAAAGAAAGAGCTTCATAAGCTTCTGTAAACAGAGTGTATAATAGAGAGATTAAGAAAAAGAGACTCTGCTTCATCTGTTTTAAATCAGAAGATCTTCATACAAACTGTCTGAATAAATTAAAATAGAAATTTAAGAAGTTACAGACAGAGTTAGCAACAGTCTTCTTAAGAGTCTTAAAGCTGATACCTGAATCTGTTGCTTCTCTGATGAAAATACTTGTTTACAGAAAGAGACTGTGCTGCAGTACTGCTGCTCTGCAAGTATGAGAAGTATTGTTAAACTCAGAATCTCAGATCACTGTGATGTCTCTAAAGCTTGTGAAGTGAATGAGCTGAAAGAGAAAGACTGAGAATCTGCTCTTATAACAAGCAGGATATAAGAACTCAGATCTGAGAACTGAGAGACTTACAAGAGTCATCTTTAAATTACAAAATCTCTCTGAAATCTGAAGAAGATTTGCAGAAACTGTGATTATCACAGATATTGTAGATGATATGTACTTAAGACTTATATAACTTTAAAGACATAATTCACACATAGCTGTCTGTGAGTCAGGTTTATACTTCTGATCAGTGTTGACAGACTCACTTACAGAGATAGAATTAGTTGATACTGCAGAGTTGATTAGAGAAGATAAGCTCATCTATATAATGACTTTGTAAGTATCTGAGAATCTCACAGTCATGAAAACTGAGCTTCAGATAGCAGAGAAATACTGAGATCTTACAGAGATATTCAGCTCAGTAAAAACAGCTGAGCTTCTTTCTCACTGTGAGAAGAATCTGATAATAGATTTGATAGAAGAATAGAAACTCTTCTAAGAATCAATCTATAAGCTCTCTTATTATAAGACAGAGATCTTGTGAATCTATATGAAGAAGAATCTGAAGAATGACTTTATTCAATCTTCACAGATCTCTGTAGAAGCCTCTGTAATGTTTATAAAGAAGAAGAATGAAGGTCTCAGATTATATGTAGATTACTGTAATCTGAACTTCAAGATAATAAAGAGTCACTACTCTCTATCTCTGATTGAGAATGTAATTAACTGTCTCACAGAAGCTGTCATATTCACATAACTGAATATAATCAATGTATATACACAGCTGTGAATACAGTCTGAAAATGAATGAAAGACTGTCTTTAGAACTGCACTGAAATTATTTGAATATCTAGTGATGTCTTTTAATCTGACTAATATCTCTGCAGTATTTCAGTCTTTCATTAATAAGACACTTTATGTATATCTGAATGTCTTCATAGTAATATATCTGAATGATGTGATGATATACTTTATGAAGAAGAAAGAACACACTGAGTATGTATAAAGTATATTAAAGATCTTAGATGAGATAGAACTATATATTAAGCTTATAAAGTATAACTTCAGTATCTGTCAGATTAATTTTCTAGAATATGTAATTACTGTAGATAGTATTCAGATGAAATTTTCACAGATTGAGACTATTCTATCATAGCTAAAGCTAACTAGTATTTATGAGATTCAGATCTTTCTGAGCTTTGTGAATTTCTATAGATGATTTATCTTTGTATTTATAACAATCTTCTTGACTCTTACAGATATGCTGAAGAATGAAAATAAGAAGAAGTCATTCTATGAATGAAGAATGAAAAGATTATTAAGAAGAAAGAACTGTGATAACTTTCTTATCTCAGAAGCTTACAAGATCTTTGTAAGATTGAAACAAATATTCATGAATACAGTGATACTGTTCTACTTTAATTCCTTGCTTTTAATCAGATTGAAGACAGATATCTTCTTCTTTGTAATTTCAGAAATAGTCTTATAACTACAGTTAAATGAGAACTGAGTTTCAGTGATCTTTTTCTCATGAAAGATGCAATCTATGAAGATCAACTATAACATTTATAATCAGAAGCTTCTTATAATAGTGAAATTCTTTCATCACTGATATCACTACTTTGAGAGCCTTGTAACAGTGATTACTGTTAGAACTGATAATAACAGCTTATAATAGTTTACTTCAATCAAGAAACTCTTACAGTGATAGATTCACTGAGCTCAGAGACTGAGTGAGTTCTGATTCAAGATAGAATATATCAAGAGAACTAAGAACTCAGTGAACAGACTCTCTTACAGATCAGACTATATTAAGAAGATCAGAGTGACAGATACAGAGAGACTAGAGAAGACAGAAAAGCTTCACAGAATACTCAGACTGAGTGTTGTGAAGAGATTGACTGAAGAGTCTCTTAATTTCTTATAAGAGAAGAAGAGAAAGAGAGAAAAGAAGTCTAGATAACTACTCTCTATGACACTGAGAGTTAACACTCTGAGAATCTCTGTGAGAATTCTTGAAGAGAGTATCTATAATCTGAAGAGTTTTCAGACTTTGAGAAGCACTGTGAAAGATCTGATGTAAGAGAAAACAGAGTATAAGTCTTTGTAAGATCTTCTATTCAGATTGTCTGAACTGCAACTAAAGAATGAATATACTCAGTATATTTAAAAACTGCTTATAACAGAGATCAACTCTGCAGAAATAAAGAATTAAAGAGATTTAAATAATCTCTTATAAAGAGAGAACTGAATTTATGTATCTGTGAATAAGTTTCTATATATAGAACTTATTAAAAGATATTATAACTCTTCTCTAGTGAGTTATTTTACAGATACTAGAACTCATAAGTTACTTATAAGAAAATACTTCTGACTGAAGATATGAGAACTTATGAAGAAGATAGTGAATTCTTATACTGTTTATCAGAGTTTGTGAATAGTGCAGTTCAGATTATATAAAGAACTTACTTCTCTACTCATTCTGTAGAAATTCTGAGAATAGCTAGATATGAATATTCTTATAAGTCTCTCAGAAAGCAAGAACATATATAATACCTGCTTTGACAGTGTACTGATGATAGTGAATTACTTTATCAAGATAACACACTTTATACTCACTCATAAGAACTTGAAGTTAAAGAATTTAACTTATATCTTTATCTACAATATGATTCAGTTGTATGAATTATCTACAAATATTATCTCAGATAGAGAATTAATCTTCATAGAAGAGTTCTAATCTAATCTGATAACTATACTGAAGATCTCATAAGATCTAAACACAGCTTTTCATCAACAGACAGATGATTAGATAGAATATCTGATAAGTATATTGAAACAGTATCTGCAGTGCTTTGTCAATTATAATCAGAATGACTGAGTGTATTGATTATTACTCACAGAGTTTGTATACAACAACTCAAAGTATGTCAGTATAGATAAAACTCTCTTTGAAATACTCACTGAGACTCATTCATGAATGATCTTGATAAACCTGTGAGAGTATACTATAGAGTGTGATAATATCTGTGAACAGGCTGAGAGAATTCAGAAGATCTGAGAGAAAGTCTGTGAATTCTTAAGAAAGACTCAAGAGTATCAGAAGAGATACTATGACTTCAAGCATATTATAAAGAGTTTTAAGAAAGATAATAGAGTGTGACTAAGTCTAGAAAATATCATTATATAAAGATCTAGTAAGAAGCTGAATCTCTTACAGACAGAGTCTTATAAGATTATGAAGAAAATTAGCTCACAGTTCTACAGATTGAAACTGTTATCTAAGTTGTAGATATACAATGTTTTTCATGTCTCTTTACTCTGTGAATATAAGAAATTCTCAGAAGAGAATTCTGTGACTTATCACTCTATTTATAAAGTACTAGAGAGTGAAAGAGAATATCAGATTAAAGAGATTATTAACTCTGAGAAGTGAGATTATGAGCTCTGATTCAAGATTCAGTGATAAGAATATTCTGACAAAGTGAATAAGTTCACTTAAGAATTATTCAGACAGATAAGATATCTGCAGAAGCTGAGACATAACTTTTATACTGTAAATTCTGATAAGTCAGAATGATGTGATCTTTACTAAGAACCTGATTATAATAAAGATATTAACACTATTATTTATAAACTCTAGTCTATAAGATAATGAGTTTCTACTGAGATGAACAGTCTGCAGTGTATGCAAGAGAAGAAGAAATCATATTCTCATTAAAGCTAAAAAAAAAAAACAGAAAATAAACAGAGCTATGAACACAATTTAGAGATTAACAAAGAAAAAATAAAGAAAATTCACATTCATATTCTCAATATCTGTGACATCTAATTCTCTTATAACTATCAATTTTCTTCTTCAAAGAAGCAGAGAGTATTATATCTGTGATACAGACAATTGTTGCATTTGACATGAAGACTGTCAGAAATGTACAGACTTCAGAAAAGTCAGACATCAGAATACATACAGTTATAGCAGAATCTTAAGAACTAGCTGTCTGTGTGTGTAATCAGATACTTCTTACAAAGCTGTGTCTGCTTTCTCAGTTATACTGAAGTATTCAGTCTGAAAATAATTAAGACACAGAGAGAAGACTCATCTGTTCAGATTAACTCTCATTACAAATTCATGACATTTGTATTGTCTTGATTACCCAGATTTTATGAATACTCAGAGACTCATCTCTCATTGACAATGAGATTGTGAAAATGCACCGCGGCGCGAGGATCATTGATAGAAAACCTAGACATATTCACATATATCTGGTCAGAGATTGTGTGAACAGGAAGAGAGTGATTGTAGATTCACAGGGCTGCAGAAGACACTGATAACACTGAGAGCTTTATAAGAACTGTCAGCTAGAATCTATAAGAAATTACTTATAAGAAGACTTACAGCAAAGAGAGGGACTGCACTGCTTGAAGCCAGAAACTGGCCTGAAGAAGAGATGGAATGAGCCGCTGGCCTGAAGATCAGGTGCAGTGGCAGGACTGAAGAGAGTGAAGACACAGTCATGAGCAGCAGCACTTCTGCTTCATCAGCCAGTAAAAAGTGATCAGAGAAGTTATGAGAATACTCATGAGAAGCTCAGCAGCAGTCAGACATCATTTGTGAAGATGTTGAAATTTGAAAAAAAAAATTTATTCTTAAGAAGTTCTTGAATTAATATACAGATATTATCAGAAACACTCTCTCTCTGTTATCTGAGTGAAAACACTTTGTGAATGAATGAGAATACTCATAGTTTAGAAGAATGAAAGCTGTTACAGAAAAAGAGAAAAGAAGATAAGATTTCATAGACAGATCTGAGATATTTATACTACTTTAGAGAGATTTACTTACACTGTAAGTGATTCTGTGAAATAGTCAGATCACTCTAGTAAATAAGAGTAATTATGAATTGCAGATCTGAATCTTTCTATATGACTATAAAGAGTGATTGCAGATCACAGATATCTTGATTCTACAATTCTACAGAGTTAATAAAAGAATGAAAAATTTCTCACAATTCTACAGTATTAAAGAATAATGATTTGTAAGAATGAGTGAAAGATTAACTTATAAATACTTCTCTTTGATGAGAGTGATCTCACAGAGAGTGATTCATCTGTGAGATGAATCTGTGTGATGATCACACAAGAATCTCATGAAAATGATTGAGAGTCAACTGAAACTCTTCTGTATAAAAGATATGAGATGAATCTGCATGATAATCAGAGAAGAATCTGTAGATTACAAAGAACCTTATGAAATAAGAAACTAAGTGACAGACTCTTTTTTCTTTATAGTAACAAGGGATTTTTCCTCACTGAGATTTTTTATAGATATAAAGGGTTTTTAGTGAGTATCACTGCAGTGCTGAGCTGATTCTATGAAGTCACTCAGTGAAAGACTTCACAGATGAAGTCTTAGAGAGAGAAAGATATGTAAGAAATCTTACTTCTCACAGATTCTTTATCTCTATTTCTATCTCTTATATAATCAATAGAGCTAGCGGCTCTTGACTACACACAACTATATAGACTGAAGTTCACAAATACTATTCATAACTCAGCTTGAATAATACTATTATACATTTGACTTCTACATTTTATCTTTCTATCATGAATACTTCTAGTAGTTAACAGTACATATCACACTAAGCTGCAAACACCTGAATAATCGCCTGTGAGTACTTATTCTTACAACTTTCACTTCATTCTCACTTCTGTTAATGAAATTATCAGAATATTATATATTATTAGTATAACAGTTGAATATGTACTCTTAACAATTTTTCATAACTCTAGAATTGATTTAATGTGTAAATTCATCAGATTATCTTGAAGATAACAGTTAAATTCAGTTTTATAAGTATATAGTTTTATCTGATTTTCAGTTGTAATCAATGTATACAAGTTCTGTTTCAAAGTTAGTATTATAGTTCTATATAATATAAAGTGTTATCAAAGATCATTACTTACTAGAGAATTGTATTTCACTGTCTTTATATCTTGAATATCTGCTCATTCAAATCTCTGATAGTTGATATTATAGTAGTCTCAGACTAATTTAATATATGAGTCTCATTTCTTCTCTATTCAATCTTGAGAAGTGTAGATATTAACTTGATAAGAGAGATCTAGTAGAGCTGCTACAGCATAGTACTCTGCAAAAGATTGTTCAGTTTTGCTGTAGTAATATGCCAGTTTATCTCTTACAGCAACAATAGCCTGCACTATAACATTATTTCAGACTGAATTTCTTTTTAAGTGATTCAACTGCTTCTTAAGATGAGTAAATAAACTGTTATACACTCATCAGGCTGACTGCAGCATTGATGTACAAGTGATTGAGACTGTCTTTATTATCTTATAAAACTGAAACAGTAAATCAATTATATATTTCAACTGAGTTCACTTTATATCAGAAAGTTTCAATATCTGAATCTTTTTCTAATCAGAGTGTTACACTCAATGATCAATTATCTGATACAATTGAAGAGTCTGAACAGCTATGTTATATATTAAACTTCATCATATTCTAACATTCTGTATCATATTCAGTGATGTAACTGATTTGTTTATTTATTAAATATTATGAAATCATTGTTATTATTTAGAGAAGATACAAATCACATTAATAATATTTTAAATCTGTGATATTTAAATTATTAGTCAATCTATTCAAAATTAATAGTACTGTTATCAAAAAGTATTATTAAAAAGCAATATTAAAAAGTGTTGTCAAAAAACATTATCTTTTATAAAGTGAATATAAAAGTTACTTGAGTAATCACTTTCATCTCATTCTCATTTCAAGAATCAGCTATCTCATTATTCTTCATCTCAATGTTAAGATTCTTTATCAGTGTTTGTATTATAAATTGAATCATATGAGTAATACAGAAGATATGATCTTGTTTATCATTTCAGAAATACAAAGTCAATTTTTACTTCAAGCTCTTTATCATAGTATAGTTATTCACAGCATTATCAGTTGTAATTATAAGAAGACTGAGACTAATATCTCAATAGTCATTTTTAATCACAGTTATTAATATCTCTATTATATAATTCTCAGTATGACTACTGAATTCTGATTAATGATTCAAATTCAATTAATGTCTCTTAATAAGTTCAGTTCTTATCAATGTAATAACATATAAGTTCTATAAATGCAAGATTGTTTATACTAGTTCATGCATTCACTGTGAGAGACACTCTTCAATGATTCTTCAACTCTGATTCTAGATATTGTATATTAACTTTGTAATGTGTCTTGAGATTGAACTGAAGACAGAATTGATATAAAATATAAAGATTTGAATTAAGCATCTGCAGAAGTGTTCAGAATTTGAAGTTTTCAATTGATTGAAGAAAAAGATTCAGAGATATATATATATAAAGTAATTATTCATAGAAGTTAGTAAATAAGAGTTATGAAATCAGAGTACTGATATATGATTATTTTTACATAATTTTCTTCAAATTAGAAAGTTAGTGTTACTAAAAATCATTATTTGATAGAGTAACTTATCAGTCTAGTAGTAATTTTCTAATTATTTTTCTTTTATTGTCTGTATTCTAATGACTTCAGATGTTGAGAAATTTCTTCAGAGTTATAATCAGTTCATAATGAATGTTTCTGAATAAAGTTGTAGTAATTGTAGTAGAGAGATAACTCTTCAGTAATCTGTAATACAATCTGTTGATAATTATTTCATAGTTCATCTCAGTGTTTATATTGAGTTTTTCATAAATTTCATGACCTGGAATCAGATGTGAAGAATGAAGTAATTATTCATTATAATTAAAAGAGAGCATTCTGTGTTGAATTATAAATAACATGAACTTTGTAATTCACAGTGATTTCTTAAAGAGTTTATAAATCTTCAATAGAAGTAAAAGAAATGAAAGAAGTGAATTCAGAAGATATGATAATAATTTAAGAAAGATAACAATTTATTTTCAATATCTAATCACTGATATGTGTAAGAAGAATTAATATAAGAGAAAATAATCTTGTTTCTTAGCTTAGTTATAATTTTAGTACTAACTCAGATTGAATATTATCAATATATAAAAGTAAATAAACAATCTTGATTAATCTCTATCATATTCCTTGAAATATATTAATATTGTGAAAGAGAGTGTTACTAAATTATGTTATCAGATAATATTATTAAAAATATATTAATATTATAAATATTAATATTGAAAAAATGTTAATAGTTATACATTATAGTGATTTATGAATCATGATAGTTAAATTGTCAGGTCACGTGATCTGGCTTACTAATCCTTCCATCATATAACTTTTCACAAGCTAGCAACCTTTCAATCACACAAGCTTTACACCTTTCACAGGTTATGAGACCTGTTTTGTGCAAAATCACTGCCAATTCAGGATTCCTTGTCAATATACTCATTATTTGAACTACTGCTTCATTCAATACATTCATCAGGAGTTAAAATTGTCTTATTCTATCAGTATTGATGTGTTTGAGATCTTGATGATCAATAATACTACTGCTCACTTAAAAAAAACAGGCTTGCAGAAAATGCACCACATTTGCAAAAAAGCAAGAAAAAAGAATGATATTAGCAAGGATAAATGAATATCAAGATGGCAGATTCAATACAATCTCGCCCACACACATGTTCGCGATCTCGCGTCCTTTCCACTGGGTCAGTTGCAGTTGATGATGATGATTCTTCACACTCACGCAGTCACGCTCTGCCAGTGGACATCCTTCTGAAGCCTTTGAAAGCTTCATTGATGAACACCCCGAAACACTCTCTCAATTCGAAGCTGGTTTGAATACAGCCCCTGACACGGTCAGGCCGGCCCTCCGATCTACTCGACAGCTTGATGAAGCTGGTTCTCATGAAATCAACAGTTCGGGCGAGGCAATATCAGACCAACAGATGGAGCATCTCAAGATGATACTTGAGATGAACAAGGGGAAGCAAAGAGTCCTAGAACTCGAACTACAACTGGAAAAACTCCATATACAGAGATTTTCTACAGATAAATCACAGAATGTCAACAATCATCCTGTCATCACATCAACAGCTCATACAGCCACATGAAATTCTAATCTCAGTGAAAGGTTGAAATTCAACCTTTATGAACTGAATAGCTGTGTTAGCAAGACAATCTCCTAATTCAAGAAAGATGTCAAGAATACTGTGAGATCAAACAGTCTGACTGATACATCAAATTACATCACATGAAGCATCTTCATGAAATCAAAACTGGTTGATGCACAGTGTTAATATATGATAGAGAAACAACAGACTCAGAACCCTCTATAAAGAGATGATAAATGAGTATCATTCTGAGACATCAGAAACTGATGACTCTACACATTCATCTCGAACTCTCTGAGTGCAGGTGTCAGATCATATTTCTTCAAATATGATGAAAATCAGATTAATTATACTCTATGAAATGTGATTGAACAGAAATACTCTGTTCTTAAAACACAGTTACACTGTGAGACAGTTCTGGAATTCATGTCTCTTGATGACACATAGATCACCAATCTACACACATTCTTTGATAAGTTTCAGTTCATCATTATGAAATTAAAGATGGTGAATACTTCTCTCTCAGATGCATGAATATTTGATATCTTCTACTCAGTTCTACTCAATAATTGAAGGAATTATGTTCAGAAGAAGATAGAGACGATACAGGATTTCAAATCCACAGCTGTGATATTAAATGTTGATCTTCTCATGAAGGAAATCTGTTCGTGGCTTGATTCTTCAAAAGATAAAAAGAATCTGCAGAATATAGATTCTGCGGCTAACACAGCTACAACAGCTACAACAGATACAACAATCACTACATCTACTAATTCAAACAACAATACATTGAATTCAGCCCGTGGAGACTGTACTGAACATGGTTGTGATAGTACTCAAGAGAGCTTCTGAAATCATCAGAGATTGAAAAACTCATCTATCTGTTCTGAATGTGAGAGATCTCACTTTGACACCTGTTGATTGATCAATTCAGACAGTGCTCTGAATAATTGAAGAATAAATAATGCTGCAAGGATAAAGAAATTCAAGAAAAAGAAGAAAAAGAACAATAGTGAGAATAGAACTCAACTATTTATTACAGATGAATCAGAGACCTATCAGATGACAAATCTTGCAGAGATTATCAATGTATCAGCCTGTTTTGTGAAATCTCACAAGAATTCTCTCACTATATGAAATAGTGACGCCGGATGCCACATAGTGAGTGATAGATCACAATTTTCAGAACTTATAGCAATCAATGATTCAACAGTTCAAGTGACTAATAAGATTATTATAAAGATTCAGAGTGTCAGCACTGTATTCATCTCAGTGAGTGAAAGATTGATAGAATTCAATTATGTATACTACATATCAGAGCTATCTATAAATCTGATCTCTGCTGAACTTATGAAATGTCAGAGTTATATTCATCATAATATACAAGTTGATGCTGGGAACTACTTTGAGTTTCTGTTATCTATCAACAGTAATATCTTCTATATCAATCTGTCTCACAATAATATTTACATTCTATTCAACAGCTCACTGACATTTCATGAAGTAATGAATAACTCAATGTATAAAGCAGTGACATATGTGGCTGTTCTGAAATCAAAGACAATCTCAACAGATTACAATCTGAGTGCTGAGTCTTTAAGATCTTTCAGCTGTGAGAAGGTTGAACAGTTAATCAATCTTAAGAATTCAGATACTGATTTCTTTATTATCTCATTTTCATCTTAATTATCTGCAGTTCTTCTAAAACAGCTTCTGATAGATGAGTGATATCACTAACTTAGTCATATCAGTGAAAATAGTATATTAAAAATGACCAGAGACCTGTAATTTGATATTATCATTATCAGCTTGAAGAAATTATCATTCTGTGTCACATGTGTTAAGACTAAACAGAAACACACTTTCTACAAGGATTTCACATCACATCATGTCACTCACAAGGCCTTGAAGATTTGAATGAATATATTCAGTGATGATGAGACTCTTGAAACTGAGAATGATATATCATCTTACACTGGCAAGAAGCTTGTAATAATGATAACAGATGATGTCATCTGTATGAGATGAATATTTCTATTGAAATACAAGAGTGAGATGTTGAGATATCTATGAATCTTCAATAAATTTATCAAGAATCTGCTGAGATGTGATATTGCAATCATTCACTCAGATTATGAAGAATTGAATTCAAATGCAGTCACAGCATACATGCTCAGTGAAGATATAAAATGAGAGTTAACTCTCTCTCATACTTCATAGTAAGATGAAGTATTTGAATAATTGATCAGCTTGATCATTGAGAAGTTCTGATCACTATTAATAGACTCTTCAGCTTTAGAAAAGATGTGAGATGAGATAGTTATTGCAGTCACAGAGCTGCTTAACCTTATATCAATCTCAACAATATTGTATGAGAGCTCTGAAAATACAAAGCTGATTACACTGTATGAGATCTGGCTTGAAGCTCTATCTTCTGCACACAGCATTCATTGATGGGGTTGTAAAGCATTCTTGAAGATAGTTTTCAAGCTCATCAATAAGATGGCTTTCTGTTTCAAAGAGTTGATTTTTGTGAGATATGATGGTTTTATCAATTATAGATTGGTGGACCCCTTCAACAGGTGTTTATACATATCAAAAGACATCGTCTTCCGCGAGGACCTTCATCTTGCCAATCCATTGATACTGACTACAATGCACAACCCGAAGGTCCTACCCAATGCAGCCTGTAAAGTGGCTGTGATGATTTCTTCGGTGACACCAGGCCTACCCACTGCAGTCTGTCAAGAGACTGCAGTGATTCCTGATCTATTCATTGATGAGGAAATCCAACCTGAGTGTTCATTATTTCTCATACTCACTAATAATGGGTGGATTGACTATGAAATCTCCGCGAGAATACCTACCTTTTTAGTGCAGAATACACTGAACTTCTCAGAACTCACAGTTGAATCTGATGACCCTCTGACATCTACAAGAGATATCACTATAGTGGGGGAATCAACAGTGGGGGAATCTTCAATGAGGAACAGTCTTGAAGACCTACTCACTGATTCCGAGATTGCTGCACTTCTGATCCCGAAAAACCTCACACACATCAAAGCTTCCATGAAATGGAAGTATTATTACAAGGCCTGTGTTAAAGAGGTCAACTGTTTGAAATATACACGTTGGAAGAAGATTATGAAGATGAAGGAATAGAGGGATAAAAAATGATGTATATCATGACTGATTTTTCATTACTTCACATTTTCCAGTCATTTTTTGTACCTGTACTTGATTTGAAGGCGAATTTTGTATATAGCATCGTGTATAGTTACTCTGGTGAGTGGGGGTGTCAGGTCACATGATCTGGCTTACTAATCCTTCCATCATATAACTTTTCACAAGCTAGCAACCTTTCAATCACACAAGCTTTACACCTTCCACATAAATATATATATATATATATATTATTCCTGACTTGATTACAACTTGTACAATAATTTTTAAAAACTCAAAATTAATTTCAATTATTAATAATTATGAACTTATCACTAACTAATATAAAAAGAAAAAAACTTTTTCTACTTATTATTTTTCTGCTCTTTCTCATTCTTCTTATTATTCTTTATAATTTTCTTCTTCTTCTTCTTCTTCTTCTTCTTCTTCTTATCTGAGATAATAATCATCTCAAAATCTCTCTTTACTGTCTTCTCAGAAAAGAGTTTCTGCTGCTCTCTCTCAGTCAGATCAATATATACCTCAAAATCTTGCATTTTCTGATCTACTGTCTCAGGTTTCATCTCAGTAGTAAGTAGATTGATATACTCAGAGAGTAGAGCTGTCTTCTTAATATTCTGAATCATGAAGTGTATTCAAGACCTGAATAAGACCTTAATTCTCTTCTTCTCTATCAGCTTCTGCTAATCAATTAGAGAACAGAAGTATTATTAAAAATCATTATCTCTCAATAAATAAAAAACTTATTATTTTTAACTTCTTTATCTCTCACTTTAACACTCTCTCAATCTTCTTCTGTTATTACTTATTTATAGTAATACTCTTCTTCTCTCTTTCTCTCTTCATCTTAGTCTTAAATTATTCTCAGAACTTCTTCTGATTTTATCACTGCTGTATAAGACTCTTCACTGTCTTCTTCTTCAATCTCTTATAAGCAGTGTTATCTGTATTATTTCTATACTTAGTTCAGTCTAAATCTATCAGAAGTGTTATTTAAAATCATTATTATTCTACTCTCTTACAGAGTCTCTTTAAGACATTATAACATGTCTTACAATCTGTCTCTTCTTACTTGAATGTCTTCTTCTTCTCTCTGTTCAATCTGTGACAGCACTCATATGCCTTGATCATCTGCAGAACTGCAGAATATTTGAAGAGAGATAACATAATTAATTTCAGTGTGTATTAAAGATAGATAAAGACAGAAGAGATGACTAGAAATAATATAATAATAGTGATAATGATGATGATAATAATAGTAATAATAATAGTGATAGTGATGATAATGATAATAATGATAATAATAATGATAATAATGAAAGAGAGAGTGTATTGAAATATATTACTAACTTATCAAATATAAAGAGACTTAAAGAAAATATTAACAGCTTTCAGTGATATACAGAAACAGCTACAGTGTTGTATAGCAATATCATCTTCATTTAATACATGCACTGTTGATATTCTTTGTATACAGTTATTATATAATCTATATCAGAAATATATACAGAGAACAGATCTTTATTACTAGAATAAATGATTACAGTAATTCTCTGTTTTCATATTATAAAGATAAGTTATTCTTATTTCTTTCTTCTTTCTTTTCTCTTCTTCAATTAATCACTAATTTCAAGCTGATATGAAAACTATTAAAACACTCTCAGAAACTCTCAAATTGAAGAGTATAGACTAATCAAATTTCAAATGCAGAAAAAACTAAATTATCTTCTACAGATTCAATTATTCATTTCTCTTTAAGTAAAACAGCAGTTGTATCTCTCTCTTCTCTCAATCAAATGAAACATGGCCTGTGAAAAGTGAGTACTATGTCAGATTATAATGATCAACACGGCCTCAGCATACAGAGCTGTATATACATAGTACATGCTGAACTGAGAGACTGTGTGAGTTACAAATCAGCAGCAGCATCTCAGAAAGAGCTGTATGATATGAAAAAGCTGTAACTCTCAGTCATGTGTATAGAGAATGAATTACTGCAGTAAGTGCATATGCATTGAAGTAATACTTTTTAATAATACTCAGTCTCTGATATGATGAAAATAGAGTCTCTCTGTGAGATCTGTTTCTATCAGAAGTCAGAGAATCTTATATTTCTCAAGATCATCTTCACACGCCTTGTCTGTGAAATCAATGAGAGAAATCATTGATTTCAGTATTCTGTTCTTGATATCATTCAAGTGACAGCAGAGTTCACTCTGACTACACTTTTTAAGTATATATTTTCTAATTATTCACATTTATATAGATATATACTGATTATTTATTAGATAATATTAAGATAATGACTTATTACAGCTGTGTTACTCTCACTGTAAGAAATACACAGTTGATGATAAACATTATAAAGACTCTGAGAAGTAAGTATTTTGAGAATACTATAACTCTGCAATCTTGATTTTTTTTTTATTTTTATTTTTTATTTTTTTCTTTTTCTTTTATTTTTTTTTTCTTTCTCTTTCTTTCTCTTTCTTTCTTTCTCTTCTTTTTTTCTTTCTCTTTTTTTTTTTGTTGTGATTTTTTCTTATTATTTTATTTTTTATTTTTTTGTTATTTTTTATATTTTATATATTTTTTTTTAATTAAAATAAAATCAATTATGATCTGTGTTCAGAAAAGTAATGATATTTGATAACACTCTCTATTAAATTTTCAATAAATGAGCACTATGTTATAATATTATATAAGTGAGAAATGATTTCATAATCTCATTTAATATCATTTTCAATAATGAGATTAGAATGAAAATGTAACTAAGAATTCAAACATATTATTTATCTGAGACTAGATTTTTATTTGAAAAGTGAATCTGAGATCTTTAATATTTGAAATAACATGATTTGAAATCAATGTAATGAATACAAATCATGACCAGAAGTAATACTTTTAGGCAATGTGATAACTGTAAAGTTTGATTCTGGTCTCAGACACGGTCACACGGTCAGTCTATACTTGATTAATATACTCTTGATTTGAGTACACTCATGAGTTCAGAGCTTTCTAAGTGACTGAATTTCTTATACATATAAGTCAATAAGTTATGTCTAAATAAATATTCTAGATAGAGAGCTTTTACATATTCTAAATTACAGTAAAGTATAATATTGTTTTTCAATTTTCTCAGCTTAAAGTTTAGAAGTGTCTCTTCTATCACTTTTATATGATACTTATCATCTGACAGCTTATCATTCTTTAAGTAAGAGATTAGTATATTTACTCATTCTAATTTCTTATATTCTCTGAGTGTGTGTAATGCAAACTTCTCTTATATCTGATTTATAGAACTCTTATTCATGAAATCAGATCTGTGACTGATTGTATTAGATATTACAGTATTCAATCTCTTTTAGTATTTAATATTAAGATTGTATACTTAAAACTCTGAGATTTAACATACTAAGTATTTGAAAGATTTTATCATTGATTGTAGATAGATAAGACTCTTATAATCTGTGATCACTGTTATTATATATCTGTTATCAATATATCTATCTCACAACATCAGCATATGCTTGATTACTAGCAATTTCTTTTTATATACTGAGTAATTGAGCTCAGCATCTGATAGTTTTCTATTATTATATATTACTGAGTGTAGCTTGTCATTCTTGCTCATCTGTAGAAGAGTATCTCTGATAGCTCATTCAAATATACCTACTTTAATATAGAAAGGTTTATCATGATCTAATTGAATAAGCACTGAGAATATTATTACACATTCTCTTGTGGTTCGGAAGAACGTACGACTGTGGGATAATAACGCGGCCGCTTCCGAACTGCTAGCATACGAATGTAAAGGGGGCCATAGCGGCCACTAATTAATTTAGTGTATGATATTACAATATATAAGAAGCCAGCGTACACCTGTAATCATACACTGACTTAAGCAATCTTTGAATTACATCTGATAGCATGTCTAAAAACTGGTAAGAAGTGCAGACTTCTTCAGAGCATGATAATTTCATCTATGAAGTGATTCATAGTTATCATGTCAGTGTGATTCTAGAATGTCTCAAAAGATAGCATATAAAGAGCAGTGAGTGAAAGAGCATTCAATTGATGCTGCTTCACTTATTGAGGGAAAACTTCACATCCGGACAAATGCCACAAATGAGACATGAACAGATGAGATGTGAGAAAGGAAATGAGAGTAGTAAACTAGATTCAAAGAAGTTCACTCCCTACTCAAAAGAAGGATAAAAAGAAAGAGATGGCTACCACCGGAGTCATACAATGATAACAGAAATCATATAATAATATAATGATATAGTGATATAATGATACAGTGATATAACAATAGATATTATACAATCAATGAGAAATCACTGAAATGAATACCTTCTCTAGTTAATATAAATAACACTCTTCTCTGCTATCTGAACTGAAAGATATGCAGAATCTCTCAGAGAGTTTACTGAAAGCAGTAAGAAAAGCAGCTGAAACTGTCAAATCAGAATTGAAGCTCTGTACATGTATAAGAATTCTAAATAAGATCAAGGCCTTGCATATGCAGTGACAGACTGAGATGAAAGTTAAACAATTAGTATTCACTGCAGATCAGGCATTCACTATGAAGAGCTTAACTGACACAATTATTATCATTAATAAGAATACAGAAAATCAGATCTTAGATCTGCAGCAGAAGATTGAATGTTTTGTAACATGGTGGAACCGAAGCGGTGGCTAGTCAGCAGTGACATGTAGAGGTAGTTGTTTGAGAAGCTGTATAAGTGGGCTTGACTATCTTGCTTGAATAGTGAGCTCATAGGCTACAGGGTTATTACAAGGATATCACAGATATGATACTTAGTATACTAAGAAGATTGTATGAGGCATGCAGTAACTCTTGTGTATATTTCAGTAGCAGTAAAACAAATTGCTGACTTCTTTTATAAGGAGCCAGTATCTAGCTATTCTATATAGACAATGAGTGAATACTCTTCTCTCATTTCACAAGTGAGAATAGCTGGAGTGATACCTCAGCAGTGTCTCATTGTCAAGGAAGAGTAATCTGCTGATCTTGTATAGAAGTAAGATTCTCATATTCATCAATCAGATCTTTCTATGATATATCTGAATAATGTCATAGAGTGATTGAAAACCAGTTCAGATGAGATGAAATCATCTGCATGAAAGTGATGAGCTGTGTGAAATCATAACAGAGCCTTGGCACAGCTGAGAGTGTGATAATGCTCTTCTTCTTAAGAGTATAGTCTCTATGCTCTCAAGATTATCAGATTAGAAATTATCTTTGTTGTATAGCAATGATTATCAACTGATTGACAGCACATGTGCTGTGTGTGATATAAAGAAATAGATGAGTTATTCTGCTGACTGTGTAGGTCTTTCTTTTTTCATCTTCATTCAAACTAAATGTGTGATAAGTGAGTTTCTTATATATTAATTTGAGATGAAGAAAATGTAGTTAATAAGTGACTTGCAGATCTCTCATCATATTCTGTTCTATATATGAAATTCTCTGCAAAAGTGGTGTATTTTAGAGACAAAGCTGACAGTAGTGACAGGATTTTTTGAAAAGATCTCTCTCTCTGTGAAACATTTTTCTTCTCCTCTCTCAATTATAACAGTGAGTGTATGAGAGTATCATTCTTGAAGAACAATCAAGAACTTATTCTGATATTTTCTAGTGAGTAAATGTCTTTGTGATGCAGCAGCAGCCTCTGTGGCTGTCAAGAAAGCCAGGTTGGAGACAGCAGTGTCAATGAGCTGCAGGAGCACTGCTCTCATTATCACATCTTCTTCTGCTTCTCTTGTGACCACAGTGGTTCTGTCAGTCAGTGCATCTGTGTCTGGTCTGTTCTCTGCCCCCCTCACCGCCATTGCAACGCCGCCCCCTCCCTCAGCCAATACAGTGGTGTATGACCCTGTGTGATCATTCAGAGAGAAACCTGGGAAGAGCTTGATTCCAGAGACAGTGACTCTGAGAAGCTCAATCTGTAGTTCCTCTCCTGCAGCATGCCCGAGCCCTGCTCAGAATACTGCTGGATTGGGTCTGCAGAGTCCCGCGGTTCCTTCATCTTCTCTCTGTGAGAAGGCTCTGATGTGGCCTCTGGCTGACACTGCTACTTGTCTGCACTGTATCAAGCAGCTGAAGAAGAGAGGGATTTTATACATCTGTCTCTTCTCTCACTCTCATTATTTCTGTTGTATCTGCAACAATGACTCCTGCCTCTCTGTAAGTATTATCTCACAGAAAGACATTATATCAGTTCTGACAAGAAGCCTATATGCTCAAGCAGTACAGAGTGAGAATCTCAGAGCTTTAAGTATTGATGAATTCTGTTAAGACTGAGGAGATCCTTCTTGCTTATCTGCAAAAGAAGATGAAAGCATGAATCTTCAAGATAAAAAAACATCTCAGAATAACTGACTCTAAGAAGGAATCAGCTGATGTCACTGTTGAAAGCACTGCAGAGATCAATCACTGATTGAAGAGAATCTCACTTCAATTGAAGCAGATAACTGAGATGCTTTGTAAGTTGATAAGTTGATATTTTATGCATTTCTTATACTCTTCTGCAGCATGCTTCTCTGCAGCATCACAGCACTAACTTCTCAGCAGACAAAGATATCAGTGTCAGAGACTTCAATAATGAAGAATGAGTTTGATAAAGATATGATTATTAATAAGTAGATTCTGATCCCTCTTTTTACTTTTTCAGCAGGCTGCAGCCTCATTAGAATAGCAGTGATCTGTGAGTTGATAATATTAATCTTTTTATTGATTTCAAATATTTCTTTTCTTTTAACTGCTTCAGAAATGTTACACTTGTGTAGTCTCATTAAACTTCTAAAAACTCTTTGAGAGAAAATAGGAGAAGAGTGCTACAGAGTCTACAAGATGTTGGCTCATCACTGCAAGATCATCTCTAAAAAAATCCTTTAAGAAAAATGAGAAGTCTCAAGCAGTATTTCTTGCTCAATGTCTCTGATGTGTAATGAGACAGTCTCTATTAGCTGTCTTATAGATTGTAATCTCTTTCTCAGCATTTTTCAAATGCTCAAGTGATTCTCATAAATTCTCTGATAATGAATAATCTTCTTATTTAACAAGATATTGAAGCTTGCTGTAATGTATTCACTTATTCAATATTTTCTTTATAAGATATTCAGTATCACTCTCAATCTCAATATTATTCAGCTGAGGCAGCTTCACTCTGAGATGTTGCTTATAGAGCTTCAAATAGAAAATGTGAAAAACAGAATGAATTGATTTCAATTCTGTGAGTAATTTCAACTCATATATCTGCTTATTCATCACTCTTATTATTAGGAAAGATTCTAGTCACTGCTCACTGAGCTTCTTATATAATCTTATTGTCTTGATATTCTTTGCTGAAAGTAGCACTTGATTCTCTATCAAGAACTTCATTGAAAGATGTTTTCAATTGTAGTATTTCATCTATCACTTCTGAGTGTGATGAATGCTTTTCATCATCTTCTCATGAATTTTGTTTAAAAGTTTCAATCTCACTTTTACTTCTGATACTGAGGAATACTTCATTCTCTGTATCTGTCTGACATTTTGACTGTCTATTCCTCTCTTTGAAATGTCATCTGTGATGTCACTGAATAATGAAGAATTATATTCATAACAAGCATAGAAAGAAGATATCTTTAAGATTGTATTCTTTACATTGTTATATGTGAATTCAGTGATCAGAAGATGTTTGAGCTAATTATTCTGATAATATAAATAGAATGCTTAAAGATGCTGTTCTAGTGTCTGATTCTGATATTCAGTCTGATCATCAGTCTGTGAATGAAATGCAGTACTGAGAAGACATCTTATTATAAGATGATAGTAAAAAGTCAATCAGTATTTGCTGATGAAGAGGGATTCTCAATCTGTTATCAATGATTTCAGAGCATTGTGATTACAAATGATGATATCTAAAAACAGATCAGTCAATTCAGAGGCTTTAATCTTTTTGTGAGTAGAGATATATCTGGTCATCTTCATGAAGTGATCAATAATGACTAAAATTAAGTCATATTCTTTGACTCTTGTTAACTTCAGCAGGTCAACTATGAAATTCATCAATAGATTCTATCATGAGTTCTTTGAAACAGACAGTGATATCAACTCACTGTATTACTTATGCTGCAGGATCTTTATTCTTTAACAGATATTGCAAGTTTCAACATACTCTTTGATATCTGCTCAGAGCTTGTCTTAAGTGTATTTACATTTTAGAAGCTTCTCAGTCTTCTCTAATCTGAAGTGCTCTGCATGGGAATCATTATGATGAATTCTCAATAACTCCTGGCACATCACTCTACTATAAGAGATGAAGACTGAATCATTCAGCAGTAGAAGTTCACATTCTTCTAGTTATCAGTGACTTGATTTCTTAGCAGCATCATCTCACTCAGAGTCTGTCTCTTTCAAGTTCAAATCAGACTCTTTCTTCTTCAACTTCTGAATTCAAGCTATAGTAGAGATGTCCCTCTTCTGTAACTTATCAATGAATTTCAAAAGTAGTCAGATTGAAAGATTGTAGACTGTTTTGTTCTTTGTCAATTCAATGATTGCAAGATATGACATGAGAAGCTCATGATCTTCAGTGTCAGTCCTCTGTGAGAACTCAGATTCTCTTCCACCTTCTATACTAAGTCGCGCAGCTGCCTCTCCGGCGCTGTTCCTGAGCTTTAGAGAATCTCAATCCCCTGCAGCCAGCTTCTTCTGCAGTGATAACAGAGGTTCTTTTGTAGAATCCTTCTCTGCATTAATAATATTATAATCAGGCTGTCTAGACAGCATGTCAGTGAGGTTAAGCTGACCTGAATAATATTGAATATAGAAATCATACTCTGAAAGCAGCTCTGCTCATCTGACTTGACATTCTGTTAAGCTCTTTGTTGTCAAGAAGTAACACAGATTTGTATGATCAGTGAGAACTTGCACTGAGTACTTACTACTCTGAAGATAATGTTATCAGATCTTAAAGGATTTGATAATTACTAACATCTTCTGATCATGAGTATCATATCTTCTCTATGTGAGTGATAACTTCTTGAAGAAGAAGATTACTAATCTTCATTCACAGTGTCTTGTAGACTCTGTGAAAAAGTCTTCTCTCACAGACAATTCATTGTCTGTTTTCTCAGAAGTAATTATTCTCTGATTCTTTCAATGTTGAAAGGTCTTCAGTGTCAACTGTGAAAAGATTCCACAGATCTCATTCTCAGATATGTCAGTCTCACACTGACTGAATAAGTCAGGGTTAAAGTGATTCAGCATTGTGATATCTGTGAAAGCTTGTTTCAATTCTGCAAACACCTGCACAGTGTCTTGAGTGAGAATAAATAGTTTCATTTTTCTGTCTTTCACACTTCCCTTCAACAGATCTGTAAGAGAGACAGTAATCTGTGAATATACATAGATGAATCATCTATAGAAATTTGCAAATCCTAGGAACACCTGCACCTCGCGGTACATCTGCGGTGCTGGTCAGTTCTCAATGACAGAGACTCAGCTCCTGTTCATTGAAATGCCATTCATCTCAACAATATAACCTAAGAAATCAATCTCCTGCATGTAGAACAAGCATTTTTCAGTGTTTGTATAGAGTTAATACTGTCTCAAGTGATTCAACACTTCTTGAACATGAATATCATGTTCTTTCTTCATTTTTGAGAAGATTAAAATGTCATTCAGATATACTATGCAGGAGACATCAACAAGGCCCTGCAGTGTCTCATTTATATAGGCCTGAAAGATGACTGAAGTGTTACAAAGATTAAAAGACAAAACAAGATATTCAAAATTGTTATACTTGATATAAAAAGCTGTTTTTTAAACATCATCTTCATTAACTCTGATTCTATGATAGGCATTCTGTATATCAATCTTTGAGAACATCTTTGCTTCAGATAATCAATTGATCATCTCATTGATTAATAGTAATGAATAGCAATTCTTAACTGTCATCTTATTGAGGCCTCTGTAGTCTACACATAGGTGTAGTCTATCATTCTTCTTGAGCACAAAGAGTATAGGCGCCCCTGCCGGACTCTTTGATGAATATATTCAGTTCTTTGATTATGCTTCTTCAAGATATTTGTACAGAACATTCAACTTCTTTACAGATAAGTTGTAAAGAGGCCTGTACAGCACTGTTGCATCATCTTCAAGATAAATCTTATATCACATCTTGATATCAGGAAACTTCGCTGCTTCTCTTTCTGAAAAGACATTCTTAAAATCTGTAAAGAGACATTGTATATATCTGCCTTCAATGACAGATACTGCTGCTAATCTTGCAGCAAGGATGATGGCTTCTTCATCTGTCTCCAAGTCTCAATCATCTGCTACACAGTATATTGACTCAATTCTTTCTTCAAGATTTCTTCAATGAAACTCTTCAGATTCCTCTATCACTGTCTCTTCATCAGTGAGGTGATACTGCCATGCCTGGATGACCCAGTCAATGAGAGGATTGTTTTCTCTCAATCACAGAAGACCTAGAATGATGTTCTCATCTATGATGTTGACTGTATGAAGGAGCAGACTGCTCTTCTTGAAGATTTCTTCTGAGTCTGTGATCACACACTTTGTCTGAATTATGTTAAAATGGTGACATTTCATTTCATCAGTAAATTTCACATGATCTGATGAACCTATCTTCTTTCAATTCTTCATCAAAGAAAAGAAATAGGATATGAAGTTGATATTCACTCTGAAGTTGAGTAGGCATCTCACTGATATCTCTCTATTCGGGGTATGCATTGTGATTGTAACATGAACTTGAAGACATGAGAATTGTCAATCCTTTTCTTTCTCTTCTTTATCTTCCGCGGATATGTTTGTCAGAAGAGGAGTCAACTTTGAGAAGATGTCTTCTCAGTTCCTTCTCTTCTTCAGCTTCTTGCAATCACTGACATAGTGATCACCAGCTTCACAGTTGAAACAGAGATCTTTGTCAAATCTTTTTTAGTGTTTCTTCACAGTGAGTGAAGAATCAGAATACTTGGAATTCTTCTTTACTTTCTTCACACTGGAGTTATTATAATGCTGTTTAGATTCTGTTATTGATTGCTTAGAAGAGATCTTGTTGATCTTTTTCTCAAAGAATTGATTATTCAAATAGATCTGGGAAGCCAGATTGACAAGCTCAGTGTGATTGATTGATGAACTCTGATATTGTGATATTGTTGTTCACACCTTGTGAGTCAGCTTTGTGAGATAAAGCTGTATTTTTAATTGATTCAAATTATCAGTCAATTTCTCTCAATATTCTTCAAATCTTACATTGAAATTGAAAGGATTCTCATCATCTTATTGATATAATGAGTTGAACTGCTGTGCTGTTGTGAAGCTGTGATTACAGTGATCTTTGATTTAGTTCAGTAGAAAGTTCTTGAATTCTTCTCAAGTCATGACAGCATTGATATGCTCAAGCTCTCTCTCCTTGATGACTCAAGTAGTTGCAGAGATGCCTTCAAGGAGGTTGATGACATATATTACTCATACCTCATGAGTATTATACTGGCTCAGGTTAAGGTGGAATTTCTGTTCAAGAATACAGATAAAGCTGTGGAATTCAGACAAGGTGTTTTCCTTATATCTCAGTGAATCTTCAACCTTAATCTCTCTATCTTCATAATAGATGTAGGTGTGTAGAGGCCGCGGCGGTGACAGGGTGGTTGAAGGGCCCATGCCAAAATGTGCAGTGATTTCAGGAATCTCGGATTTCTGCTGAGGTAGAGGTGTACACACTCTAGAGAATGATGTAGTATTTTCTTCAGAGAGTGGGATTAGATCAGTCCCAGTATGAGTGTATGAGATCATATCAGTCTGTTAGAGCTTGACTGATTCAAATGTGTAATCAGATCAAGCAATTTGAATTGTAACATGATAGAACTGAAGCAGTGACTAGTCAGCAGCAATATGTAGAGATAGTTGTTTGAGAAGCTGTATGAGTGAGCTTGACTATCTTGCTTGAATAGCAAGCTTGTAGGCTACAGGGTTATTGCAAGGATATCACAGATATGATACTTAGTATACTAAGAAGATTGTATGAGACACACAGTAACTCTTGTGTATATTTCAGTAGCAGCAAAATGAATCACTGACTTCTTTTATGAGGAGTCAGCATCTAGCTATTCTATATAGACAATGGGTGAATACCCTCCTCTCATTCCATGAGTGAGAATAGCTGGAGCAATACCTCAGCAGCGTCTCATTGTCAAGAAAGAGTAATCTGCTGACCTTGTATAGAAGTGAGGTTCTCATATTCATCAATCAGATCTTTCTATGATATATCTGAATGATGTCATAGAGTGGTTGGAAACTGGTTCAGACAGGATGGAATCATCCGCATGGAAGTGATGGGCTGTGTGGAACTGCAACGGGGCCTTGGCGCGGCCGGGAGCGTGACATGTTTACACAGATAGATAACTACACTGAATTTGAAGATTTTATCACAATTGTTCACAATCTCTTCAGAAGTGTATACATCATCAAAGATCACTGTACAGAATAAGAATTCAAACATGAAATATATCAAGCTAAGAGATCTGTCAGAGTCATCAAGCTTTAATAATGACTGAAAAATGATGCTGTAATCAGCTGGCTAAGTCAGATGCAATTATATTATCAGATTGAATATAAACTCACAGACAGACAGTTAACAGAATTTTAACAAGTCTTAAGATCTGTCATGTTTCTACACAGAAAAGCAAAGTCATTATAAATGACTGATGAAAAGATGAATCTCACAGACTCAGAGTGATATTCATTCTTATAAACATGAAATGAGTTTTTCAAATGAATCTTACACAACTTTGAGAAAGTGAATATATGAGACAAGTGTTACAAATACTTCACTGAGTGTAGATAAGTGAGTGATCTTACATTATACTTCACACACTTCAGCTTACACTATCTCACATTAAATGAAGAGCTTTTAACATCTTTCTATTTATAGATCTTTATTCATAATCTTACATCTGAGTTAAGAGTGAAATGAAAATGCTTAATCTCACAGTCAGATACAGTGAAGGAAGTATACAATATTCTTATTATATAGAAATAAGTGAGTCAATTGCAATAGAAAATACTGCAATTAAGTATGCCTCAGCAGAGAATGAGTAATCAGACTTCTATAGCATAAGTCATATATCTGAATGTAATGAATCTAGATCTGAATGCTATTACTAAAGTACTGAATTCTCTGAAAAAGTGATTCTCTGAATGAAAATCTTGATATCATGAGCATTGAGCTTGCTTCAACTGCAGATGTTAAAATCATAATGTGAAAGATTACACTCAGCATGCATAGTCAAGAGAAGCAAGAGAGTTAAAAAACTAGCAGAATCAGTGAGCTCAGAGACACTCACTGATATTCTATGAAAAGTCTTCAAAGTGAAAGAGATGTCTGTGTTAGATGATTCTCTGAATCATGCAAATGTAAAGAAGAAGCAGACTCTCAGATGAAGTGTGAGTGAGAATGATAAAGTAAACACTCATCTCAATACCTTGAGGCCTGAAATGTTAATGTATAGAGAGCACTTGAGTAAGAATTAAAAGATGACTGTAAAAGTATTAGCAGACACAGAAGCTTCTACACAATATATTAATAATTATATAATCTGAACATTGAAAGAGGTCTGCTGAGTAAAGAATCTCTGATATATAATATTATCTGATAACTGATATTTGATATTATCTGCAAAAGTAAGAGTTTTCTTACACTTCAGAGAATGATCTTGCTATATTTGAGTATGAGAGCTGCAGAACATGAAATACAACCTTATTCTCAGACTTAATTGATTTTAAAGGTTCAATTCACAGATTCAATGATGTACATGTTATATATAATTGACTGATAGGAAGAAAATGATTCATATAATTCTATCAACTGATATGAGAAGGACATTTCACATCTCTGATATAGAAGAATTAAATCAGCTTACATATTAACAAGTAAAGAGAATGATTCACAAGACCTCATCTGAAAGTATTCTGTATGTCATACAGAACTCAGAAGTGAAGAAAACTAAGATAAAGAATATACAGAAGAATAAGTGTATGAAGAAGCTTCTGAAGAAGTATGAGAACATCTTTTAAACAGATCTTTCACTGAAATTACTGCTGAAATGAGGATTTGTACATGAGATTGACACAGAGAATATAAAACCAGTCAATCAGAATGTATACTCTCTGTCACAAACACATTTCAAAGAACAGAAGCATCAGATCACTGATCTTCTAGAACATGGTCTTATATAACTCTCATCAAGTGTGTGAGGCTTTTCAGTTCTATTCATGAAAAAGATAAGTGAGAAGTGATAAATGTGTATTAATTATTGAGCACTCAATAAGCTTATAATCAAGAATGAATATTCACTGTCACAGATTCAATAACAGTTGAATACAGTTGAAGACATCTGATATCTATCAAAGATTTATCTTCTCTCAGAATACTGACAGATTTATATAGATGAACTATTAGTTCTGTGAACTGTGTTTAATATATAATGAGAGAAGTTTGAATTCCTGATAATATTATTCAGTCTGATAAATGTGTCTATTATCTTTCAAACAATGATGAATACAATTCTTCATAAACAGAATGAAATCTCATGTCTTGTATATCTTGATAATATTCTAGTCTTTTCAAACTCATATAATGAACATCTGAAGTATCTTGATAAAGTACTTATAACTCTGACAGAGCATAAGCTCTACATTAAATCAATCAAGTGTGTGTTTAAAATAGAAGAGTTGAAGTTTATAGAACATATAGTAAGTGATGACTGTATACATCTCATCTCAGAGAAATTGAATGTCATAGTGAATTAACTGCAGCTGAGAAATGTACATTATATACAACAGTTTCTTGAGTTGATCTCATACTACTGCAGGTTTATCAAGGATTTCACACAAATATCTGCATCACTCTCAGATCTCTTAGAAGAAACAGATGTAAATCTGTGAAAGAAGAAGTTTCATTCAATTATCTGAAATACTGTATATAAAGAGGCTTTTCTCATACTGAGAGAATGTGTAACAACATTCTCAGTGCTTATTTAATCATATCATGATAAACCTTTCTACATTGAGACAGATGCATTTAAATGAGCTATTGAAGACACTCTTCTACAGATGAGTAAGAACAGCAAGCTGCATCTGATGATGTATGATGATAGAAAACTATCAGATGCTAAGCTCAATTATTCAGTATATAAGAAGAAATTGCTAGTGATCAAGCATGTGCTAGTGTTATGAAATAGATATATTGATAACAGATATATGATAACAGTGATCACAGATCATGAAAGTCTTATCTATCTACAATTGATGATAAAATCTTCTAAATACTTAGTATATTGAATCTTGAAGTTTCAAGTATACAATCTTTATATTAAATACTGAAAGAGATTGAACACTGTGATATCTGATACAATCAGTCACAGACTCAATTTCATAAGTAAGGGTTCTGTGAATCAGATAAAAGAGACATTTATATTAAACATGCTGAGAGAATGCAAGAAATCAGAATGAGTAAACACTATAATCTCTAACTTGAAAAATAGCAAGATGTCAGATAACAAGCATCTCATAAGAGTAGTAGAAGAGATACTTCTAAACTTTAAACTGAGAAAATTGAAAAACAATATTATGCTTTATCATGATCTAGAATATGCAGAATCTCTCTATCTAGAATCTTTATTTAGATATGACTTAATAACACACATGCACAAAGAATTCAGTCACTTAGAAAGTTCTGAACTCATGAGTGTACTCAAATCAAGAGTATACTGACTAAGCATGACTGAGAACATTCAGATATATACTCACAAGTGCCTGAATTATCAGGTTGTAAAAGAATCTAAGAAAGAATTAGAACACAAGAAAGTGTAACATCAGGTGAAGTATATAATACAATCATTTAAATGATGAGAGATGAACCTCATAGACATATTACTGTAAATGTTAAATGAAAATTAATGAATAATCACTGCTATTGATTACACTACTGACTGACCAGTTATAAAAGCAGTTTCAGAGATAACAGAGAAGATAATGATGAAGTTTCTACATGATGAGATCTATATCAACTATGAAATACTGCATGAGATTCTAACTGATAACAGTGTGAACCTCATAGAAGAAGTGATGAGGCATTTTGTGAGCCAGTTACAGACAAGACATTGTAGAACAATGCCATATCATTCACAGACAAATGAGAAGATGAAACACTTGAATAAAATCTTAGGCAACATGCTGATAAAATATCTAGTGAGCAAGCCTATGAGACTATGAGATGAATATCTCAGGCAGGTGCTATTAGTCACATGAATTCAACAGCATGCAGTCTTCAAGTATTCACCATTCTACCTGTTGTATGAATTGCATCCGCGCATTCTGAAGAATGCTTTGAAAAAGGTGAGAAAGAGAGCAGTTGCGGACACAGCAGGAACAGCAGTTACAGACACAGCAGGAACAGCAGTTGCAGATGCAACAGTCACAGACACAGAACTAAGATTGAAAGAGATCAGCCACACACATGCAAAAGCTAACAAGTTACTTCTGAATCAAGCAATTCAATCAAAAAGAATATGAGACTCACTAGTTAAGAAATCAAGTCTTAAGATAGAAATGTGAGTTCTTATACATAATAAGAGTTCTGAGAAGTTTCAATCTAGATGATTTAAGTCATATAAAATACTTAAATCACATTCTCTGAGAATGTATGCATTGAAAGAATCAGAGAAACAGATCTTATACAACTTAATCAATGATTTATAACTTATGAAAGCAAAGATGTAAGACTTAAGCAGATTATGATTATTCACAGCACTATCATCAGCATTGAAAAAGAAGAGACTTATAATTAAAAAGTCTCATGAAGTAAGAGAAATCATAGATGCTTACAAATCAGATAATCTCACTTATTCTGATCTTTTCATAATTATAAGAAAAGAATGAGAAGCAATGAAGAAATCAGATAAATATCATACTTTAATAAGTAATAAAACTGTAGCCAGTTGTATGATAACACACTGCAGACAGCAGACACAATGTGATAAAGAGCAGTCTCAGAGCAGCAGACTTGCACATGAGTCAGATCACAAAAGAAAAAGAAATTCAGAGTTAAATTTGACTATTTATATCAGTTTAATTATGAAGATTACAGAGGATGAACTATCTGAAACATCTGCAGATGTGTGAGATTAAGTCATCTCAACCTCTGAGAATGCTCAGAGATCAGATGAGATTAGTTTTGATGAACTGTTCACAGTAGTGATCTAAGCAGGTGAAGAGAGACAGTATAATGTATGAGATAGAATTATAAAAGATGAAAGCTGCTGAATCTAGTCACTGAATACTGTATTATATAGAGGTTGTATAAGAGTAGTGACTAGCAGATAAAGAAAAAGTATAAGAAAAGAGATAATGAATTGATCATCAACTGTAAAAGTCAGCTGTAAAAGACAAATATTATTATACATATCTCATTTATTTTCATACATCATATATTTAATCTATTTTCAATATCATATCATCTGAAAAATATCAAAACAAAGGAAATCTCAAAACTCAAGGTCTGCAAGAGATTTGAGAGCTATAAGCTGCTCTTATAATAATGTCACACATGTCTCTGATTCCTCTACTGCTCTGTGTATAACATTAATGTCATTTATCACAAGATTTGCTGAAATGCTAATATAGAAATGTGTACGTGTACACATAGAGAAATTGAAGAAGAGTGCAGAACTCATAGAACCAGAAGTCAGAGCAGAAGAAGCAGAGGCAGAAGAAACAGAAGAGAGAGAAACAGAACTGAATAAACAACAGTGAGAGTCACTCAGTGCTGAATGCTTATAACTCAGTGTGTATACAATCTTCTCTGCAGAGAAGAAAGAGAAAGTGACAGAAGAAGCTTAAGAGTAGAAGGAAATAGTCTCAGTAATGTTATTATCTTTGATAAGAATAATCTCTGACATCAGAGCAACTAAGAATCATTGTTAATATATGAAAATTGTAAAAGTAGGGATAACAATTACTGAATGAACACTCACTGGTCTTAGAATTGTATGTGTAATTACAACATGTACAAGGCTTCTCAGAAAGAGAGAGAGAGACACATAGAAATACAGAAAGCAGAATGCAGTGTGTGAACAGCTCATTCTCATAACAATATCTCAGATAAGATGTATGAGCCTCACACTCACAGATGTAAAAGAGTATGACATCTGCATTTCTGTTCTCAAAAATATGAATATTCTTCACCTGCATCACAAAGTCAGATGATAAATGTCAGAGAATAGACTGATACAGATTAATCATTTCAAAGATATTTATCAGAGCAGGTGTATCTGCAATATTGAATTTAACAGTCATGAAAAGTTTCTTGATATCTGTGAATATCATGACTTCATACACAGTAAAACTCATAACAATTTTCTCTAAGAACAGGAAAATCAGTGTCAGAAAGAAAAGATGAAAAGAAAAAGACTTATGATTTTAACACTGTTAAGAAGAAGAACAATTCTCTGATATAAATGAATGATTTTCTCATCATAAATATTTAAAATAAATATAATAATCAGTGTCTGTGACTGAGCTTTAGATAGTCATGTCATACACAGTCTTTGTACAATAAATTATTCTAGAAGTCAGTAAGAAAGACAGAAGTGTACATACTGATAAACATAGTTCATTAAGTCTACACAATATCTCCTGAAAATGAGGAGAGCTGGTAATGAAAGCAGAGATGACAAAATCAGAAGTAACAGAAGTGAGAGTCACAGGAACAGAGATAGCAGAAGCAGGAGAACCAGACATAGAGACAAGTATAGAAGATTGAGAAGTAGCAGAGAAAGAGACAGAGAGAGAAGCAGTAGAGAAAGAAGCAGCAGAAGAGATAAGAAGAGATATGAGAGACTCAGTTATACATAACACAGACAATTTCTTCATTATCACATTCTTCAAGTTCTCAATCAATGATTTAACATCAGGTTCACTATCATCAGCAGATGCAGATCTGTCAATGTGTGAAGATTCTACATGAATAAAAACAAACATATCAGCATCTGTGTTCATATAAAATCGTGTCAGAAAACATGATCAGAAACCCGTGGAAGGAAACAGTCAGAGATGTATGAGAAGATAAAAAAGGTATGTCATTCATGATAATACATTCTGGTGATTGTTAGAAGATAAACAAGTTCTGATCATGTTTCACAATGTGTTACACTTACTGCTAATGAACTGCTCAGTATAAGCACTACAATGACACTTGTTGTGAGAATAGAGAGTCATTGCCAGAAACACATATAATATGATAGAGAGACAGATGAAAAGAGTTGAACAGAAGAAGAAATAGAAATCTTGAATAAGATGATAACATTCAATGATGATGATGATGAAGATGATAATTGAAGAATGAGAAAAGTTAGTGAATGAGTGATGTAATATAGTGAAAGTTTCTTTGTGAGAGTGTACACAGAACACTAGTCAAATCAGAAATAGATTACATGATTATGAAACACTAGTGATGAGCTAATCTGTATGAAGCTAGAGTATATGACATAGTTATATGAGCATGACTGAATCTGGTGAGAGAGAATGTGATTTGAAAGAATGTATAATCATTGAATAATAACACAGCTGCTTCTGAACTGCTAGCATACAAATGTAAAGAGAGCCATAGCGGTCACTAATTAAGTTAGTGTACAATATTACAATATATAAGAAGCCGGCGTATGTCTGTAATTGTACGCTGGCTTAAGCAATCTTTAAATTACACTCTCAGTGTGACAAAAGCCTCTTCACACACAGTATTTCAGATAATTGATTAAAACTTCTTCTTTCACAGATTTATATCTATTTCTCTTAAGAGATCTGAGAGTGATGCAGATATTCATATAAAATCCTTGATAAATCTACAGTAATATGAGATTAATTCAAGAAACTGTTATACTTAATATATGTTTCTCAGCTACAGTCAGTTCACTATGACATTCAATTTCTTCAGAATGAGATATATACAGTCATCACTCACTACATGTTCTATGAACTCTAACTCTTTCATTTCAAACACATACTTTGTTGATTTAATATAGAGCTTATACTCTGTCAGAGTTGTAAACACTTTATCAAGATACTTCAGATATTCATTGTATGAGTTTGAAAGGACTAGAATATCATTGAGATATACAAGATATAAGATTTCATTCTATTTATGAAGAATTATATTCATTATTATTTGAAAGATAATGAGTGCATTTATCAGACTGAATAATATTATCAGGAATTCAAACTTCTCTCATTATATACTAAATACAGTTCACAGAACTGACAGTTCATCTATACAGATCTGTCAGTATTCTGGAAGAAGATCAATCTTTGATAGATATCAGATGTTTTCAATCATATTTAACTGTTACTGAATCTATGACAGTGAATATTCATTCTTGATTATAAGCTTGTTAAGTGCTTGATAATTGATACACATTCATCACTCTTCATTTGTCTTTTTCATCAATAGAACTGCAAAGTCTCACATACTTGATAAGAATTGTATGAGACTATATTCTAGAAGGTCTGTGATCTGATGCTTCTGTTCTTTGAGATGTGTTTATAACAGAGAATCCATATTCTGATTGACTGGTTTCATGTCTCTCATATCAATCTCATGTATAAATCCTCATTTCAGCAGCAATTCTGATGAAAGATCTGTTTAGAAGATCTTCTCATACTTTTTTAGAAGCTTCTTTATATACTTATTCTTCTACATATTCTTTATCTTAGTTTTCTTCACTTCTAAGTTCTGTATGATATACAGAATGCTTTCAGATGAGATCTTGTGAATCATTCTCTTTACTTATTGATATATAACTATATTTAATTCTTCTATATCAGAGATGTGAAATGTTCTTCTCATACCAGTTGATAGAATCATATGAACTGTTTTCTTCTTATCAGTTTACTGTATATAATATGTATGTTATTGAATCTACAGATTGAATCTTTGAAATTAATTGAGTTCAAGAATAAGATTGTATTTCACATTCTGCAGCTCTCATACTTAAATATAGTAAGATTATTCTCTGAAGTGTAAGAGAACTCTTACTCTTACAGATGATATCAAATATTAATTATTAGATAATCTTATATATCAGAAATTCTTCACTCAGTGAACCTCTTTCAGTTTTTGAATTATATAATTATTAATATATTATGTAGAAGCTTCTGTGTCTGCTAATACTTTTACAGTCATCTCTCAATTCTTACTCAAGTGTCTCTTATACATTAATATTTCAGGTCTCAAGATATTGAGATGAGTATCTGCTTCATTCTCACTTACATCTCATTCAGAAGCCTGCTTTCTCTTGATATTTACAGAATTCAGAGAGTTATCTAACACAGATATCTCTTTCACTTTGAAGACTTTTTATAGAATATCAGTAAGTGTCTCTGAGCTCACTGATTCTGCTAGTTTTTTAACTCTCTTACTTCTCTTGACTGTGCATGCTGTGTATAATTCTTTATATCATGATTCTGACATTCATAGTTGAAGCACACTCAATACTCATAATATCAACATTTTCACTTAGAGAATCTCTTTTTCAGAGAATTCAGCACTTTAGTGATGACATTCAGATCTAGATTCATTGCATTCAGATATGTGACTTATGTTATAGAAGTCTGATTACTCATTCTTCATTGACATATACTTGATTACAGTATTTTCTGTTGCAGTTGACTCACTTGTTTCTGTATAATAAGAATATCATATACTTTCTTCACTATGTCTGACTATGAGATTAAGTATTTTCATTTCACTCTCAACTCAGATGTAAGATTATGAATGAAGATCTGTAAACAGAAAGATATTGAAAGCTCTTCATTCAATGTGAGATAGTATAAGCTGAAGAGTGTGAAGTATAATATAAGATTACTCACTTATCTACACTCAGTGAACTATTTATAATACTTATCTTATATATTCACTTTCTCAAAGTTGTGTAAGATTCATTTGAAAAACTTATTTCATATTTATAAGAATGAGTATTATTTCAGATCTGTAAGATTTATCTTTTCATCAGTTACTTATAATAACTTCACTTTTCTACATAGAAATATAACAGATCTTAAGACTTGTTAAAATTCCATTAACTGTCTATCTGTAAGTCTATATTTAATCTGATAATATAATTACATCTGACTTAGTCAGCTGATTGCAGCATTATTTGTTCAGTTACTATTAAAACTTAATGACTCTGACAGATATCTTAGCTTGATATATCTCATGTTCAGATTCTCATTCTGTGTAGCAGTCTCAGATAATATATACACTTCTGAAGAGATTGTGAATAATTATAGTAAGATCTTCAGATTTGATATAGTTATCTATCTGTGTAAACATTCAATCTCTCACTGCAGGTCTAAGATCTGATTTTCTCTATTCTTATTGATAATAGTAATTGCATCAGTGAAGCTCTTCATAGTGAATGCTTAATTCACAGTGAATGTCAATTGTTATTTAACTTCTGTCTCAGTCTGTCACTGCATACACAAGGTCTTGATTTTATTTAGAATTCTCATACATATATAGAGCTTTGATTCTGATTCAGTGATCTTAGCTACTTTTCTTACTACTTTAAGTAAACTCTCTGAGAGATTCTGCATATGTTTCAGTTCAGATAGCAGAGAATAGTGTTTATATTAACTAGAAAAGATATTCATTTCTGTGATTTCTTATTGATTATACAATGTCTATCATTATATTACTATATTATTATATAATTTCTGTTATTATTACACAACTTCAGTGATAATCATCTCTCTTTTTATTCTTCTTTTAGATAGAGAGTAGACTTCTTTGAATCTGGTTCATCACTCTCATTCTCTTTCTCATATCTTATTTATTTGTATACAATACATGATATTCATCTGAGTATGAAGTTTTCTCTTAATAAGTGAAGCAGTATTAATCAAATGTTCTTTCACTCACTGCTCTTCATACACTATCTTTTGAGATGTTTTTAGAATCACACTGATATGATAACTATAAATCACTTCATAGATGAAATTATCATGCTCTGAAGAAGTCTGTACTTCTCACTGATTTTTAGACATGCTATCAGATGTGATTCAAAGGTTGCTTGAGTCAGTGTATGATTACAGGTGTACGCCAGCTTCTTATATATATTATCTAAATTAATTAGTGGCTGCTAGAGCCCCTTTACATTTGTAAGCATGTTGAGAGGCATGTTCAGAAGCGGCCGCGTTATTATCCGGCGGTTGTACATTCTTCCGAATCACAAAAGAGAAAATAGTTTGAAAGAGGTATGAATATTCTCTGATAGTCAAGCTGCTTTAAAAGGACTTAGAAATAGTCAGATTTATCATGATCAAATGAATCTTGAACTGATCTTAAACTTCATTTTAAAAATTCAAAAGAGAAGAATATCAAAGCTGATAATTCATCTGCACTAAGTTCCTACTTATATGAATATTCATGGCAATGAATTGACTGATTCAGCTGTAAAAAAAGGTTCAGAATTAAGCAGATCTATTCAAAAAATTATGTTCTGGCCTTTTATAAAGAGAAAAATAAAAGAATCTTGTTTAGACAAGTGAAATAAAAGCTGGTAGAAACAAAAGAAGAGTATATATTATTCAAGATTTGAAACAAAACCCAAGTGAAAATCTTGTTCAATTAAATGTGAAAAGAAAATATTCTCATCTATAATACAGCTGAAATTAGAACATGGCTATTTCAAATCTTATATATAAAGATTTGATGATAGATTTGATTTAATAGAATACTCATTCTGCAATGCAAATGAGAATTCTGAGTATATTGTAATACACTGTGCATTATACAATAGTCTCAGAGTCAGATTGAAAGAGAAGTATAATCTAAATTAATTAAATATGAGATTCTTATTCTCAACTGAGACAGGAATTAAATACTTAATAGACTTTCTATCAGAAACTCAAGCAGCTATAAGAAAATGACTGAATTCAGAAACATCTGAATATGAAGAGAAGAAAATTAATCAGATATAGTCTGTTAAAACAGCTATATACTATCTTTTGATAATTTGTTTCATTACAGTCTCTCTTTATTTTACTTTACTTTTTCCTTTCTATTCTTTTCTATCTATCTATTTAATGTGTCTATCTTTAAGACTGTGTTCTCTTTTCTTTTGTCATGATATTGTCAAATAGTTTCAAAGTATCAGAAGATGTTAAAATACTGTAATTTGTAAACAGTTTTTGTATTCTGAGCTGGAATTTTCTGATTTTGCATATCTGAAATTTGTGATTCAAAGGTTGCTTAAGCCAGCGTACGATTACAGGCGTACGCCGGCTTCTTATATATTAAATCTCGTATGCTAAATTAATTAGTGGCCGCTAGGCCCCTCTTTACATTTGTATGCTAGTAGTTCATTATTATTATTATTATTCTTCAATTATAGATGTATGCAGTCAGAGACTATGACATCTACCTGAGAACTTTAGTTCTCAGGGTTTTTTCTATGTCTGTAAAGTTAACTATTGTACATTCATCAATTTCAGATATACAAAATCAGAAAATTCCAGCTCAGAATACAAAAACTGTTTACAAATTGCAGTGTTTTAACATCTTTTGATACTTTGAAACCATTTGACAATATCATGACAAAAGAAAAGAGAGAAAGAACACAGTCTCAAAGATAGACACATTAAATAGATAGATAGAAAGAAATTGAAAGGAAAAGATACAGAAAAAGATAAAGTAAAGAGAGACTATAACAAAACAAATTATTAAAAGAGAGTGTATAGCTGTTTTAACAGACTATATCTGATTGATTTCCTTCTCTTCATATTCAGATAATTCTGAATTTAGCCATTTTCTTGTAGCTGCTTGAGTTTCTGATAGAAAGTCTATTAAGTATTTAATTCCTGTCTCAGTTGAGAATAAGAATCTTATATTTAATTGATTTAGATCATACTTCTCTTTCAATCTGACTCTGAGACTATTGTATAATGCACAGTGCATTATAATATGCTCAGGGTTCTCATTTGTATTGCAGAATGAGCATTCTATTGAGTCAAATCTATCATCAAATCTTTGTATATAAGATTTGAAATAGCCATGTCCTAGTTTCAGCTGTATTATAGATGAGAATATTTTCTTTTTACATTTAATTGAACAAGATTTCCACTTGGGTTTTGTTTCAAATCTTGAATAATGTATACTCTTCTTTTATTTCTGCCAGCTTTCATTTCACTTGTCTAAACAAGATTCTTTTATTCTTCTCTTTATAAAAGATCAGGACATAATTTTTTAAATAGATCTGCTTAATTCTGCACCCTTTTTTGCAGCTGAATCAGCCAATTCATTGCCATGAATATTCATATGAGCAGGAACCCAGTGCAGATGAATTCTCAGCTTTGATGTTCTTCTCTTTTGAATTTTTAAAACAGAGTTTAAGATCAGTTCAAGATTCATTTGATCATTATGAATCTGACTATTTCTAAGTCTTTTTAAAGCAGCTTGACTATCAGAGAATATATATGTCTCTTTCAAATAATTTCCTCTTTTATGAGATTTTATTTCAATAAGTTTGAAAGCTTTCACTATTACAAATAGTTCAGCATCAAAGACTTCACATTCAGAGCCTAGATTCCAGAAATCTGAGATAAAATTAATATTATCTTCAGTATAAGCAATGCCTGCGCCTAATCTATTCAAGTTCTCATTTTTTGAGTCATCTGAATAAATCAGAATAGAGTCTTTTATATTGATTGTAGAAATTCTCTTCAAATGCTGTTCATATTCTTTCTCTTTTGATAGTTCACTTATTTGTAAGTCTATAAGAGATTCAAGCTTTTTTCTTCAGAGAGATAACTTCTCATGATCAACTTTTTCAACATTTAAAGAAGAAAATTGATTTTTAATCAGAGAGCATAGTCTGTACAGTTGAGAAGACATTTTCTTTGAAGAATTATTTTCATTTCAATCAAGAAATCTATTTCAATCCAGTTCATTTCCAGAGTTAATTGATAGAAATGAAGAAGAGACTCTTTCTCTGATTATATGATTTGAGCTCATCTTTACAACTCTCAGAGCATAGTTCATACAGGCCTTTTCAAATCTAATAGCAGGAGAAGGAATTGAAGCTTCAATTTTCATTACTTTAATAGAAGATGATTTGAATGCTTTCAGAATTCTTCTCAAGGCTCTGTTTTGCAGACTTTGAAAGAGTTCAGTGAAATTCCCTTGATTATTTCATCAAACTTGAACTCTATAATGAGCTACTGATGTAATACAGGCTATATATAACTGTCTCATAGCCTGGAAGAATAGACCCCTCTCTGTATTTGATAGTCTGATTATGTTGTTCAATAGTCTTTCTGCCTTGACAGTTCTTTGTTGAATGTGATATTTAAAATTCAACTTAGAGTTTAATCATACTCCTAATCATTTGACATTTACACTGGGTTTAATCTCTCTATTTAAAAGAGTTAGAGATAGTTCTTTCTCATTGAATCTAGAAAAGAAATGAATTAACTCAGTTTTATTCATATCAAATTGAATTTGATTGATATCTGCTCTAACAAAGATTTCCTTTGCAGCTTCTTCAATTACTTTCAAATTCTCTTTGATAGTTTTTGAGCTGTAGACTAGACCAATATCATTCACATAACTTGGAGATTGCACTATTCTTATATTTCTATTCTTGAATAGATATGCAGTGTATATTGCAAATAAAATGAGTGAGATTGAAGACCTCTGTGATACTCCTATTTTTATCTCAGTCTTGTCTTATTTCATTCCATCAAAGAAGAGTTGTATAATTCTTTTAGACATAAAACAGTTAACTCATTTTATTAGAGAAAGTGGCAGTTTTAATATCTTCAATGTCTGAATTAACTTTGACTTTGAAACATGATTAAATGCTTCTTTTATATCAATAAAAACTGCAGTTGAGACCAGATTCTCATGCTTTGCTCTTTGAATATCATGAATAACTGAGAGAACAGTATTAATTGCAGAACACTGTTTTCTATCTCTCATTTGTTCACTGAATAAAAGAGAATCATCTATAGAGCTTATAAAAGATAGTCAAGTAGCTATTATCTTTTCTAAAACCTTTCCTAGACAGTTCAATAGAGATATTACTCTATATAACTTAGGAATTGAAGTTTTTCTATTAGGTTTTGCAAGAATCACTCCAGTGGCTTCTCTTCAGCATTCAGAATGATATTCATTTTTCAAGAGATTGAAAAAGAGCTTAAAATATTCATTCATTATGTAGGAATATGTATTTTAAATAATCAAGTGATTAATTGAATCAGGACCTGCAGCAGTTTTAACAGAACTTGAGAAGATAGCTGACTCTAATTCATCTTGTGTAAGATCAGGCCATTCTCAGTCATTTTCATCAATGTAGTTGAGAAGTGATATATTCTCTTTCTCTGAATCTGAATCTGAATCTGGTGAGTTCTGAAAGAGAATTCTCATGAAAGCTTGACATTTTTTCTCAAAAGAGTTTGCTGTATATGATTCATTCTGAAACTCATATTCTAGAGCTGGAAGTTTTGCTACACTTCTTGTTTTAGTATAGTTAAAAGCTTTAAAAACTTCCTTCTCTTGTGCTTCTTCAAGAAATTTATTCCAGCACTCTGTTTTAGCTCTTTTAATATCTGAAAAATACTCATTTCTGACAGCTTTGAACTCTTCATCAGATATTACATCATTCTTTCAATCTCTTCTAGCAGTAGCTAATTCTTTTCTTTTAGATGAGATATTCTCATTTCATCAAGATTTTGAATACTCAGAAGATTTTCTTTTTGAAATATTATCTCTAACACTTGTTAGAATAATAGATGTAATAAGCTTCACTCTATTCTCAAGCATTTCATTTGAGATATCTTGACCAGAATTCCAATATAGCTTATTCTGTCTTTCAGATTTTAACAGTTTTATGCTTTCTTCAACTGCTTTTCAATCAGCTTTTTCAAAGTTATACTGATTAGAGAGAAGAGGATTTTCACTCATTTGTTTTTCACTCAGTTCAATATCAAATTGAATAATCTCATGATCTGATTCTGATGTCTCATTTGAATCAATAAATCAGTTTACAAGTCTTCTTTTCATTAGATTTTGTGACATGAAGATTAGATCTATAATAGACTTCTGTTTCATGCCTTTTCTAAAGAATGTTTGTTGATCAGACTTATTAACCAAATCTATTAAATGCTCAAAGGTTCATTCAATCAGATTATCAGCTCTCACTGCTCTCTTGCATTCTGAATTTTATCAGGGATGATGTGCATTCAAATCTCCTGCAATTATAGAGTTTCTTGATAGAGTTATGTTCAGAAATCCTCTATCAATTGTCCAGATATTGTTATTTTCCTTCAATGACTTTTCATTATAGATATTTATGAGCTGTATAGTATTAAACTCATTTTCTTTATCTATAATATCACCCATCAGAATATCAGGGTCAGACATGATATCAAATCTTAGATTAAATTGATATCTTGATCTCTTTCTTTCATAGATCACTACTCTTGACTTTATCTCAGACTTTTGAGGTAAAAAGCAGTAGTAGCTTGAATGAGAAATGACATATTTTTGCTCAGCATCAAAATTCAGCTCCTGAAGCAGTACAAAATCAACTTTTTATTCAAATGCAATTTGAAGACAAGAATAAATGCAATTTGAGTTTCTATTCACATTATTTTGAATAAATGTGATTTTTAAAGAGTTTTTAAACTTTTTTTGTTGTTTTTGTTGTATATTCATACTAAAAGAGAGTAGAGAAGAATCTAATCACTATCATCAGATAGTAGATTATAACTGTTCTGAAAAGTAGGAATCTCAACTGCTTACATTATATCTAGTTTATCATCAGAGTCATTTCTCAATTCTCTAATCTTAACAGAAGTTTGAGAATTCAAATTCTGTTTACATTTTGCTGAAGAATTGAAGTTTGAAGACTTAGATAATTGAGAGTTTCTTCTTTTTAAGCTTGCAGTTGTGAGTTTACTGGCTTGACTCTTCTCTTCAGTTCTAGATTGACTTTGAGCTTCATCTTTTCTCCAGTTCTTTTGAGTTCTAGAAGCAAACATACATTCTTTTAAGCTAGATGCATGTTTTTCTTTGCAATTAGAGCACTTAAGCAGAGTATATTGACAAATTTCACCTCTTTTTGAGCATGTTTCACATTTATGCTCACTAGTTTTATGATCTCTGGTACAGAATGCACATTTTGAGTCTCTAAAACATGAGATTGCAAAGTATTCATATCTTTGACAGTTTGAACACTGTGTTTGAGCTTTGAGATTCATTCTCAAGTCTTTGTATTCATGAACTCTCATTTTCAAACCTGCTACTCTTACTTCAGAGATCTTTGACTGTTCAAGTGTTTTTATATATATTAGAACAGAGGCATTTCTCCTACTTTGTCTGAACTTAATTGAATTTAGTCATACAGACTTCTTTCTCAGTTGAATGAAGTTGTATTCTTTCAATTCATTTTTAAGAAGTAGCATTTCTTCTTCACAGTCAAAAATTTCAACTGAAATATCATGAAGAATGAATTTGTCTTACTTTTCATCTCTTTCAGATAGAATTGTTATATTTAGCAAAGATTCTACTGCTGACTTTCAGAGATTCTCATTCTGAATAAGGAATTCAGCACTGAATTCAGGCATTGTAGTCAGAATGATGAAGTTTTCAAAGAATGATAGCTCAATTGAAGCTATAACTGATTTTTGAACTTCAATATCAGTCATCAACTGAGAAAAGAACTGCTGATTAATTTCATTTCTGATTCTGAAAATGAGATTTGAGTTTAGCTTGTTTCTTTGCAGAATGTTCTGATTTGAGACTTTGAGAATAAGTCTTCTATTTCTGAAGATTTGAAAGTTTTTCTCTTTTTGCATTTTCTTTTTCACTTTTCTATGAATAGAGGCATGAGCAGTATTCTTCTCAGTTTTCTCAGGATTTTGAGCAGGTTTTGAGACAGCAGGTTTAGAGATAGCAGATTCAGCTGCTTGAGTATATGTTTTCTTCTAATTCAAAGAAGAAGAAGAAGTAGAAAGAAAGAAAGAAGAAGAGCAAGATAAAGAGTCAGTGATTGTACTAGGAATTTTCAAGATTTTTTGAACTGTGTTTGAGATTCCAAGTTTGAACTTGATCATCTTCTGTAGTTGTCTAGCCTGAGTATGAAGAATTAACAGAACTTCTTCATTCATCTCACTCAGACACTGCTTTCCAAGAATCTTGCTTACTTTTTCAAGTTTCTGTATTTCAAGAACTTGTTGTTTCTCTATTTCTTCTTTCTTTCTTCTCTTCAGAATTTCAATCTCAGAAATAGCATTTGAGAAAGCATCTTTTTCCACATCAACTGAGTGTATTTTTGAACTCATTGTTTTCACTCAATGAAAAGTTGATCAGACTGTTTCAATTGAGATATTTCTAAGTCTGTTTTCAATTGAAAAGTTGGTCAGACTGTTTCAAAAGAAGAATAAAAGACTTTTGTGTATAAAACACCTGATTTTTTTCACACTAGTTCAGTAACTAGATTAGATTTTTGAAGAGAATCTAATAAACTAAAATTGATTTTTAAGATAAATCAATAAAATCTTTACAATCTCTTTCTTGAGATACAGTGAGGAAAAGTATGATATCAATTGATAATAAATCAGATGATATGACAGTTTTTAAGAGAAAAACTGACAAAAAATAAATCAATTTTTTGTAGAGAAATTGATTAAAACTATTCAATTTTATTCTAAATCATTCAATTCTTCTCACACAACAAGTGTGCAACTCAAATCAGTTAATAAAGAGTGTAAAAAAGAATTAAGTATTAATGAAAGCTCTTCAGCCACTGAAAAAGTAATTCTTACTTAAAAGAATATGAAATTATGACAGAAAACAACTCTGTTTTTAATTCTTTGTAAGAATATTGTATAAAATCCAGAGAAAAACACCTTACTTTTTCAAGAGAAGTAAAAAACTATTTCTAAGATCTTTTTTTTTGCATTAACTGCTGCAGAAGAATGAGATAGAAACTGCTAAGATATGCACTACTGTATACCTTCTATCAAGACTTTCTCTCTTCAGAGTCTTGATATTATAGAGAATATAAGTCTGTTTCTATATGATAATATAAATATTGTCAGTGAGATGTAGAGGAACTGGTTATTTATATCTCAAAATAGAAGACTTTGTCAATGATTATATCAATATAGAGTTAATTCTCAAATTCAATAGAAATCTAGTGTTGCTGTTCTCAATTCCTTGCAGAATCTATTGAATATTGAGATATTAAAACTAGATTTAATATATCTCACTGTGCAGGGATCAAAGGCTCAGTCAGATCTTGAAGTATACTGATTTTATAGTTGTTGATGTGCTGTTGACTCATTGTTCACTGATTATGTATTGAATGCTGTTGCTGAGGTATCTTTTTGTATTGTTCTGCTGGGGATGAGCCAGATTGAGAGGGGTAGTACAGGGGTGAGACTTGGTGTTAAAGTCTAGATACACTGGTGGTGGACTGTGGAGATTGCACTTCAGAAGAGTCTGTTGATTATGTGCTTGATATTATCGCTGAGGTATCTTTTTGTATTTTTCTGCCGGGGATGGGCCAGATTGGGAAGGGCGATACGAGGGTGAGACTTGGCGTTGGTGTTTTGAAACATCAAAGATGGACAGGGTTTTCGCGGAGGTCGCTCCTCGGATATCTCCACAACTACAGGTCGGGGATCTTCCAAAATCGAGAAGATTGATGCATATGGCTAGGTCACTTCACCTTACAATTTGTATGGCACTCTGGCCCGGGGTTGTGGTGTGGTAGGGGAGAACGGGGGATAATCCCACACAGAAGCTTCGAACAACGTCCGGTTCACATTTGGCTGGATAACTCCACCACCACACGGGGTATGCGGTCGGCGATGGGGTCAAAATGCTCGTATGATCGAGGGCTTTTCGATGGATCTATCGGCGGGTTCTTATTCGAAAAATCGAGCGAGTTCGTGGTGGAGCGGTTGTTGAGTCTGTATACTAGTAGTTCAGAAGCAGCTGTGTTATTATTCAACAGTCATACATTCTTTTAAATCACATTCTCTCTCACCAGATTCAGTCACACTCACATGACTATGTTGTACATCCTAGCTTCATGCAGATTAGCTCATCACTAGTGTTTCACAATTATATGATCTATTTCTAATTCAGCTAGCATTCTGTATACACTCTCATAAAAAAACTTTCACTATATTATATCACTCATTCACTAACTTTTCTCATTCTTCAATCATCATCTTCATCATCATTATCATTGAATGTCATCATCATCTCAGATTTCTACTTCTTCTTCTGTTCAACTCTTTCTATCTATTCATCTATCACATTATACACATTTCTGATAATGACTCTCTGTTCTTACAACAAGCATCATCATAGTGCTCATACTGAGCAGTTCATCAGCAGTAAGTGTAACACATTGTGAAATATGATCAGAACTTGTTTATCTTCTAACAATTATCAGAATAACATATTATTATGAATGACATATCTTCTTTATCTTCTTATATACTCTCAATCATTTTCTTCAGCAGGTTTCTGATCATGTTTTCTGGCACAATTTTGCATGAATGCAGATGCTGATGTTTGTTTTTATTCATATAGAATCTTCATATATTGACAGATTCATATTTATCAATGATAGTAAACTCAATATTGAATCATTGATCAAGAATCTGAAGAATATGATAATGAAGAAATTGTTCATATCATGTGTGACTGAGTCTTCTATGTCTTCTCTTATCTCTTCTGCTGCTTCTTTCTCTGCTGCTTCTTTCTCTGTCTCTTTCTCTGTCACTTCTCAATCTTCTACACTTGTCTCTGTGTCTGGTTCTCCCACTCCTGCTACCCCTGTTCCCGCAATCCCTACTCTCACTACTTCTTGTTTTACCATCTCTGTCTTTGTTACTAGCTCTTCTCATTTCAAGAAGATGTTGCATAGACTCAGTGAATCACATTTTTCAGTGCATATACTTCTGCTCTTCTTACTAATCTCTAGAACAATTTATTATATAAAGACAGTGTACAATATGACTATCTAAAGTTCAGTCATAAACATCAATTATTACATTCATTTTAAATATTTGTGATGAGACAATCATTCATTCATTTCAGAGAATTATTCTTCTCTTCAACAGTGTCAAGATCATAAGTCTTTTTCTTTTTCATCTTTTCTTTCTAACACTGATTTTTCTGTTCTTAGAGGAAATCATTATGAGTTTTACTGTGTATGAAGTCATGATATTCACAGATATCAAGAAACTTTTTACAACTGTAAAGTTCAATATTATGAGAACATCTGCTCTGATAAATTTCTTCAGAATGATAGATCTGTATCAGTCTATTCTCTGACATCTGTTGTCTGACTTCATGATGCAGGTAAAAGATATTCATGTTTTCAGGAATGAAAACACGGATGTGGTACTCTTTTACATTCACAGATGTGAGGCTTGTATGTCTTGTCTGAGATATTATCATAAGAATGAGCTGTTCACATGCTGCATTCTGCTTTCTGTATTTCTCTGTGTCTCTCTCTCTCTTCCTGAGAAGCCTCATGCATGTTGTAATTATGTGTACAATTCTAAGATCAGCAGGTGTTTGTTCAGTAATTATTATTCCTGCTTTTACAATTTTTGTACATTAATAATAATTCTTAGTTACTCTGACATCAGAGATCATTCTAATCAAAGATGATAACATCACTGAGACTATCTTCTCTCATTCTTAAGCTTCTTCTGTTGCTTTCTCTTCCTTCCCTGCAGAAAAGATTGTGCATATATCAAATTATAAGTATTCAGCACTGAGTGACTTCTGCTGTTATTTATTCAATTCTGTATCTTCTTCTTCTTCTGTTTCTTTCATCTCTGCTCTCTCTGTTCTGACTTCTGATTCTGCAAGTTTCACACTCTTCTTCAATTTCTCTACATGTATGTGTACATATTTCTATATTAGCATTTCAGTCAATCTTGTGATGAATGACATTAATGTTGTACACAGAGTGATAGAGAAATCAGAGATATACACAGTATTGTTGTAAGAGCAGCTTACAGCTCTCAAATTTCTTATGAATCTTGAGTTTTGAGATTTTCTTTATTTTTAACATTTTTCAGGTGATATGGCATTGAAAATAGATTAAACATGTAATATATGAAAATGAATAAGATATATATAATAACATTTATCATTTACAGCTGATTCTTACAGTTAATGATTAATTCATTATTTTTTTTCTTATACTTTTTCTTTATCTGCTAGTCACTACTCTTACATAATCTTTATATGATATAGTATTCAGTGACTAGGTTTAGTAGCTTTCATCTTTGTAATTCTGTCTCACATATTATACTGTCTCTCTTCACCTGCTCAGATCACTACAGTGAACAGCTCATTGAAACTAATATTGCCTGATCTCTGAGCATCTTCAGAGATTGAGATGACTTAGTCTCATGTGTTCATGAATGTTTCAGATAGTTCATTCTCTGTGATCTCTGCAATTGAACTAGTGTAAACAGTCAAATTCAACTCTGAATTCCTTTTTCTTCTGCAATCTGACTCATATGCAAGTCTGTCACTTTGAGACTGCTTTTTATCATGTTGTGTCTGCTGTCTGCAGTATATTATTATACAATCAGCTACAGTCTCATCACTTATTAAAGTGTGATATTCATCTGATTTCTTCATTTCTTCTCATTCTTTTCTTATAATTATGAAAAGGTTGGAATAAGTAAGATTATCTGATTCATAAGTGTCTATGATTTCTCTTACTTTGTGAGACTTTTCAATTGTAAGTCTCTTCTTTTTCAATACTGATGATAGTGCTGTGAATAACTATAATTCACTCAGATCTTGCATCTTTGCTTTCATAAGTCATGAATCATTGATTAAGTTGTGTAAGATCTGTTTCTCTGATTCTTTCAATGAATACATTCTCAGAGAATGTGATTTAAGTATTTTATATAGCTCAAATCATCTAGATTAAAACTTCTCAGAACTCTTATTATGTATAAGAACTCATATTCTCACCTTGAGACTTAATTTCTTAACTAGTGAGTCTCATATTCTTTTCAATTGAATTGCTCAGTTCAGAAGTAACTTGTTAGCTTTTATATGTATGTGACTGATCTCTTTCAATCTTGATTTCACATCTGCAACTGCTGCATTCATAACTGCTACTACTGTATTCACAACTGTTGTATCTGTGACTGTTGCATCTGCAACTGCTGTTCTCTCTCCCATCTTTTCTGAAGCATTCTTCAGAATGTGATTCAAAGGTTGCTTAAGCCAGCGTACGATTACAGGCGTACACCGGCTTCTTATATTGTAATCTCGTACACTAAATTAATTAGTGTATGCTATGGCCTCTTTACACTCATACACATATGCTAGTAGTTCGGAAGCGGCCGCGGTATTATCCGACAGTTGTATGTTCTTCCGAACCACATCCTCTCTCACCAGATTCAGTCACACTCATGTGATCATGTTGTACACTCTAGCTTCATGCAGATTAGCTCACCACTAGCATTTCATGATTGTGTGATCTATCCCTGATTCAGCTAGTGTTCTGTATACACTCTCACAAAGAAACTTTCACTATATTATATCACTCATTCACTAACTTTTCTCATTCTTCAATCATCTTCTTCATTTCATCATCATCAAATGCTATCATCATTCAAGATTTCTATCTCTTCTCCTGTTCAACTCTTTCTATCTGTTCATCTATCACATTATACATGTTTCTGACAATGATCTCTCATTCTCACAACAAGCATCATTGTAGTGCTCATATCAGGCAGTTCATTAGCAGTAAGTGTAATGCATTGTGAAATATGATCAGAACTTGTTTATCTTCTAACAATTGTCAGAACATACTATCATGAATGACACATCTTCTTCATCTTCTTATACACTCTCTTCATCTTCTTATATACCCTTAACTGTTTCTCTCTCAGTGGGTTTCTGATTGTGTTTTCTGATATAATTTGCATGGATACAGATGCTGATATGTTTGTTTTTATTCACATAGAATCTTCACACATTGACAGATCTGCATCTGTCAATAATAGTGAACTCAATGTTGAATCATTGATTGAGAACTTGAAGAACACAATAATGAAGGAATTGTTCATGTCATGTGTGACTGAGTCTTCTGCATCCCTCTCTGCCCTCTCTGTTTCTTTCTTCACCGCTCCCCCTCAATCTCCTACACCTGTCCCTGTGTCTGGTTCTCCCGCTCCCACTACCCCTGTTCCCGCGACCCTCACTTCTGCTACTTCTGATTTTACTGTCTCTGCTTTTGTTATCAGCTCTCCCCATTTCAAGGAGATGTTGTATAGACTTAATAAATCACATCTCTCAGTATATACACTCCTGCCCTTCTTACTGACTCTCAGAACAATTTATTATACAAAGACTGTATATAACATGACTATCTGAAGCTCAGTCACAGATGCTGATTATTATATTTATTTTAAATATTCATGATGAGACAATTATTTATTCATATCAGAGAATCACTCTTCTTCTCAACAGTATCAAGATCATAAGTCTTTTTCTTTTCATCTTTTCAATCTGATGCTGATTTTTCTGTTCTTAGAGGAAATTATTATAGGTTTTGCTGTGCATGAAGTCATGATATTCACAGATATTAAGAAACTTTTTACAACTGTAAAGTTCAATATTATGAGAATATCTGCTCTGATAAATTCCTTCAGAATGATAGATCTGTATTGACCTATTCTCTGACATCTGTTGTTCAACTTCATGATGCAGACAAAAGATATCTGTGTTTTCAGAAATGAGAATGTGAATGTCATACTCTTTTACACCCGCGGGCGTGAGGCTTGTACACCTTGTCTGAGATGTCATTATGGAAATGAGCTGTTTGCATGCTGTGTTCTGCTTCCTGCATTCCTCTGTGTCCTTCTCTCTCTTTCTGAGAAGCCTCATGTGTGTTGTAATTACGCGTACAATTCTAAGGTCAGTGAGTGTTCATTCAGTAATTGTTATCCCTGTTTTTATGGTTTCATACACTAATAATAGTTCTTAGTTGCTCCGGTGCCAGAGGCCATTTTAATCAAAGATGATAACACTGCTGAGACTACTCTCTTCTATTCTCAAGCTCCTCTCATCACTTCTTCTCCCTTCTCTGTAAGAAAGGTTATGTGCACACTGAGTTATAAGCATTTGACTCTGAGTGACTTCTGTTGTTCATCCGGTCCTGCATCTCCTTCTTTCATTTCTTCTGTCTTCATTCTCCCTGCTCTGGCTCCTGGTCTTACAGGTTCCACACTCTTCTTCAATTTCTCTACATGTACGCGTACACATTCCTATATTAGCATTTCAGTCAATCTTGTGATAAATGACATTAATGTTGTACACAGAGTGGTAGAGGAATTGAAGACATGCACAGTATTATTACAAGAGTGGCTTGCAGCTCTTAAATTCCTTACAGATCTTGAGTTTTGAGATTTTCTTTGTTTTTGATGTTTTTCAAGTGATGTGGTATTGAAAATAGATTAAATATGTGATGTATGAAAATGAATAAGATGTGTATAATAACATTTATCTTTTACAGTTAATTCTTACAGTTGATGATTAATTCATTATCTCTTTTCTTACACTTTTTCTCTATCTGCTAGCTACTACTCTTACATGATCTCTATATGATACAGCATTCAGTGACTAGGTTCAGCAGCTTCCAACTTTTTGTGATTCTGTCTCATATATTATACTGTCTCTCTTCACCTACTCAGATCACTACAGTGAATGACTCATTGAAACTAATCTCACCCAATCTCTGAGTATCCTCAGAGGTTGAGATGACTTGATCTCACACATCTGCAGATGTTTCAGATAGTTCATCCTCTGTGGTCTCTGCAATTGAACTGATGTAAACAGTTAAATTCAACTCTGAATTCCTTTTTCTTCTGCAATCTGACTCACATACAAGTCTGTCACTTTGAGACTGCTCTTTACTGTGTTGCACCTGCTGTCTGTGATATATTATCATACAATCAGCTACAGTCTTATCACTTATTGAAGTGTGATATTCATCTGATTTCTTCATTTCTTTCCATTCTTTTCTTATAATTATGAAAAGATTGGAATAAGTGAGATTATCTGATTTATAAGTATCTATGATTTCTCTTACTTTGTGAGACTTTTCAATTATAAGTCTCTTCTTTTTCAACACTGATGATAGTGCTGTAAATAATCATAATTCACTCAGGTCTTGCATCTTTGCTTTCACAAGTCATGAATCATTGATTAAGTTGTATAAGATCTGTCCCTCTGATTCTTTTAATGCATACATTTTCAGAGAATGTGATTTGAGTATCTTATATAGCTCAAATCATCTAGATTGAAACTTCTCAGAATTCTCATTGTATACAAGAACTCACATTCTCATCTTGAGACTCAATTTCTTAACAAGTGAGTCTTGTATTCTTTTTGATTGAATTGCTCAGTTCAGAAGTAACTTATTAGCTTTTGCATGTGTGTGACTGATCTCTTTCAATCTTGATTCTGTGTCCGCGACTGTTGTGTCTGCAACTGCTGTTTCTGCTGTGTCTGCAACTGTTGTTTCTGCTGCATTCACAACTGCTCTCTCTCTCATCTTTTTCAAAGCATTCTCTGAGATGTGCAGATGCAATCCATACAACAGGTAGAATGATGAACACTTGAAGACTGTATACTGTCAAATCCGCATGGTCAACAGCACCTGCCTGAGATATTCATCTCATAGTCTCATAGACTTGCTCACTAGATATTTCATCAGCATGTTACCTAAGATTTCATTCAAGTGTTTCATCTTCTCATTCATCTGCAGATGATATGATGTTGTTCTACAATGTCTTGTCTGTAACTGGCTCATGAAATGCCTCACTGCTTCTCTCACAAGGTTCACACTGTTATCAGTTAGAATCTCGCGCGGTATTTCATAGTTGATATAGATCTCATTATATAGAAACTTCACTATCATCTTCTCTGTCACCTCTGGAACTGCTTTTGTGACTGGCCAGCCAGTAGTGTAATCAATAGCAGTGATTATTCATCAATTTTCATTTAGCATTCACAGCAATATGTCTATAAGGTTCATCTCTTATCATTTAAACAGTTGTATCATACATTTCACCTGATATTGTACTTTCTCACATTTCAACTCTTTCTTAGATTCTTTCACAATCTGATAATTCAGGCACTTGTGAGCATACATCTGAATGTCCTCAGCCATGCTTGACCAGTATGCTCTTGATTTGAGTATACTCATGAGTTCAGGGCTTTCTAAGTGACTGAATTCCTTGTGCATATAAGTCACTAAGTCATGTCTAAATGAAGATTCTAGATAGAGAGCTTCTGTGTATCCTAGATCACAGTAAAGCACAATGTCATTTTTCAATTTTCTCAGCTTGAAGTTCAAAAGCATCTCTTCTACTATTTTCACAAGATACTTGTTATTCAATATCTTGTCATTCTCTAAGCAAGAGATTATAGCATTCACTCATTCTAATTCCTTGCATTCTCTCAGTGTGTTTAACATGAATGTCTCTTATGCCTGATTCATAGAACTCTTACTCATGAAATCAGATCTGTGACTGATTGTGTTCAGCATCACTGTGTTCAATCTCTTTCAGTATTTGATATGAAGATTATACACTTGAAACTCTGAGATTCAATATGCTAAATGTTTGAAAGATTTTATCATTGATTATAGATAGACAAGGCTTTCATGATCTGTGATCACTGTTGTCATATACTCATTGTCAATATATCTATCTCACAATATCAGTGTGTGCTTGATCACTAGCAATTTCTTTTCATGCACTGAGTAATTGAGCTCAGTGTCTGATAGTTTTCTACCATTGTATATCACTGAGTGCAGCTTGTCATTCTTACTCATCTGTAGAAGAGTGTCTCTGATAGCTCATTCAAATACATTCATCTCAATGTAGAAAGATTTATCACAATCTGATTGAATAAGTACTGAGAATGTTATTACACATTTTCTCAGTGTGAGAAAAGCCTCTTCATACATGACATTTCAGATGATTGAATGAAACTTCTTCTTTCACAGATTTGCATTCATTTCTCTTAAGAGATCTGAGAGTGATACAGATATTCATGTGAAATTCTTGATGAATCTGTGATAGTATGAGATCAACTCAAGAAACTGTTATACATAGTGTATATTCCTCAGCCATGATTAATTCACTATGACATTCAATTTCTCTGAGATGAGATATATACAGTCATCACTCACTACATGTCTCATGAACTTCAACTCTTCTGTTTCAAACACACACTTGATTGATTTGACATAGAGCTTATACTCTGCCAGAGTTGTAAGCACTTCATTGAGATGCTTCAGATGTTTGTCATATAAGTTTGAAAAGACTAGAATATTATTGAGATATATAAGACATGAGGTTTCATTCTATTTATGAAGAATCATATTCATCATCATTTGAAAGATGACAGGCACATTTGTCAGATCAAATGACATTGCTAGAAATTCAAACTTTTCTCATTATATATTAAACATGGTTTACAGAACTGACAGTTTGTCTACACAGATCTGTCAGTATTCTGAGAGAAGATTGATCTTCAATAGATATCAGGTGTTTCTGATCATATTCAACTGTTGTTGAATCTGTGACAGTGAATATTCATTCTTGATCATTAGCTTGTTAAGTGCTTGATAATTGATACACATTCATCACTCTTCACTCATCTTTTTCATGAATAGGACTGGAAAGCCTCACACACTTGATGAGAGTCATATGAGACCACATTCTAGAAGGTCTGTGATCTGACACTTCTGTTCTTCAAGATGCATTTGTGATAGAGGATATGCATTCTGGTTGACTGGTTTTGCATCTCTCATGTCAATCTCATGTACAAATCCTTGTTCCAGCGGCAATTCTGATGAAAGATCTGTTTGAAAGACCTTCTCATACTTCTTCAGAAGCTTCTTCATACACTTATCCTTCTGTATATCTTTTATCTTAGTTTCCTCCACTTCTGAGTCCTGTATGACATACAGAATGCTTTCAGATGAGGTCTTACAAATTGTTCTCTTTACTTGTTAATACATAAGCAGATTTAACCCTTCTATACCAGGGGTGTGAAATGTCCTTCTCATATCAGTTGATAGAATCATATGAACCATTTTCTTTCTATCAGTCAACTGCATATGACATGTACATCATTGAATCTGCAGATTGAATCTTTGAAATCAATTGAGTCTGAGAATAAGGTCATATTTCATGTTCTGCAGCTCTCGCGCTCAAATATAGCAAGATCATTCTTTGAAGTGCAAGGGAACTCTTACTTTTGCAGATGATATCAAATATTGATTATCAGATAATCTTATGCATTGAAAATTCTTCACTCAGTGGACCTCTTTCAATCTTCAGATTATATAATCATCAATATATTGCATTAAAGCTTCTGTGTTCACTAACACTTTTGCAGCCACCTCTCAATTCTTACTCAAGTGTCTCTTATACATTAACATTTCAAGCCTCAAGACATTAAGGTGAGTGTTCACTTCATCCTCACCCACACCTCAGTCAGGAGCCTGCTTCTTCTTTGCATTCACAGAATTCAGAGAGTCATCTAACACAGGCATCTCTTTCACTTTGAAGACTTTTCATAGAATATCAGTGAGTGTCTCTGAGCTCACTGATCCTGCTAGTTTTTTGACTGCACACACTGAGTGCAATCTTTTACACCATGATTTTGATGTCTGCAGTTGAAACAAGCTCAATGCTTGTAACATCAAGGTTTTCACTCAGAGAATCTCTTTTTCAGAGAATTCAGTGCTTTAGTGATAGCATTCAGATCTAGATTCATCACATTCAGGTGTGTGACTTGTGTCATAGAAGTCTGATTACTCATTCTTCACTGAGATATACTCAATTGTAGTATTTTCTGTCACAATTGACTCACTTGTTCCTGTATAATGAGAATGTTGTATGCTTTCTTCACTGTGTCTGACTGTGAGGTTAAGCATTTTCATTTCACTCTCAACTCAGATGTAAGATCATGAATGAAGATCTGTAAACAGAAAGATGTTGAAAGCTCTTCATTCAACATGAGATAGTATAAGCTGAAGTGTGTGAAGTACAATGTAAGATCACTCACTTGTTTACACTCAGTGAAGTATTCATAACACTTATCTCATGCATTCACTTTCTCAAAGTTGTGCAAGATTCACTTGAAAAACTCATTCCATGTTCATGAGAATGAATATTGCTCTGAGTCTGCAAGGTTCATCTTTTCATCAGTCATTTATAATGACTTCACTTTTCCACATAGAAATGTGACAGATCTTAAGACTTGTTGAAATTCCATTAACTGTCTGTCTGTGAGTTCACATTCAATCTGATAATATGATTGCATCTGACTTAGCCAGCTGATTGCAGCATCATTTTTTTGATTACTATTGAAGCTTGATGGCTTCAGCAGATCTTCTGGCTTGATATATTCCATGCTCAGATTCTCATTCTGTACAGTGATCTCTGATAATGTGTATGCTTCTGAAGAGATCATGAATGATCATGATGAGATCTTCAGGTTCAGTGTAGTCATCTGTCTACATAAACATTTGATCTTCTGCTGCAGGCCTAAGATCTGGTTTTCTCTATTCTTATTGATAATAGTGATTGCATTGGTGAAGCTCTTCATAGTGAATGCTTAGTCTGCAGTGAATGTCAATTGTTGTTTGGTCTTCACCTCAGTCTGCCACTGTGTATGCAAGGCCTCAATCTTGTTTAGAATCCTTGTACATGTACAAAGCTTTGATTTCAATTCAGTGATCTCAGCTACTTTTCTTACTGCTTCAAGTAAATTCTCTGAGAGGTTCTGCATACCTTCCAGTTCAGGTAGCAGAGAAGAGTGTTGTTTGTATCAGCTAGAGAAGGTATTCATTTCAGTGATTTCTCATTGATCATATAATGTCTATTGTTATCACTGTATTGTTATATCACTATATCACTGTATCATTATATCACTATATTGTTATATCACTATATCACTCTGTTATCATTGTACAACTTCAGTGATGATCACTTTCTCTTTTATCCTTCTTTTGAGTAGAGAGCAGACTTCTTTGAATCTGGTTCATCACTCTCATTTCCTTTCTCACATCTCATCTGTTCATGTCTCATATGTGGCATTCACCTGAGCATGAAGTTTTCCCTCAATAAGCAAAGCAGTATCAATCAGATGCTCTTTCACTCACTGCTCTTTGTACACTATCTTTTGAGGCATTCTAGGACCACACTGACATGATAACTATGAATCACTTTGTAGACAGAATTATCATGTTCTGGAGAAGCCTGCACTTCTCACCAGTTTTTAGACATGCTATCAGATGTGATTCAAAGGTTGCTTAAGCCAGCATATGATTACAGGTGTACGCCGGCTTCTTATATTGTAATCTCATACACTAAATTAATTAGCATACACTATGGCCTCTTTACACTCGTACGCGTACGCTAGTAGTTCGGAAGCGGCCGCGGTATTATCCGACGGTCATACGTTCTTCCAAACCACAAGAATGTGCAGATGCAATTCATACAACAGATAGAATAATGAACACTTGAAGACTGCATGCTGTTGAATTCACATAGTCAATAGCACCTGCTCAAGATATTCATCTCATAGTCTTATAGACTTGCTCACTAGATATTTCATCAGCATATTACTCAAGATTTCATTCAAGCATTTCATCTTCTTATTCATTCATGAATAATATGATATTATTCTATAATATCTTATCTGTAACTGACTCATGAAATGCCTCATCACTTCTTCTACAAGGTTCACACTGTTATCAGTTAGAATCTCATATGACATTTCATAGTTAATATAGATCTTATCATGTAGAAACTTTATCATTATCTTCTCTGTCATCTCTGAAACTGCTTTCACAACTGGCCAGTCAGTAGCATAATCAATAGCAGTGATTATTCATTGATTTTTATTTAGTATTCACAGTAATATGTCTATGAGATTCACTTCTTATCATTTAAACAGTTGTATTATACACTTTATCTGATGTTATACTTTCTTGTATTCTAACCCTTTCTTAGATTCTTTCATAACCTGACAATTCAGACACTTATGAGCATACACCTGAATGTTCTCAGCCATGCTTAACCAGTATACTCTTAGTTCAAGTACACTCATGAGTTCAGGGCTTTCTAAGTGGCTGAATTCCTTGTGCATATAAGTCATTAAGTTGTGTCTAAATGAAGATTCTAGATAGAGAGCTTCTGTATATTCTAGATTACAGTAAAGCATAACATCATTTTCATTTCTTAATTTTCTCAGCTTGAAGTTCAGAAGCATCTCTTCTACTACTCTTGTAAGACACTTATCATTCAATATCTTGTCATTCTTCAAGTGAGAGATTATGATATTCACTCATTCTGATTCCTTGCATTCTCTCAGCACATTTAATGTAAACATTTCTTATACCTGATTCACAGAACCCTCACTCATGAAATTGAGTCTGTAACTGATTATATCAGACATCACAGCATTCAATCTCTTTCAGTATTTAATATGAAGATTATACACTTGAAACTCTGAGATTCAACATGCTAAGCATTTGAAAGATTTTATCATTGATTATAGATAGACAAGGCTTTCATGATTCATAATCACTGTTGTTATATACTCATTATCAATATATCTATTTCACAATGTCAGCATGTGCTTGATTGCTAGTAATTCCTTTTCATGCACTGAGTAATTGAGCTCAGTATCTGATAGTTTTCTACTATTATATATTACTGAGTGCAGCTTGCTGTTCTTGTTCATCTGTAGAAGAGTATCTCTGATAGCTTATTCAGATGCATCTATCTTAATGTAGAAAGATTTATCACAATCTGATTAAATAAGCACTGAGAATGTTGTTATATATTCTCTCAGTGTGAGAAAAGCCTCTTCACATGTGATATTTCAGATGATTGAACAAAACTTCTTCTTTCACAGATTTATATTTATTTCTCTTAAGAGATCTGAGAGTGATACAGATATTCATACAAAATCCTTGATAAATCTGCAGTAGTATGAGATTAACTTAAGAAACTATTATATATAATGTACATTTCTTGACTGTGATCAATTTGCTATGATATTCAATTTCTCTGAAATAAGATGTATATAGTTATCACTCACTACATGTTCTACAAACTTCAACTCTTTCATTTCAAACACATACTTGATTGATTTAATGTAGAGCTTATGCTCTGTCAGAGTTATAAGCACTTTATCAAGATACTTCAGATGTTCATTATATGAGTTTGAAAAGACTAGAATGTTATCAAGATATACAAGATATAAGGTTTCATTCTGTTTATAAAGAATTATATTCATCATCATTTAAAAGATAACAGACACATTTGTCAGACTGAATAGTATTATCAAGAATTCAAACTTCTCTTATTATATATTAAATGTGATTTGCAGAACTGACAGTTTATCTACACAGATCTGTCAGTATTCTGAGAGAAGATTGATCTTCAATAGATATTGAGTATTTTTAACTATATTTAACTGTTGTTGAATTCATAACAGTGAATATTCATTCTTGATCATAAGCTTGTTAAGTGCTCAGTAATTGATACACATCTGTCACTTCTCATCTGCCTTTTTCATGAATAGAACTGGAAAGCCTCACACACTTGATGAGAATCATATAAAATGTCACGCTCCCGGCCGCGCCAAGGCCCCGTTGCGGTTCCACACGGCCCATCACTTCCATGCGGATGATTCCATCCTGTCTGAACTGGTTTTCAACCACCCTATGACATCATTCGGATATATCATAGAAAGATCCGATTGATGGATATGAGAACCTCACTTCTATACAAGGTCAGCAGATTACTCTTCCTTGGCAATGAGGCATCACTGAGGTATCACTCCAGCTATTCTCACTTGTGAAATGGAAGGAGGGTATCCACTCATTGTCTATATAGAATAGCTAGATGCTGGCTCCTTATAAAAGGAGCTAGTGATTCATTTTACTGCTACTGGAATATACACAAGAGTTACTATGTGCCTCATACAATCTTCTTAGTATACTAAGTATTATATCTGTGATATCCTTGTAATAACTCTGTAGCCTACAAGCTCACTATTCAAGCAAGATAGTCAAGCTCACTCATATGACTTCTCAAACAACTATCTCTATATGTTGCTGCTGACTAGTCACTGCTTCAGTTCTGTCACATTACAATTCAAATCACTTAACCTGATTACACATTTGAATCAGTTGAGCTCTAACAGACTGATATGATCTCACACACCTGTGCTGGGACTGACCTGATCTCACCCTCTGAGAGAAATACTACATCATTTCCTAGAGTGTGTACACCTCTATCTCAGCAGGAATCTGAGATTTCTGAAACTGCTGCACATTTTGGCATGAGCTCTTCAACCGCCCTGCCATCACCATAGCCCCTACACACCTACATCTATCATGAAGATAGAGAGATTAAGATCAGAGATTCACTGAGATATAAGAGAAACACCTTGTCTGAATTCCACAGCTTTACTCATATTCTTGAACAGAAATTCTGCCTTAACCCGAGCCAGTATAATACTTATGAGATATGAGTAATATATGCTGTCAACCTTCTTGAAGGCATCTCTGCAACTACTTGAGTTATCAAGAAGAGAGAGCTTGAGTATATCAATGCTGTCATGACTTGGGAAGAATTCAAGAACTTTCTACTGAATCAAATTGAAGATTACTGTAACTGCAGCTTCACAGCAGTGCAGTGATTCAACTCATTATATCAATGAGATGATGAGAATCCTTTCAATTTCAATGCAAGATTTGAAGAATATTGAGAGGAATTGACTGATGATTTGAATCAATTAAAAACACAGCTTTATCTTGTGAAGCTGACTCACAAGGTGTGAACAATGATATCACAATATCAGAGTTCATTAATCAATCACACTGAGCTTGTCAACCTGGCTTCCTGAATCTATTTGAATAATCAATTCTCTGAGAAAAAGGTCAACAAGACCTCTTCTAAGCAATCAACAACAGAATCTAAATAGTGTCATGACAGCTTCAGTGTGGAGAAAGTAAAGAAGAATTTCAAGTATTCTGATTCTTCACTCACTGTGAAGAAATGTCAAAAAAGATTTGATAAAGATCTCTGTTTCAACTGCAGAGCTGATGATCACTATGTCAGTGATTGCAAGAAGCTGAAGAAGAGAAGAAACTGAGAAGACATCTTCTCAAAGTCAACTCCTCTTCTGATAAATGTATCTGTAGAAGATAAAGAAGAGAAAGAAAAGAATTGACAATTCTCATATCTCTGAGTTCATGTTACAATTACAATGCATACCCTGAATAGAGAGATATCAGTGAGATGCCTACTTGACTCCAGAGTGAATGTCAACTTCATATTCTATTCCTTTTCTTTGATAAAGAGTTGGAAGAAGATAGGTTCATCAGGTCATGTGAAATTTACTGATGAAATGAAATACTACTGTTTTGACATAATTCAGGTGAAGTGTGTGATCACAGACTCAGAAGAAATCTTCAAGAAGAGTAGTCTGCTTCTTCACATAGTTAACATTATAGATGAGGATGTCATTCTAGATCTCTCATGATTGAGAGAAAACAATTCTCTCATTGACTGAGTCACTCAGGCATGATGATACTGTCTCACTGATGAAGAGGCAGTGATAGAGGAATCTGAAGAGTTTCATCAGAGGAATCTTGAAGAAAGGATTGAGTCAATATACTGCATAGCAGGTGATTGGGACTTAGAGACAGATGAAGAAGTCATCACCCTCACTGCAAGATTAGCAGCAGTATCTGTTATTGAAGATGAATGTATACAACATCTCTTTACAGATTTTAAGAATGTCTTTTCAGAAAGAGAAGCAGTGAAGTTTCCTGATATCAAGATGTAATATAAGATTCATCTTGAAGACAGTGTAACAGTGCTGTACAGACCTCTTTACAACTTGTCTGTAAAGGAGTTGAATGTTCTGCACAAATATCTTGAAGAAGTGCAATCAAAGAACTGAATACATTTATCAAAGAGTCTGACAGAGGCATCTATACTCTTTGTGTTCAAGAAGAATGATAGACTACATCTATGTGTAGACTACAGAGGCCTCAATAAGGTGATAGTTAAGAATTGCTATTCATTACTATTAATCAATGAGATGATTGATCAATTATCTGAAGCAAAGGTGTTCTCAAAGATTGATATACAGAATGTCTATCATAGGATCAGAGTTAATAAAGATGATGTTTGGAAAACAGCTTTTTGTATCAAGTATGATAATTTTGAATATCTTGTTTTGTCTTTTGATCTTTGTAATGCTTCAGCCATCTTTCAGATCTATATAAATGAGGCACTGCAGGGCCTTGTCAATGTCTCCTGCATAGTATACCTGGACAACATTTTAATCTTCTCAAAAATGAAGAAAGAATATGATACTCATGTTCAAGAAGTATTGAGTCACTTGAGACAGTATCAACTCTATGCAAACACTGAAAAATGCTTATTCTATATGCAGGAGATTGATTTCTTAGATTATATTATTGAAATGAATGACATTTCAATGGACAGGAGCTGAGTCTTCATCATTGAGAACTGACCAGTGCCGCGAATGTACTGCGAGGTGCAGGTATTCCTAGAATTTGTGAATTTCTATAGATGATTCATCTATGCATATTCACAGATTACTGCTCTTCTTACAGATCTGTTGAAGAGAAGTGTGAAAGACAGAAAAACAGAACTGTTTATCCTCACTCAAGACACTGTGCAGATATTTGTAGAATTGAAACAAGCTTTCACAGATGTCATAATGCTGAATCACTTTAACCCTGACTTACTCAGTCAGTGTGAGACTGATATATCTGAGAATGAAATCTGTGAAATCTTTTCACAGTTGACATCAGAGGTCTTTCAACATTGAAAGAATCAGAAGATAATTATCTCTGAGAAAACAGACAATGAATTGTCTGTGAGAGAAGACTTTTTTACAGAGTCTACAAGATGCTGTGAATGAAGATCAGTGATCTTCTTCTTCAAGAAGTTATCACTCACACAGAGAAGATATGATATTCATAATCAGGAGATGTTAGCAATTGTTGAATTCTTTAAGATCTGACAACATTATCTTCAGAGTAGTAAGTACTCAGTGTAAGTTCTCACTGATCATGTAAATCTGTGTTACTTCTTGACAACAAAGAGCTTGACAGAATGTTAAGTCAGGTGGGTGAAGCTGCTTTCAGAGTATGATTTCTATATTCAATATTATTCAGATCAGCTTAACCCTGCTGATGCACTGTCTAGACAGCCTGATTATAATATTGTTGATGTAGAGAAGAATTCTACAAAAGAATCTCTGTCATCACTGCAGAAGAAGCTGGCTGCAGGGGATTGAGATTCTCTAAAGCTCAGAAACAGCACTGGAGAGGCAGCTGTGTGACTCAGTATAGAAGATGAAAGAGAACCCAGGTCTCTGCAGAGAACTGATACTGAAGATCATGAGCTTCTCATATCATATCTTACAATCATTGAATTGACAAAGAATGAAATAATCTACAATCTTTCAATTCAACTACTTTTGAAATTTATTGATAAGTTACAGAAGAGGGATGTCTCTACTGCAGCTTGAATTCAGAAGTTGAAGAAGAAAGAATTCAGTTTGAACTTGGAAGAGACAGGCTCTGAGCAGGGTGATGTCACTAAGGAATCAAGTCACTGATAACTAGGAGAATGTGGACTTCTACTGCTGAATGATTCAGTCTTTGTCTCTCATAGTAGAGTAATGTGTCAGGAGTTATTGAGGATTCATCATGATGATTTCTATGCAGGGCACTTCAGGTTAGAGAAGACTGAGAAGCTTCTAAAATATAAATACACTTGAGACAAGCTCTGAGCAGATGTCAAAGAGTATATTGAAACTTGCAATATCTGTCAAAGAATAAAGATCTCATGATATAAGTAATATAATGAGTTGACATTACTGTCTGTTTCAAAGAGCTTATGACAGAATCTATCAATGAATTTCATAGTTGATCTGCTGAAGTCAACAAGAGTCAAAGAATATGACTTGATTTTGATCATTATTGACTGCTTCATGAAGATGGTCAGATATATCTCTACTCACAAAAAGATTAAAGTCTCTGAATTGACTGACCTGTTTTTAGATATCATTATTTGTGATCACAGTGCTCTGAAATTGTTGATAACAGATTGAGAATCTCTCTTCATCAGCAAATACTAATCAGCTTTTTGCTATTATCTTACAATAAGATGTCTTCTCAGTACTGTATTTCATTCACAGACTGATGATCAGACTGAATATCAGAATCAGATACTAGAACAGCATCTTCAAGCATTCTGTTTATATTATCAGAATGATTGACTCAAACATCTTCTGATCACTGAATTCATATATAACAATGCAAAGAATGCAATCTTAAAGATATCTTCTTTCTATACTTGTTATGAATATAATTCTTCATTATTCAGTGACATCACAGACAATGTTTCAAAGAGAGGAATAGACAGTTAAAATGTCAGACAGATACAGAGAATGAAGTATTCCTCAGTGTCAGAAGTAAAAGTGAGATTGAAACTTTTGAATAAAATTCATAAGAAGACAGTGAAAAGCATTCATCATGCTCAGAAGCAGCAGATGAAATACTATAATTGAAAACATCTTTCAATGAAGTTCTTAATAGAGGATCAAGTACTACTTTCAGCAAAGAATATCAAGACAATGAGACTGTGTAAGAAGCTCAGTGAGTAGTGACTAGAATCTTTCCTGATAATAAGAGTGATGAGTAAGCAGGCATATGAGTTGAAATTACTCACAGGATTGAAATCAATTCATTCTGTTTTTCATATTTTCTATTTGAAGCTCTATAAGTAACACTCTGAGGTGAAGCTGTCTTGGCTGAATGATATCAAGATTAAGAACAATATCAAATATCTTATGAAGAAAATATTGAACAAGTGAACACATTACAGTAAGCTTTAATATCTCATTAAATGAGAAGATTATTCATCATCAGAGAATTCATGAGAACTGCTTGAGCATTTGAAAAATGCTAAGAAAGAGATTACAATCTATGAGACAGCTAGTAGAGATTATCTCATTACATATCAGAGACATTGAGTAAGAAATGCTGCTTGAGACTTCTCATTTTTCTCAAAGAGTTTTTTTAGAGATAATCTCACAGTGGTGAGCTGATGTCTTATAGACTCTGTAGCACTCTTCTTCTATTTTCTCTCAAAGAATTTTTAGAAGTTTAATGAAACTACACAAGTGTAACATTCCTGAAGTGATTAAAAGAAAAGGAATATTTGAAATTAATAAAAAGATTAATATTATTAATCTGCAGATCACTGCTATTCTAATGAGATCACAGCTCACTGAAAAAGTAAAAAGAGAGACCAGGATCTACTCATCAATAATCACATTCTCATCAAACTCATTCTTCACTGTTGAAGTCTCTGACACTGATATCTTTGTCTGCTGAGAAGTTAGCACTGTGATACTGCAGAGGAGCATGCTGCAGAAGAGCATGAGAAATATATGAAATATCAACTTATCAACTTACAAAGCATCTCAGTTATCTGCTTCAATTGAAGTGAGATTCTCTTTAATCAGTAATTGATCTCTGCAGTGCTTTCAATGATGATACTGACTAACCTCTTCTTGAGATCAGTCATTCTGAGATGTTTTTTCACCTTGAAGACTCATGCTTTCATCTTCTTTTACAGATAAGCAAGGAGAATCTCTTCAGTCTTAATAGAATCTATCAACACTTAAAGCTCTGAGATTCTCACTCTGTACTGCTTGAGCATCTAGACTTCTTGTCAGAACTGACATGATGTCTTCCTGTGAGATAATACTTACAGAGAGATAGAAGTCATTGTTACAGATGCAATGAAAATAATGAAAGTGAGAGAAGAGATAGATGTATAAAATCCCCTTCTTCTTCAGCTGCTTAGTACAGTGCAGACAAGTAGTGATGTCAGCCAGAGGCTGCACCAGAGCCTTCTCACAGAGAGAAGATGAAGGAACTGCAGGACTCTGCGGACTCAACCCAGCAGCATTCTGAGCAGGGCTTGAGTGTGCTGTGAGAGAGAAACTACAGATTGAGCTTCTCAGAGTCACTGTCCCTGGAACCAAGCTCTCCCCAGGTTCCTCTCTGAATGATCACACAGGGTCATACATCACTGTATTGGCTGAAGGGGGGGGCAGCGTCACAACAGCGGCAGAGAGGGCAGAGGACAGATCAGATGCAGATGCACTGACCAGCAGAACCATCATGACTGCAAGAGAAGCAGAAGAAGGTGTGATAATAAGAGCAATGCTTCTGCAGCTCATTGACACCACTGTCTCCAACCTGACTTTCTTGGTGACTACAGAGACTGCTGTCACATTACAAAGATGTTTACTCACTAGAAAATATCAGAATAAGTCCTTGATTATTCTTTAAGAACAATACTTCTATATACTCACTGTTGCAATTGAGAGAGAGAAAGAAAAATATTTCACAGAGAGAGAGATCTTTTTAAAAAATCCTGTCACTACTGTCAGCTTTGTCTCTAAAACATACCACTTTTGCAGAGAATTTCATATATAGGACAGAATATGATGAAAGATCTGCAAGTCACTTATTAACTACATTTTCTTTATTTCAAATTGATATATAAGAAACTCACTTATCACACATTTGATTTGAACAAAGATGAGAAAAGAAAGATCTATGCAGTCAGCAGAATAACTCATCTATTTCTTTGTATCACATGCAGCACATATGCTGTCAATTGATTGACAACTGTTGCTATACAACAAAGATAATTTCTAATCTGATAATCTTGAGAATATAGAGACTATACCCTTAAGAGAGAGAACATTGTCACACTCCCGGCCATGCTAAGACCCTGTTACAGTTTCACACAGCTCATTACTTTCATACAGATGATTTCATTCTGTTTAAACTGGTTTTCAATCACTCTATGACATCATTCAGATATATTATAGAAAGATCTGATTGATGAATATGAGAACCCTGCTTCTATACAAGATCAGCAGATTACTCTTCCTTGATAATGAGGTGCTGCTGAGGTATTGCTCTGGCTATTCTTGCTTATGAAATGGGAGAAGAGTATCCGCTCATTGTCTATATAGAATAGCTAGATACTGACTTCTTATAAAAGAAGTCAGTGATTCATTTTGCTGCTACTGAAATATACACAAGAGTTACTGCGTGCCTCATACAATCTTCTTAGTATACTAAGTACCATATCTGTGATATTCTCACAATAACCCTGTAGCCTATGAGCTCGCTATTCAAGCAAGATAGTCAAGCCCACTCATACAGCTTCTCAAACAACTACCTCTACATGTCACCGCCAACTAGCCATCACTTCGGTTCCGCCATGTTATATAAAATCATATTCTAGAAGATCTGTGATCTGACACTTCTGTTCTTCAAGATGTATTTGTGACAGAGAGTATGCATTCTGATTGACTGGTTTTGCATCTCTCATGTCAATCTCATGTACAAATTCTCATTTCAGCAGTAATTTCAGTGAAAGATCTGTTCAGAAGACCTTCTCATACTTCTTCAGAAGCTTCTTCATACACTTATTCTTCTGTATATCTTTTATCTTGGTTTTCTCCACTTCCAGGTCTCATATGATATACAGAATACTTTTAAATGAGGTCTTGCAAATCATTCTCTTTGCTTGTTAATATATAAGCAGATTTAACTCTTCTATATCAGAGATATGAAATGTCCTTCTTATATCAGTTGATAGAATCATATAAACTGTTTTCTTTCTATCAATCAACTGTATATAATATGTACATCATTGAATCTGCAGATTGAATCTTTGAAATCAATTAAGTCTGAGAATAAGATCATATTTCATGTTCTGCAGCTCTCACACTCAAATATAGCAAGATTATTCTCTGAAGTACAAGAGAACTCTTACTCTTGCAGATGATATTAAATATCAGTTATCAGATAATCTTATGCATCAGAGATTCTTCACTCAGCAGATCTCTTTCAATCTTCAAATCATATAATCATTAATATATTGTGTAGAAGCTTCTGTATCTGCTAACACTTTTACAGCTATCTCTCAATTCTTATTCAAGTGTCTCTTATACATTAACATTTCAGGTCTCAAGACATTGAGATGAGTGTTCACTTTATTATTCTCACTCATATCTTATTCAGAAGTCTGCTTCTTCTATACATTCACAGAATTCAGAGAATCATCTAATATGAGCATCTCTTTCACTTTGAAGACTTTTCATAGAATATCAGTAAGTGTCTCTGAGCTCACTAATTCTGCTAGTTTTTTGACTCTCTTGCTTCTCTTGACTGTATATGCTGAGTGCAATCTTTTACATCATGATTTTAATATTTACAGTTAAAGCAAGCTCAATGCTTGTGATATCAAGATTTTCACTGAGAGAATCTCTTTTTCAGGGAATTCAGTGCTTTAATAATGATATTCAGATCTAGATTCATTGCATTCAGATGTATAGCTTGTGTCATAGAAGTCTGATTACTCATTCTCTGCTGAGATATACTCAATTGCAGTATTTTCTGTCACAATTGACTCACTTGTTTCTGTATAATGAGAATATTATATGCTTTCTTCACTGTGTCTGACAGTGAGATTAAGCATTTTCATTTCACTCTCAACTCAGATGTAAGATTATGAATGAAGATCTGTAAATAGAAAGATGTTAAAAGCTCTTCATTTAATATGAGATAGTATAAGCTGAAGTGTGTGAAGTATAATGTAAGATTACTCACTTGTCTACACTCAGTGAAGTGTTTGTAATACTTATCTCATATATTCACTTTCTCAAAGTTATACAAGATTCATTTGAAAAACTCATTTCATATTTATAAGAATGAATATTACTTCAGATCTGTAAGATTTATCTTTTCATCAGCTATTTATAATAACTTTGCTTTTCTATGTAGAAACACAGCAGATCTTAAGACTTGTTGAAATTTCATTGACTGTCTGTCTGTGAGTTCACATTCAATCTGATAATATAATCACATCTGACTTAGTCAGCTGATTGCAGCATCATTTTTTCAGTCATCATTGAAGCTTAATAACTCTGACAGATCTCTTAACTTGATGTATTTCATGCTCAGATTCTCATTCCGCGCAGCAGTCTCTGATGATGTGTACACTTCTGAAGAGATCATGAACAATCATGATAAGATCTTCAGATTCAGTGTAGTTATCTATCTGTATAAATATTCAATCTCTTACTGCAGGTCTAAGATCTGGTTTTCTCTATTCTTATTGATGATGATGATTATGTCAGTGAAGCTCTTCATAGTGAATACTTGATCTGCAGTGAATGTCAATTGTTATTTGACTTCTGTCTCAGTCTGTTACTGTGTACACAAGGCCTTGATCTCATTTAGAATCCTCATACATGTATGAAGCTTTGATTTCAGTTCAGCAGTTTCAGCTACTTTTCTTACTGTTTCAAGTAAATTCTCTGAGAAATTCTGCATATCTTTCAGTTCAGGTAGCAGAGAAGAGTGTTATTCATATTAACTAGAGAAGATATTCATTTCAGTAATTTCTCATTGATTATATAATGTCTATTATTATATCACTGTATCATTATATCAGTATATCATTCTATTGCTATATTATTATATTACTACATTATTATATGATTTCTGTTATCATCATATAACTTCAGTGATAATCACTTCTTCTCTTTTTATTCTTCTTTTGAGTGAGAAGTGAACTTCTTTAAATCTGATTCATTACTTTCATTCTCTTTCTCACATCTCATCTATTCACATACATGACATTCACCTGAGTGTGGAGTTTTCCCTCAACAAGTGAAGCAGCATCAATTAGATGCTCTTTCACTCATCACTCTTTATATACTATCTTTTGAGATGTTCTAGTACCACACTGGCATGATAACTATAAATCACTTCATAGATGGAATTTTCATGTTCTGAAGAAGCCTGTGCTTCTCACTGATTTTTAGACATGCTATCAGATGTGATTCAAAGGTTGCTTAAGTCAGTGTACAATTACAGGCGTACGCCGGCTTCTTATATATTGAATCTCATACACTAAATTAATTAGTAGCCGCTAGGCCCCCCTTTACATTTGTACACTAGTAGTTCGGAAGTGGCCGCGTTATTATCCGACGGTCATACGTTCTTCCGAATCACAAATTGATGAATGTATAATAGTTAACTTTATAGATATAGGAAAAACTCTGAGAACTTTTAGTTCTCAGATAGATGTTATAGTCTCTGACTACATACATCTATAATTGAAGAATAATAATAATAATAATAATGACTGATGAGTAATCTTCTATCTGAGAACTCAGTGTTCACTTAACTATATTTCTCTTTCTTACACATCATTATATGTTAAGATATCTTCTCAATAAATAATTATTTCTAATGAGAAGATAATATGTGAATAATTATTTCTAATAAGAAGATAATGAATGTTTTTCAAGTGTAAGAGATCTACACTGAATAGATTGATATATATATAGATCTTATATATCAAAGTGAAAAATGTTAAACAAGGAAAAGAAAGAGAAAGTACAAGAATCAGTGATTAAAGTAAACATTTATATGCATTCATAGCAGCTGAGAATCAGTGATCAAGAATGACTGAGAATCAGAGTGTATGTATTTATACGCGTTTGTAGTGGCTGAGAATCAGTGATCGAGAATGACCGAGAATCAGAGTGATAGAAATCTGTGAAGTGTAATGAAATAGTCTATATAAATGATCGGGCCCAGCCCGTCATATAATAAGATATAATAATTAACTTTATTATTAATCTTTCTGAAAGTAAGAGTTATAGAAATATTCTAATTATTATGAACTATTTAAGCAAAGCTATAATATTGAAATCTTATAATAAAATAAATACTGAATAAGTCACTGAAGTTTTTCTACAGAGTCTATTCTATTAGATATATAAATTACTGAGATCTATAATATTGAATTAAGACTATTAATTTATAAGTACTCTCTGAATAAGAATCTGTAAAGTTCTTAAGATTATATACTATTTATTAACTATTTATCACTCTGAGATTAATAATATATTAGAATAAATAATTCAGACTATAAAGAACTATCTTTATAAATTTTATAATTATTTATAGAATAATTAGTATAATCTTCTTCTATAAACAGAGATTACTATTAATAATTAAGATGTTATTTTAACAGATATAAGTCTATTCTTTCTTACATATAATTATTATATAAAGATGTTAAATTTTCTAGAAATTACACAGTTTACACTGAATCTCTGCAGTCTGATTCAGATCACTGATAATATAGTAATAAAGCTCTGATATATCTGTGACTGAGTGAAAGTCTTTATAATAAATACTAAACAAGATTAATGTAAGAGGCCTACAATGAATAGATCAGTATAATATTAATAGGTCTTATATAACAAAGATAAAAACATTAGAGAAGAAAAGAAAGAGAAAGTGTGAGAATCAGTGATTGAGATGAATATTTATACACGTATGTAGTGGCGTACGTGGTGGAGCTTCAGAGTGAAAGAATATACGCGCGTTCATAGCAGCTGAGAATCAGTGATTGAGAATGGCTGAGAATTGAAGTAGTGATTGAGAATGGCTGAGAATCAGAGTGTACACATTTATGACGGCCGAGAATCAGCAATTGAGAATGAAGTGATTGGAATCTGTGAAGTGTAACAGAATATTCTATATAATTGATCAGGCGCAGCCCGCCACATTAGCCCTCTCTTTCCAGAAGCAGTTGTCATCAGTCAAGAGCTGTTGCATGAGATAACACACAACTTGAAGTTCAGGTCAGTTGATTGTAGTCAACTCATTTCACAAGATATTGTTAATCACAGCTGTGTGATCTCTCATTGAGAATATCTTCAATCTCTTACTCAAGTTCATTATCTTCTTCTATAATTCCTGGCAGTTGTCAGTTGAAAGTCAGTTAAGAAGAGAATCAATCAGTGATAATACAGCAGAGAGAGAGTGTTCTAATTAAAGAAGTATATATAGTGTCATGAGTTGTTCTATCTTGATCAATCAATATCTTTGAATCTAAGAGTCAGTGTTCTCAGTTCATTCAGTGTGTATCTGTTACATTAGATGACATATCTTGTTCTCATTGCAAGAGAGTATCTGTCATCATGTTTTGACTACTGAGACAGTAGTGTATTGTAAAATGAAAGTAGCTTAGAAACTCAGATCATTGCATCTGTTGTTCAGTAAGTTTATAAGTAGTAGTGAAGTATTTAAGGTTCTTATAATCTGTTATTGTAACATGGAATAACTTTTCTAAGATCTTTTTGATATCAGCCAGACTGATGAAATAGATTGACACATGATTCTGCTGTTAGCAAACTTGTTAATAACTCTGTCAGTGATTTTGATAATAACTTCTTTTTCAGAGTATTTTATAAGTGTTGACAGAGATCTGTGTAAGATTCATAGTCTTATGAATATTATCTTCATGAATTCTATCATTGTTAGAGAATATCAAGCTTCTGTTTCAAGTGTTCAATAAGATATCTTGTTCAGATAGTCAGGCAAGTTTTAATATAAGATTGTAATCAAGATTATCAATTTCATATGTGTAGATATCTTTATGTTGATATTCTCTCATATCTATGATCAGCTTCACTATATAACAGGTACAAATGTCTTTTGAATCATCAAATTCTGCAAGAAGTCAGGGTTTTGATAGAGAGATACACTGCAGATTATAATATCTTACAACTGAAGATTTTATCATTGCATAGTGACATAGACTGCTGTCTATCATGACTTTCATATTATACATGTTATCAATCACAGTAGATATAAGAATTGTATTTCTTATTATCTTCTCTTTAAATTATTATTATCTGATCTCTTCAAGCTTCTGTTTATAAATTTGAATAGAAGCTAATCTTTTCCCTATTTCATCAGAGTATTCTTGTAGTTATCTTTTGAATCTTTCTTCACTGCAATGTGATTAGTGTGAACAGATGCTGATTTATTCTTCAAATAAGAAGATACTAATCTTTCTCTTAATTAAGAAGGTATCAGTCTTTCTCTTGAGTGTGAAGACATATAGATTGATTAACAGTTGAAAGTGATATGTCTCAATCAGTTATAATTAATGTATACTTCATATTAATATTGATCAGTGACTTCTTCAGAAGTGATTTCAGAAACTCAGAAGTCTGTTTGAATAGTGAAGACTCTTGCTTATATATAGATATTCAAGTCTACTTAATTCATAACATCTGCATCATTGTTATTCTTCAGTGCAGGTGTATAAGTAACTGAGTTATTTATCAGCACAGATGTGTAAATGTAATATCTTCTATCACTGTTCTATATACTCTTAAGCTTCATAAAACAGTTATTCAATATCTGAAGCTATGTGTAGAAGTCTTTATAAGTTGAGTCTTTGTTTATCCTTATAAGAGTCTGTAAGAGTTCAAAAGTTAATATCTTCTTAAGTATATTAATCTTCATTCAATTCTCTCAAGATTGATTATCTGCTTCTAAGATCTTAATATCAAAGTCAGAGATAAATGTTGTAAGAGAAATATTTCTCTGTCAGATACTCTGTAATTAATCTAATACTTTCTATTGTATGACAGTGTCTTGAAACAGAATATTAAGATATTGAATAATATTATCAGATGTTCATAACACTGATTCACATGCTTTTATTCATGAATAAAACTTCTATTTCACATGATTCTTCAATTGTTCATTAATATATTAATCTTGATTAATTAATAAACTGATGAAATCTTCATCTACACTCAGTTTTGCAAGCATTTCCATTCTTCATGATGAGTAGAGAGTGAGATTAAAAGTATTGAAATATATAAGAGTATTTAAGCATTCTTTCAGCACTTTTGTATTTGATTCTGTAGATATTGAAATTGTATGAGTTAATTATTAAATCTCTTTGTATTGAAGTTATTGAGTTGCATGCATATCAGCTATTTATTATTGTTGTAATTTCAACATTACTCAGAGCCACTGTGATATTGTATTTATACTCATGTTTAAGAGTTTCATATTCTTGTTAAACATGATTATATCAATTATCAGATGTGTAATTATATGAATATCTTATATATCTGAGTGTCAGAACTCTCAGATCTTTCACTGATATTCTCTTATAAAATCTTACTCTCTTCATAAGATCTTATTATAGAGTCAGAGTGACTGATAAGTAAGCTTCTATCTGAGAACTATTTAAAGACTCAGTGTTCACTTAACTGTTTAACTGTTTCTCATATGTTGTTACATATTTGAATATCTCTCAATGAATAATTATTTCTGATGAGAAGATAATGCATGAATAATTATTTTCTAATAAGAAGATAATGAATGTTTTTATCATATAAGAGGCCTACACTGAATAGATCAGTATAATATTAATAGATCTTATATAATAAAGATAAAAATGTTAGAGAAGAAAAGAAAGAGAAAGTGTGAGAATCAGTGATCAAGATGAATATTTATACATATATGTAGTGATGTACGCAGTGAAGCTTCAGAGTGAAAGAATATACACATGTTCATAGCAGCTGAGAATCAGTGATTGAGAATGGCTGAGAATCAGAGCAGTGATTGAGAATGACTGAGAATTGAAGTGTATATATTTGAAGCGGCTGAGGATTAGTGATTGAGAATGAAGTGATTGAAATCTGTGAAGTGTAATGAAATAGTCTATATAATTGATCAGGCGCAGCCCGCCACAATTAAGAAGCTTAAATTAATATTCACTAAGATCTTACTTAGTAATATAAGATAGAAAATCTGATATAATTAAATCTTAAGAATATATAAATTATATACTCATCTTATATACTGAATTATTACTATACTAAGTATAAAGTAATAGAAGTTCTAGATAGTTATAATTACTATTTTAATATATTATCAGAGATTTATAATATCTTTTATATAAGCTTACTTTACTATACTGTTACTGATTTATTCTCTTCTTAACTAACTTCTGACTGACAGCTGTCAGAGATTATAGAAGAAGATAATATACTTGAATAAGAGATTGAAGATATTCTTGATAAGAGATTCTACAGCTGTAGTTAATAATATCTTGTAAAATAAGTCAGTTATAATTATCTAATCTGAACTCTGAGGTCTGTGTTATCTAAGACAGTAGCTTTTAACTAATAAGAACTACACACTCACAACTCTATATTACTTCTGAAAAGAGAGAATTAATATAACAGACTGTATCTGATTATTTATATAGACTATTTTATTATACTTTATAGATTTCATTCTCACTGATAACTCTCATTCTCAGTTATTAATTCTTGACTAATAAACTCACAGAATTTCTATTCTTCTGCTCTGAAGCTTCACTGTGTACATGTATAAATATTCACTTTAATCACTGATTTTCACACTTTCTCTTTCTTTTTCTTCTCTAATGTTTTTCACTTTGTTATATAAGATCTATAAATATTATACTGATCTATTCAGCGTAGACCTCTTACATATTATATATTGAACAGAGTTCTCTAACAGTTTCAAAGCAGTTAAAATTTCATTGAATTTAATATACAGTAGTTAGATAATAATCAATACTTTGTATAATCTCAGCAGATATATAATCATTCTTAAGAAGATGTATAATCTTATTGATAATGAAATCACAGAGTTGAGATAACATATTAATGATAAAGGTAAGAAAGACATGTATTTGAATGATATTTATTGAAAAAGACATGTATTGAATGATATTGAATGATTCTAGAGAAATGTGAATATTTTGATTTTTTGGTGGTGTTTTGCTACTAATTTTCAGGGGGGGCTGGGAAAATTCTGTTTTCACAAGCAATATGTCCGCCACAATACTCAATGCACTGCAGATTACCGCCTTCCGGACAGCGTTGGCGTCTATGATCGTCCTCTTGCACCACAGACTCCCGGAACAAGCGAATATTGTAGTTTTCGGTGCTGGTAAGCAGGCCGAGTGGCATATCCGATTGTCACTACTATTAGGAGCAGCAAAGATCACGACCGTTACTATTGTGAACCGGCGCGTGGAGACTTTGGTGAAGTTTGACACAACACTCCTAGCAGAGCTCCGAAGTCAGTTTCCTCAGATTACATTTAGCTCCATTTCCAACGAGGAACCGGATTTCGACCCCAAATTACGGAATATCCTTGAAGCAGCCGATGCTATCTTTTGCTGCACTCCGTCTTCTCAGCCGCTATTCCCCGATTCATATCTACATCATGGTGACCAAAGTGAGCATAAGACCCGATTTATTTCCCTGGTTGGATCATACAAGCCACACATGGAGGAGATCGACTCTGCAACGCTGTTATCGGGGAGCAAGATCCTGGTGGCCTCGAAAGAGGCATGCCTGGAAGAGGCTGGGGAGTTGATCAAGGCGAATGTACAGGACGAGCTGGTGGAGGTGGGCGAATTGCCATTCCCGTTCGAAGGAGCCGAGGGGAGAGAGGCGCCGCTTTTGGAGGGAAACACGATATTTAAGTGTGTTGGGATGGGGATTATGGACATTGCTATCGGCAGGGAATTGCTGAACGTCGCGAGAGGGAAAGGAATTGGCATTCAGATTGAGTCGTCTTAAACAAGCTCGATGTATGTGTATGTATGCGTGTATGTATGTATGTATGTATGTATATATTTTATTTTATTACATTCTTGCCCACCCCCCGCCCCATCCCCCTCCCTAGCACCTAGCACCTAGCACCTAGCAGTCACTGTCCCCAGCACCCGCTGAGCTGACCACGCTGTTCATCCCATAATAATTCATTCTCGGATTCTCCCAACCCGAGCCGATGTTGCAGTCTGGTTTCACCCAAAAAAGCTCTCTCGGCCGGGCGATTGATGCCAAGCCCCCGCGTGCGGAGAAGTTGCCACGGAATTCCCATTAAACGTTAGCTACCTAATTAGTTAACTAACCTAGTTGACGGGAGTCCCGTGACTTGCGAGCGTGTGGACGCCGGCCAACGCGGCGGATGCAGGAGGTTTTTTGGCCATTCCAGCAAGTAAGCAAGCAAGCGGAAGGCCAGCGAGGGTTCAGTTGGTTATCGGTGTCGTGTCCTCTGTTGTTGTTTGTTGTTCGGCCTGGTGCGTTTGCTGCTTGAATAACCCTCGCCTTTGCCATCTCCCACAACAGTCTCCATCGTTTAGCGTTCCGTGTGAGTGAGTGAGTGAGTGTCGGCTATCCAACCGGCCATGTCCACCGCTCCGGCTCGCGTCCACAAGCGGGCTTATCAGGTAAGACCCTCCGAAACCGGATTGCATATATGGCTATCATTTTTGCTCTCTTATTATTCCTTTACCCTCACTACACTTCGGCTGTTTTGGATTCGGTAGACTCATTCATTATAGGCTTGTATTCCCTGTCGCGAACGTAGAGTTCGCTGCGACCTGGGATCCGTTGACTCTCCTCACGATGGTCCTTGTGGAAGATGTCGGCGAGAACGTAAATTTTGCCATTTCTCCGCTACAAGGGGGAAAAAGAAGGCAGGGACTGCAGCGGGAACCTCTCGACAGACTACTCAACAGCCAGAAGAGGGATATCTGCCTCAGTCCGACAGACCTAGTGCATTTGGAAGTCCCGTTACTAGCCCCCATGGCAACAACCTTAATGAGTTTAATTCAGCTGCCCACTCACTTGCAACACGGATTGGGATTGGTAATGGTAGCCAAATCAAAATCCCTCAGGATATCCTAATGCGGATGACCTCCAGTGACTATGGACCGCAAGCTAGCTCGTCAGGCGGCGAGAAAACAGTGGCAGCCCTCCTTCGTGACGCTGCCTACACTTCCCACGATGCCCTAAAGCTTCTCTGGGAAGCAGGGAGGCATAGCGAACGGGACCGGGGAAATCCTCCTGGCACTACAGCATCTGCCGGGCCTTCCACAGCCACCAGCGGTCCCATAAGGCCGTCGGTAGCATCGTCAAGTAAGCACGGCTCCGTGACCGATGATTCTCGCCAGCCCTGGTCAAACTTGCGTTTTGTTCGAACGGGCCTTTTTACTGCAGAAGAAGCCATAGAACTTGTTAATTATTTCCATGCCTACCTCGCGCCGTTTACGCCTATTTCTTCCTCCTCTTTCCAGGACCCATCAACGCATCCAACTTTGCTGGAAGAAGAACCCATCCTTGCCGTCACAATCTTGATGCTTGCCTCACGGTATATGAAATTCTCAGGTGCCGGATCAATTTCTAGGTCTTATATGGTCCATGAACGCCTGTGGCAACATCTACAAGGAATGATTTCTCGCATGATCTTCGGGCAGGAACAGTTCGCTGGGGCCACGCATGATAACGGTTCCTCAACTGATTGTTCCGGCCAGGCTTCTGAATCCGCTCTTGCTGGGTCGAACTTTGGAAGTCTTCGCACACTGGGAACGTGCGAGGCTTTGCTTCTTCTTTCTGAGTGGCATCCCCGCTCCCTTAATGTCCCAGCAGGCGATGACGGAGATAGCATAATAGTCAAAGATGATGTCCGACGGCCTCGGGCTAGTACCGCGGGGATTGGTGGCCGCATTCGGATTGATTGGCTAGAGCCTGTTTGGAGATCGGATCGTATGTGCTGGTCCATGCTGGGGAATGCGCTGGCTCTTGCGGTTGAGCTTGGTATCTTTGACGAATATGACAACACAACCATAGGAGCTCGAGAGTCTCGCCGAGACATATGGAATGATCCGTCCTCGAGCCAACGGGCGTATCGCGTACAGCATTTACTTTGGGTATATCTCACCCAGACATCAGGAAGGCTAGGTAAGAAAGCCATATATCGCCCGAACCATTGAAAGTGGACAGACTGCTCACTAACGTAGGGTGGAAAAATCTGACGTCCGTTTCCGTGACTCACCATGAGGCTGGTCTGAAGCACGGAGATACAATTCGATGTTGGATAGGTGTTGCGTCTCTCATGAAACGAGGGAACGAACTGCTGTTTACATCTCGAGATCGGACAAAGGAGATGGTTCGAAGCGGCGAATATCTTGCAATTCTTCGTGTTCTTAATCCCTTGCTTAGAGAGTGGCAGGTGGAATTTGATCGAGCAAAACGTAAGTTGCTTCGCCGTAGTTGTACCACTTTCTACGTGCAGATTACGATCTAACGTTGCCTATACACAGTATCAAAGCCAATGAGGGCTATACTTTCAATAGAGTATGGCTATGTTCGAGTGTCTATTAATAGTGTAGCTCTTCAGGCTGTTATTGAACACCGTGGCCGAGGTACCAATGATGGTACGGATATGCGAGTTTCATCGGTGCTGAATACCTTCGAAGGAAATAAGGAATACTTTATGGAAGTAGTTTTCGCTGCTAGGGCAATTTTGCAGACCGTCGTGGAGGATCTCGTACCTAACAATCGCCTACGACATGTCCCCATACGAACTTATTCAAGGATTCTGGCGGGAGCTATGTTCTGCCTGAAGGTATGTGTTTCGTTCACTGTGACGTGGATTTTCCGCCCTTTTTGTTTTAAAAAATCCTAATGTCTAGTGCTTTAGGCATTTGCCCTTGGGGTCAAGGATGAAGAGACTATAGTCTCACTGGAGTTAGTTGAGCGCACTGCAGAGGCGCTTTGTACATGCGTAGTGGACGACGTCCACTTGAGCAACCGATTCGGTGAACTTCTCACCGCATTAGCATCTAGCCTTCGGAGTCGCGTAATGGGAACATTAGGAAATGAGCATCCTCAGAGCGGGAATATGACAGCCGGCAATACGCCGTCACAACGTAATCAATTTGAAGATAGAGCAACATCCGACATTCCCATAACCGCTAATAATCACGCTTACGACCCTCCTGTCGACTCGGCGAACACGGAGCCCTTGATGTCGCCAAAACAAGATTACAGTTCGCGCGGCTCGTCAAATGTCTCTGTGGCAACTAGCGAACCGAGCGGCTATTTGCCTATGCATCCTCCAACTAGAACTCTCGATCAAATTTCTTTCCAACACGATCCTCTGATGAGTTTTGCTGGCCTAGGACCTAATCAGCTTGGGTGGTCAGGTGGACAGGATTTTTTTGACATGCTGGGTCCTTTATTGGATGTCCAGTATGAACAATATCGCTAAAAACGAAGGGTGTTGACTTCAGTTATATCCCCAGAGCTGGGCAAGATGCCATGAGTCCTTCCAACACCAACCGCTTTGAGACCGGGCAAACTGGCATGTGATTTGAATAACAAGGTTATACGCTACTATCGCTGTTCGTTATACCGCATATTCCTTCACCAAAGCCAATCTGTGTATTACTAACAGCACGACGTAGGAAGGCGACCAGTTATTTGATGAACCAAAGCATGATCCCTGTGTTTAAGAACGCGAAACGAGGTTACCGCCAAACTCCAATTTTAGAAACGGACTGACGCATTGGCAGAGCGGATACAAAAGGCCCTATACTTTTACCGACCCAGATGCAGTCATGTCATCCGCTTATGTGCACGCCCTTTGCGCCTTTCTGCCGAAAAAGCCCTTGGGGACCGGCCTGATAGTTTTATCTCCGGTGTTGAATCGAATACTTACCGAAGGACGCACCCCACATCCATTCGTGTTCTGGGCCTAGTTCTGAAACATCATGCTCACTAATTGCTTGATAATAGGGCTTCTCCCAGCCGACGATTTATGATACATATTATCACTCAATTAGATACCTAGCAGATTAAATTTCACTTTTTATTTGTTTCGTTACTTCCGCTAAATAAATATCTCTACGTTAGTACGCTTTCTTGCCCTACAGTCAATAAAATATGACCCTTTTGCGACGTCGCTGCCATGTTCCCCAGGACTCCTTCATCCAAACTCAAGGCCGCTCATCGATACGACGCCAACAATCCCGTCTTGCAGACCATTCACATTCACGAACCCGCCTAGGCTCACGGATTAGGTACTCGTACTAGTTTTCCCACCATTAACCGTTTGTGTGGGACGCGATTCTATTTTTTGCATTTTCAACATTCTAACAAATATGATATAGACAAGCCTCAATCACTCGCTTGCGCTCGCTTATTCAGCTTGAAAAACATGCTGTTTAATCCCTCAGGTTGAATGTAATGAGATATTCATGAATATGAACAGCTGCACATGACTTGTATAGATGAATTCCATGTAATTCATAACTGTTAATAGAGAACAACTACATAGAATAAAGATGAATAACACTGTAGCAGTGTTGTAGAGTTAATATAGAAGCTTTAAGTAAGATGTAATTAAATATCAGACAGCTTATGTAAAGATCTTAGAACTATAATATATATAGTCAGTAATTGAAACATGTTATAATTTACTTCAATTAATCATCAAATCATCTGAAATACAATTGAAGTAGTCAAAATGACTAAATATAAGTAGAGAACTGAAAGAGAAACAGCTCAGAAATTGTGAAATTACAGCTAATAATAGTGTAGAGCAAGCTCAGCAAGCTCAGAAAGCTCTGAAGACTCAGCAGCTTATCAATCTGTCTGCACTTATCTCTCTGAACTGGCCGCCGGGATCATGAATTTCACATTTGATTTCATTTAGTCTGGTCTTATACATTTCTTGACATGAATCTCACTGGAACTAGTCATTAAGAAAACATGCAAATTGACTAGACTGACCGTGTGACCGTGTCTGAGACCAGGACCAGATTTTTTGATAGTCTCATTATCAATTCAACTGATCCCATTACACAGTTTTAACATTAGATAGTAGTCTCATACTGTCTCAGTGAGACTTACTGTCTACCCTTATCACATTTTTCAAATGAGATCATGATTTCTACTTCTCAATTTAAATTATTTTTATAGCTTTAAATGACTTTAAATCTCATTTGAGTGTTATCAAAAAGTATTACTTTTTAAAAAATTAAAAATAGTCTAAAAAAAACCTTAAAATGTCTAAAAATAGTAACTTTATGCTAAGAATGAAACTAAATGAAATTAAATGAGATTACTTTCTCAATTTTTTCAAGTCATGGTTTTATTTTAAGATCTGATATATAGTCACTTTACATGTTTTTTTGATAGCTAGTCTCAGTGAGATTCACATCAAGAAATGTATGAGATCAGATCAAATGAGATTAAACATGAAATTCATGGTCCCGGCGGCCAGTCTAAAAGTGACTATATATAAGATCTTAAAATGAAACCATGACTTGAAAAAAATAAGAAAGTGATTTCATTTGATCTCATTTAGTTTCATTCTTAGTATAAAGTTACTATTTTTAGACACTTTGAGATTTTCTTTAGACTATTTTTAATTTTTTAAAAAGTAATGCTTTTTGATAATATATAAATGAGATTCAAAGTCATTTAAAGCAATAAAAATAATTTAAATTGAGAAGTGAAAATCATAATCTCATTTGTAAAATGTAATAAGAGTAGACAGTAAGTCTCACTGACACAGTATGAAACTACTATCAATTGTTAAAACTGTGTAGACTGACTGTGTAACTGTGTCTGAGATCAGAACCAGATTTTTTGATAGTTTTATTATCAATTCAACTGATTTCATTACATGATTTTAACATTAGATAGTAGTCTTATACTGTCTCAGTGAGACTTACTGTCTACTCTTATCACATTATTCAAATAAGATCATGATTTTCACTTCTCAATTTAAATTATTTTTATTACTTTAAATGACTTTAAATCTCATTTAAGTATTATTAAAAAGTGTTACTTTTTTAAAAATTAAAAATAGTCTAAAAAAAACCTTAAAATATCTAAAAATAGTAACTTTATGTTAAGAATGAGATTAAATGAGATTAAATGAGACTACTTTCTTATTTTTTTCAAGTCATGATTTCATTTTAAGATCTGATATATAGTCACTTTACATGTTTTCTGTGAAAGGTGTAAAGCTTGTGTGATTGAAAGGTTGCTAGCTTGTGAAAAGTTATATGATGAAAGGATTAGTAAGCCAGATCATGTGACCTGACACCCTCACTCATCAGAGTAACTATACACGATGCTATATACAAAATTCGCCTTCAAATCAAGTACAGGTATAAAAAATGCCTGGAAAATGTGTAGTAATGAAAAACCAGTCATGATATACATCATTTTTTATCCCTCTATCTCTCTATCTTCTTTATATTCTCTTTTCAATGTGTATATTTCAAATGATTAATCTCTTTAACACAGGCCTTGTAATAATACTTTTATTCCATGAAAGCTTTGACATGCATGAGGTTTTTCAGAATTGAAAGTACAGCAATCTCGGGATCAGTGAGTAGGTCTTCAAGACTGTCTCTCACTGAAGATTTCCCCACTGTTGATTCCCCCACTATAGTGATATCTCTTATAGATGTTGAAGAGTCATCAGATTCAACTGTGAATTCCAGAAAGTTCAGTGTATTCTGCACTAAAAGAGTAGGTATTCTCATGAAGATATCATAGTCAATTCATCAATTATTAGTGAGTATGAGAAATAATGAACACTCAGGTTGAATTTTCTCATCAATGAATAGATTATCAATTGATGAATCAGAAATCACTGCAGTCTCTTTTAGACTGACCGTGTGACCGTGTCTGGGACCAGGACCAGAATTTTTGATAGTCTCATTGCCAATTCGACAGATCCCATTACACAGTTCTAACATTAGATAGTAGTCTCATACTGTCCCAGTGAGACTTACTGTCTACTCTTGTCACATTTTCCAAATGGGACCATGATTTTCACTTCTCAATTTAAATTATTTTTATTGCTTTAAATGACTTTAAATCTCATTTGAGTATTATCAAAAAGTGTTACTTTTTAAAAAATTAAAAATAGTCTAAAAAAAACCTTAAAATGTCTAAAAATAGTAATATTATGCCAAGAATGAAACTAAATGAAATCAAATGAGATCACTTTCTTATTTTTTTCAAGTCATGATTTCATTTTGAGATCTGATATATAGTTACTTTGCATGTTTATTTAATGATTAGTCCCAGTGGGATTCACGCCAAGAAATGTATGGGACCAGACCAAATGAGATCAAACATGAAATTCATGATCCCGGCGGTCAGTCTAGTCTCTTTACAGACTGCAGTCAGTAGACCTGATGTCACTGAAGAAATTGCTGCAGCTGCTTTGTAAGCTGTATTGAGTAGAATCTTCAGATTGTGTGTTGTAGCTATTGTAGCTGTTAAGATGATAACAGAATGATTGTTAACATTCTGTGATCAATCTGTAGAGAATCTCTGTTCATGAAGTTTTTTCAGTTGTAGTCTGAGTTCTAGAACTCTACATCTCTTCTTCTCTATCTCAAATGTCATCTTGAGATGCTTTATCTGTTGATTTGATATTGTCTCATCTGAACAGTAGACATCTGAGTGTTCATTATTCTCATCAAGAGAATCAGCTTCATTAAGCTGTTGAGTAGATCAGAGAGCGAGCCTGATCATATCAGAAGCTGTATTCAAACCAGCTTTGAATTGAGAGAGTGTTTTGACAATGAAGCTTTCAAAGACTTCAGAAGAATGTTCACTGACAGAGCATGAGTGTGAAGAATCATCATCATCAACTGCAACTGACTCAGTGAAAAGAATATGAGATTGTAAATGTGTGTGTGAGTGAGATTGTATTGAATTCACCATCTTGATATTTATTTATTGAATTCTTGTCAATATCATTCTCTTTTCTTGCTTTTTTTTTTGCAAATGTGATGCATTTTGTGCAAGCCTCTTTTTTAAGTGAGTAGTAGTATTATTGATCATCAAGATCTCAAACACATCAATACTGATAGAATAAGACAATTTTAACTCCTGATGAGTCTATCAAATGAAGCAGTAGTTCAAATAATGAGTATATTGACAAGCAATCCCGAATTGGCAGTGATTTTACACAAAACAGGTCTCATAACCTGTGAAAGATGTAAAGCTTGTGTGATTGAAAGATTGCTAGCTTGTGAAAAGCTATATGGTGAAAGGATTAGTAAGCCAGATCACGTGACCTGACATTTTTTTAATGACTAGTCTCAGCAGAATTCATGCCAAGAAATGTATGAGACCAGATTAAATGAAACTAAATGTGAAATTCATGATCTCAGCAGCCAGTCTAAAACTGTGTAATAAAATCAGTTGAATTGATAATGAAACTATTAAAAAATCTAGTTCTGATCTCAGACACAGTCACATGATCAGTCTATATCTCTCAGTAGTTATATCAGCAGCTTATCAATATATGAATATCTGAATATAGACTACAGCTGCTAATAAAATAAATAGCTAAGAAAGACAGTGAGATTATTACACAGATGCATGAGATGAAGCTTAAGAGAGATATAGTGCTATATAAGAAGAAATTCAAGCTCTAGCTAAAAAGAGTAATAAATGTAGAATCAGTACTTACTCATAGTCATGATATCAAAGTCACTCTGTTATACAACTTATATGAGAAGAGTTATAGTTTATTTATTAAGTATATTATAATCTCTAACATGTTAAAGAAGATCTGTGTAAATTATTACTATAATTCACTGAGTAAACACTGCAGCTTGCAGTCTGATAAGTAATGAATCATCTCTATAGTATGTAAATTCATTAGTAAAATGTATATATAAAATGTATATACTGATATAAAAATAACAGAGAATCAGCAGTTCTTCATCTCTGCTAATACAGAGAAGAATGAGAAGAAGAAGAAGAAGAGAAAGAAGTAGACTGTCAGTATAAAGCTGAATTAGACAGCTTAGCTGTTCAGTTCAGTTAAAAAGAAATAGATAATATTTATAACTCTGAAGAATGAAGAGAAGAATAATGAAGTAAGTAATAGTAAGACTATAAAGTTAAAGTTGTTATAACTGCAGATAAAGATATATCAGCTCTATAAAATGAAGAAAGAGATGAAATATTTATATAGAGAGTGAGATAAGATTATAAGTCTGTTATAAATAACTCAGCTCAGTTAATAGAGTATCTTCATAAGTATTACAACTCTGATTAAAAAATTCAAAAAATAGAAAATGATGTGAGCAGGCTGTATAAACTATGTAAGATATGAGAATAAGCTCAGTGAGATATTATTACTTTTTTCTTTTCTTTAATAGTTAGTATCAAATTGAAATGACAGTTTTTTACATATTCAAAGATCTCTACTTTAATATCTGATAATATTATTGTATAGATAATGAAGAAAAAACGGCAGTAGTAGAAGAATTAGTTAAGAAACTGTAGAATCTCTGAATATATCTTATTTAATATACATCTCTCATCATTTTCATCTAGTAAGACAGTTAACTGATTGATATCTGTAGTTTAAAAGAGTATAATATATAGCTGATTATATGAGAATACAGAGTTTCTGAGATCACTATTAACTGTGAAAAGAGACTGTCTCTGAAACTTGTTAATTATCATTGCAAAGCATGAACAGACTGAAAACTGACAGTAAGTTATATTAAATAAAATCTTAACAGATTGAGTATGTAAATTAATCTGTAACAGTATATGAACTGAACTGTGATAAGCTGTGCCTGATCAATCATATGAACTATTCTGTTACACTTCACAGATTTCAATCACTTCATTCTTGAACACATATGCTCTGATTCGCGGCCATTCTTGATCACTGATTCTCAGCTGCTATGAACATGTATGCTCTGATTCTTAGCCATTCTTGATCACTGATTCTCAGCTATTATGAATGTATATAGATTCTTCCGCTCTGAAGTTCCACTGTGTACATCATCATATACATGTATAAATATTCACTTCAATCACTGATTCTTGTACTTTCTCTTTCTTTTTCTTCTCTAATGTTTTTATCTTTGTTATATAAGACCTATCAATATAATACTGATCTATTCAGTGTAGGCCTCTTATACTATAAAAATATTCATTATCTTCTTATTAGAAATGATTATTCATGTATTATATTCTCATTAGAAATAATTATTTATCAAGAAATATCTGAATATGTAACAACACATAAGAAAGAGAAACACAGTTAAGTGAATACTAAGTTCTCAGATAGAAGCTTACTCATCAGTTACTCTGATTCTGTAATAAGATCTTATAAAGAGAATGTCAGTAAAAGATCTGAGAGTTCTGACACTTAGATATATAAGATATTTATACAATTACACTTCTTCAGATTTCACAGATATTATATATCTGACAAATAATATAATCATATCTAATAATAATATGAAACTCTTAAACATAAGTATAGATGTAATATCACAGTGACTCTGAGCAATGTTGAAATTACAATAATAATAAATAGCTAATATACATGCAACTCAACAACTTCAATATGAAGAGATTTAATAATTAACTCATACAATTTCAATATCTATAGAATTAAATACAAAAGTACTGAAGAAACACTTAGATGCTTCTATATATTTTAATGCTTACAATCTCACTCTCTACTCATTATGAAGAATGGAAATACTTATAAAACTGAGTATAGATGAAGATGTCATCAGTTCATTAATTAATCAAGATTGATATATTAATGAATAATTGAAGAATTGCATGAAACAGAAGTTTCATTCATGACTGAAAGTATATAAATCAGTATTATGAACATCTGATAATATCATGAAACATCTTAATATTCTATTTCAAGACACTGTCATATAATAGAAAGTATTAGATTAATTACAGAGTATCTAACAGAGAAATATTTCTCTTATAATATTCATTCTTAACTTTGATATCAAGATCTTAGAAGCAGGTAGTCAATCTTGAGAGAATTGAATAAAGATTAGCATGCTTAAGAAGATATTAACTTTCGAACTCTTACAGGCTCTTATAAGTGTAAACAAAGACTCAACTTATAAAGACTTCTACACACAGCGTTGAACATTGAATGACTGTCTTATCAAGCTCAAGATTATACAGAACAGTGATAGAAGATGTTATATCTCAGTTACTTATACACTTATACTGAAGAGAAGTAACAGCAATGATACAGATGCTATGAACTGAATAGATTCAAATCTCTATGCATAAGCAAGAGTTTCTGCTATTTAAACAGGCTTTTAAGTTCCTGAGATCACTCTTGAAGAAGTCACTGATTAATGTCAATGTGAAGTATACATCAACTGTAACTGATCAGAACACATCACTTTCAACTGTTGATTAGTCTATATACCTTCTCAATTAAGAGAAAGATCAGTGTTTTCTTATTTGAAGAATGAATCAGTATCTGTTCATGTCAATCACATTGTAGTAAAGAAAGATTCAGAAGATAACTACAAGAATGTTCTGATGAAACAGGAAAAAGATTATCTTCTGTTCAAATTTATAAACAGAAGCTTGAAGAGATCAAATAACAATAATTTAAAGAGAAAATGACAATGAATGCAATTCTTGTATCTACTGTGATTAATAACATGTATAATATGAAGATCATGATAGACAGCAGTCTATATTACTATACAATGATTAAATCTTCAGTTGTGAGATATTATAATCTTCAGTGTATTCTCTTATTAAAATCCTGACTTCTTGCAGAATTCAATAATTCAAAAGATGTTTGCATCTGTTACATGATGAAACTAAACATAGATATCAGAGAACATCAGTGTGAAGATATCTACATATATGAAGTTGATAATCTTGATTATAATCTTATGTTAGAACTTGTCTAGCTATCTGAACAAGATATCTTGTTATATGCTTAAAACAGAAGTTTAATATTCTCTAACAATAATAGAGTTCATGAGAATGATATTTATAAGACTATGAATCTAACACAGATCTCTGTTAACATCTATAAAATGCTCAGAAAAAGAAGTCACTGAAAGAATCACTGATAGCAGAACTGTATATCAATCTATTCTATTTATCTGACTGATATTAAAAAGACTCTAGAAAAGTTATTCTATATTACAATAACAGATTATTGTATAAAACTTTCTCAATAATATCATGAATATCTAAATGTCTTCTGATAAGATAATAATGCTACAAATCTATCTCTCTTTCAAGGTTCAGAAGTGAATCACAGTATCAAGTTAAAAAAGAAGAATTGTAAGAATAAGTGCTCGCAGGCGATTATTCGGGTGTTTGCAGCTTGGCGTGATATGTACTGTTAACTACTAGAAGTGTTCACAGTAGAAAGATAAAATGTAGAAGTTAAATGTATAATAGCATTCAAGCTGAGTTGTGAATAGTATTCGCGAACTCCAGTCTATATAGTTGTGTGTAGCCAAGGGCTGCTAGCTCTATTGATTACATGAGAGATAGGAATAGAGATAAAGAATTCACAAGAAGCAGGATTTCTTACATACTTCTCTCTCTCTAAGACTTTGTCTGTGAAGCCTTTCACTGAGTGACTTCATAGTCAGCTCAGCACTGCAGTGATACTCACTAAAAACTCTTCATATTTATAAAAAATCTTAGTGAGGAAAAATTCCTTGTTACTATGAAGAGAAAAGAGTCTGTCACTCAGTTTCTTATTCTATGAGATTCTTTGTAATTTACAGATTCTTCTCTGACTATTATACAGATTCATCTCACATCTTTCATACAGAAGAGTTCTGATTGACTCTCAATCATTTTCATGAGATTCTTATGTAATTATTACACAGATTCATCTCACAGATGAATCACTCTCTGTGAGATTACTCTCATTAAAGAGAAATATTTGTGAGTTGATCTTTCACTTATTCTCATGAATCATTGTTCTTTGACACTGTAGAATTGTGAGGAATTTTTCATTCTTTCATCAACTCTGTAGAATTGTAGAATCAAGATATTCATGATATGTAATTACTCTTTATAGTTACATAGAAAGATTCAGATCTATAATTCATAATCACTCTTGTTTACTAGAGTGATCTGACTGTTTCACAGAATCACTCACAGTGCAAGCAAATCTCTCTAAAGTAGTATAAATATCTCAGATCTGTCTGTGAAATCTCATTTTCTTTTCTCTTCTTCTGTAACAGCTTCTATTCTCATAAACTGTGAGTATCTCTATTCATCTGTGAAGTGTTTTCACTCAGATGACAGAGAGAGAGTGTTTCTGACAATGTTCACATATTGATTCAAGAACTTCTCAAGAATAAAAATTTTTCAATTTCAATATCTTTACAACAATGTCTGACTGTCACCAAGCTTCTCATGAGCATTCTCATGACTTCTCTGATCACTTTTTATCAGCTGATGAAGCAGAGATGCTGTTACTCATAACTGTGTCTTCATCTCTCTCAGCTTCATTATCACACTCGATCTTCAGGTCAGTGGCCAACCCTCTGCCTTCTTCAGACCAGTCTCTGACTTCAAGCAGTGCAGTTCCTTTCTTTACTGTAAGTCTTCTCATAAGTAATTTCTTACAGACTCTAGCTGACAGTTCTTGTGAAGCTTCTGGTATTGCCAGTGTCTTCTGCAGTCTCACAGGCCTATGATCACTCTCTCTCTGCCTGCATAATCACTGATCAGATATATGCAAATATGTCTAGGTTTTCTATCAATGATTCTTGCGCTGCAGCACATTTCTGCAATCTCATTATCAATGAAAGATGAGTTCTCAGGTACCTGCAAAATCTGAGTAATCAAGACAATGTGAATACTATGAATTCATGATAAGAGTTGATCTGAATAGATAAGCTCTCTCTTTATATCTTAATTGTTTCTGAGCTGAATATTCCAGCATAACTGAGAGAGCAGACACAGCTTTGTAAGAAATATCTGGTCACATATGCAGATGATCAGTCTTCAAGACTCTGCTGCAACTGTATATACTCTGGTATTCAGCTTCTCTGAAGTCTGTGCATTTCTGATAATCTTCATATCAAATACAATAATTATCTGTATCACAGACATGATACTCTCTGCTTCTTTGAAGAGAGAAATTGATAGTTATGAAGAAATTAAGTGTTACAGATATTGAGAGTATGAGTTTAAGTTTTCTTTATTTTTTCTTTATTAATCTCTAAATTATGTTCATGGCCCTGTTTATTTTCTTATTTTTTAGCTTAATAAGAATATAATTTCTTCTTTTCTTATATACACTGCAGACTGTTTATTTCAGTAGAAACTCATTATCTTATAGACTAGAGTTTGTAAATAATAGTGTTAATATCTTTATCATAATCAGATTCTTAGTGAAGATTACATCATTCTGACTTATCAGAATTTACAGTATAAAAGTCATGTCTCAGCTTCTGCAGATATTTTATCTGTCTGAATGATTCTCAAGTGAACTTATTCATCTTATCAGAATATTCTTATCACTGAATCTTGAATCAGAGCTCACAATCTCATTTCTCTGAGTTAACAATCTCTTTGATCTGATATTCTCTTTCACTCTCTAGTGCTTTACAGACAGAGTGATGAGTCACAGAATTCTCTTCTAAGAATTTCTTATATTTATAGAGTAAAGAGACATGAAAAACATTATATATCTACAACTCAGATGACAGTTTCAATCTATAGAACTGTGAGCTAACTTTCTTCATAATCTTATAAGACTCTGTCTGCAAGAGATTCAGCTTCTTACTAGATCTTCATATAATAATGTTTTCTAGACTCAGTCAGACTCTATCATCTTTCTTAAAACTCTTCACAATGTGCTTGAAGTCATAGTATCTCTTCTGATACTCTTAGGTCTTTCTCAAGAATTCACAGACTTTCTCTCAGATCTTCTGAATTCTCTCAGTCTGTTCACAGACATCATCACACTCTATAGTGTACTCTTGTGAATTCATCAAGATTATTCACAGATGAGTCTCAGTGAGTATCTCAAAGAGAGTTTTATCTGTACTGACATGCTTTGAGTTATTGTATATGAACTCTGTAAGTGATAATCAATGCACTCAGTCATTCTGATTATAATTGACAAAGCACTGCAGATACTGTTTCAATATACTCATCAGATATTCTGTCTGATTATCTGTGTGTTAATGAAAAGCTATGCTTAGATCTCATGAGATCTTCAGTATAGTTATCAGATCAGATCAGAACTCTTCTGTAAAGATTGATTCTCTGTCTGAGACAATGTTCACAGACAATTCATACAACTGAATTATATCACAGATGAAGATGTGAGTTAAATTCTTTAACTTCAAGTTCTTATAAGTGAGTATAAAGTATATTATCTTAGTGAAGTGATTCACTATCATCAGCACACTGTCAAAGCAGGCATTATATATATTCTTACTTTCAGAGAGACTTATAAGAATATTCATTTCTAGCTGTTCTCAAGGTTTCTGCAGAATGAGTAGAGAAGTAAGTTCTTTATATAACCTGAACTACACTATCTGCAAATCCTGATAAATAGTATAAGAATTCACTATCTTCTTCATAAGTTCTTACATCTTCAGTCAGAAGTATTTTCTTACAAGCAACTCATGAGTTCTAGTATCTGTAAAATGACTTACTAGAGAAGAGTCATGATATCTTTTAATAAGTTCTATATGTAGAAACTTATTCACAGGTACATAAATCTGATTCTCTCTTTACAAGAGACTATTTAAGTCTCTTCAATTCTTTATTTCTGCAGAATTGATTTCTGCTGTGAGCAGTTTCTGAATATACTGAGCATATTTATTCTTCAGTTGCAGTTTAAGCAATCTGAATAGAAGATCTTATGAAGACTTGTACTCTGTTTCTTCTTGCATCAGGTCTTCTACAGTACTTCTCAAAGCCTGTAAACTCTTCAGATTATAGATACTCTCTTCAAGAATTCTTATAAAGATCTTCAGAGTGTTAACTCTCAGTGTCACAGAGAGTAGTTATACAGGCTTCTTTCCTCTCTTTTCTCTCTTCTCTTATAAAGAATTGAGAGACTCTTCAGTCAATCTCTTCACAATACTCAGTCTGAGCATTCTGTGAAGCTTTTCTGTCTTCTCTAGTCTCTCTGTGTCTGTTGCTCTGGTCTTCTTAATATAGTCTGATCTGTGAGAGAGTCTGTTCACTGAGTTCTTAGTTCCCTTGATATATTCTATCTTGAATCAGAACTCACTCAGTCTCTGAGCTCAGTGAACCTGCTGTCATGAGAGTTTCTTGATTGAAGTAAACTGTCACAAGCTGTCATGATCAGTTCTAACAGTAATCACTGTTACAAGATTCTCAAAGTAGTGATATCACTGATGAAAGAATTTCACTATTATAAGAAGCTTCTAATTATAAATATTATAGTTAATCTTCATAAGTTACATCTTCTGTGAGAAAAAGATCACTGAAACTCAGTTCTTATTTAACTGTAGTTATAAGACTATTTCTGAAATTGTAAAGAAGAAGACATCTGTCTTTAATCTGATTAAGAGTAAGAAATCAAAGTGAAATAGTATCACTGTATTCATAAATATTTATTTCAATCTTACAAAGATCTCATAAGCTTCTGAAATAAGAAAGTTCTTGCAGTTCTCTCTTCTCAATAATCTTTTCATTCTTCATTCATAGAATGACTTCTTCTTATTTTCATTCTTCAGCATGTCTGTAAGAGTCAAGAAGATTCTTATAAATGCAAAGATAAATCATCTATAGAAATTCACAAAGCTCAGAAAGATCTGAATCTTATGAATACTAGTTGACTTCAGTCATGATAGAATAGTCTCAACTTATGAAGATTTCATCTGAATATTATCTGTGATGATTACATATTCTAGAAAATTAATCTGATGAGTACTGAAGTTACACTTTATGAGCTTAATATACAGTTCTGTCTCATCTAAGATCTTCAACACACTTCACACATGCTCAGTGTGTTCTTTCTTCTTTATAAAGTACATCATCACATTATTCAGATATATTATCATGAAGACATTCAGATATGCATGAAGTGTTTTATTGATGAAAGACTGAAATATCACAGAGATATTAGTCAGATCAAAAGACATCACTAGATATTTAAATAATTTCAGTACAGTTCTAAAGACAGTCTTTCATTCATTCTCAGACTGTATTCACAGCTGTGTATATATATTAATCATATTTAGTTGTGTGAATATAACAGCTCTCATAAGATGATTGATCACATTCTCAATCAGAGACAGGAAATAGCAGCTCTTTATTATCTTAGAGTTCAGGTTATGATAGTCTATACATAATCTGAGATCTTCATTCTTCTTCTTCACAAACATCACAGAGGCTTTCACAGAGATCTGTGAAGATCAGATGAAGTCATTCTTCAGATTCTTCTTTATATAGATTTGCAAGACCTCTGTCTTATAATAAGAGAGCTTATAGATTGATTTTCAGAAGAGTTTCTACTCTTCTATCAAATCTATTATCAGATTCTTCTTACAGTGAGAAGAAAGCTCAGCTGTCTTAACTGGGCTGAACATCTCTGTGAGATCTTGATATTTCTCTGATATCTGAAGCTCAGTTTTCATGATCATGAGATTCTCAGACACTTGCAAAGTCATCACATAGATGAGCTTGTCTTCTCTAATCAACTTTACAGCATCAACTACTTCTATCTCTGTGAGTGAGTCTGTCAACACTGATTAGAAGTATAAACCTGACTTGCAGACAGCTATGTGCAGATTGTATCTTTGAAGTCATGTAAGTCTTAAATACATGTCATCTGTGATGTCTGTGATAATCACAGTTTCTGCAAATCTTCTTCAGATTTCAGAGAGATCTTGTAATTCAAAGATAACTCTCATAAGTCTCTCAGCTCTCAGATCTGAGTTCTCACACTCTGCTTATTATAAGAGCAGATTCTCAGTCTTCATCTTTCAGCTTATTCACTCTGTAAGCTTTAGAGACATTACAGTGATTTGAAATTCTGAGTTCATCAATGCTTCTCATACTTACAGAACAGCAGTATCATGACACAGTCTCTCTCTGTAAGTAAGCATTTTCATTGAGAGAGTAACAGATTCAGATGTCAGCTTTAAGACTCTTAAGAAGACTGTTACTGACTCTGTTCATAACTTCTCAAATTTCTATTTTAATTTATCTGAGCAGTTTACACAGAGATGTTCTGATTTAGAACAGATAAAGCAGAGTCTCTTTTTCTTGATCTTTCTATTGTATACTCTGTTTATAGAAGCTTGTAAAACTCTCTCTCTCTGCTTAACAGTCAGATACAAATCTCTCTATATCTTGTTATCTTTTCTTAGCAAACCTGTTCTCTGTTATTCTGACTCTCACAGAACTGGTCAATGATTCACTCTTCATGAGTCTATGACTCTCACAGTGATTCATAAGCAATGAATAAGAGTCATCAGTTTCTTCAGAGTCAAGAGCTTAGAGCCTTGCTCAATGAGCTTGTTCTGCATATCTTTATTCAGTCTCTTTATAAATATCATCATTCAGGTCTTGTTTCAGAGCCCTGTTTTCACAGATCTCAATTTATATCACAATTTCATGAAGCACTGTGAGTAGTCTTCATCAGATTTCTCACCTCTTTTTCTAATATTGATGATCACAGCCCAGGTGTTCTCTGTTCAGCTTGTGAAGTCTCTTAACTTATTCTCTAAATAGATCTTGAGAACAGATTATCAGAATCTCTTATGATCATTTTCTAGATAATTCAGCCAGTTCTTGACTTCAGTGTAATAAAGATCTGTCATTATATAGATGATAGCTTCTTCATCTTTCATATCACATAGTCAGACTTGTGAGTCAATTTCAAATACAAACTCACAAAAGCTTTTATAGATTGTGATTCAATAGATGGCCTTAAGTGATTGCAGCTTGAGAAAGTTTCTTTTCAGTTCACAGATATCTCTGAAGATCATGTCTAGAGACTCAGTTTAAGAGTGTTTACAGACAGTAAGCATTTCTTGTAGAAAAATAGCTTGATTCTGTAAAAGATGCTCAAGAATGTTCTTCACTAAGATTGATTCATTCATGAGTTCAAAGAGTTCCTCTGTCACAGATGCAGAGAATGATGTTCTGTGAGTGATTGATAAGTTCTCTGAGACTTCTTTCACAGAGATTATTCATGATTCAGGTGACTACTTCTGAGTGTCTGCAGTAGAGTTTACAGAGATGAGAGTATACAAGTTTCTAGTTCTTTCAGTTATAACAGGCAGTTGCTGACTGACTGAGCTTGAAATGTAAGAATAAGTGCTCACAGATGATTATTCAGGTGTTTACAGCTTGACATGATATATACTGTTAACTACTAGAAGTGTTTGCAGTAGAAAGATAAAATGTAGAGATCAAATGTATAATAGTATTCAAGCTGAGTTGTAAATAGTATTCGCGAACTCCAGTCTATATAGTTGTGTGTAGCCAAGGGCCGCTAGCCCTATTGATTACGCGAGAGATAGAAATAGAGGTAAAGAATCCGCGAGAAGCGGGATTTCTTACAAGAATAGTAAGAACTCTGAATCATCATGAGACTCTCTTTATAACATGTTCTGAGATGAACTTCTTCTTCTTTGAAAGACACTCAATAATCTGTTGAATAAAGAATTCATATATATTAGCAACTCTTCTGCTGCAGTTTCTATTCTCTTTGCAAAGAAATCGGATGCAGAACTCTGATTCTGTATAAATTATCAAGAATTGAACAGATTAATGAAGAAAAACTATTATTCTTTATCTCTTATCAATGAAACTCTAGCTCATATTGAATAAGCTCAATAATTTACAAAGTTAGATATTATCACTACATTTCATAAGATCTGCATCACTGAAGAAGATAAGTGACTTACAGTATTTTAAATATAATATAGTCTCTTTAAATGAGTAGTCACACTCTTTGAACTGATTAACACTCTCAGTATATTTCAGAAGTATATCAACTGAGCACTCTGAGATTTTCTTAATAAATTCACATCTATATATCTTGATGATATTCTCATCTTCACTGATGAATTCAGGAAAGAATATCAAGAACATGTGTGAAAGATATTACAACAGCTATAAGAAGCAGAACTACTGATAGATATTAACAAGTGTGATTTTGAAGTCAAGAGTATCAAGTATCTGAGTTTTATTATAGAAGCTGGTAAGTGAATTCAAATGAATTCTGAGAAAGTCTTCACTATTCTTGAATGAGAAGCTCTGTGTACTGTGAAGAATGTATAAAGCTTCATCAGATTTGCTAACTTCTATCAATAATTTATATAAAACTTCTCAGATATCACAAGATCACTTAAAGAACTTATTAAGAAGAACTCAGTATTTCAGTGATCAGCAGATGCTGAAGCTGTATTCATACAGATAAAGAAGATATTCATCAATATCTCTCTGCTAATAACATTTGACTCTGATCATAAAATAGTTATTGAAGCTGATTTCTCTGAATATGTAACAGAAGAAGTAATATTGTAATATGATGATAAAGATATTCTACAATTATATGTCTTCATGTCTAAGAAACTGAGTTCTGCTGAATACAATTATAAGATCTATGATAAGAAACTTCTCACAATTGTATACTATCTAGAAGAATGAGACTCTGAACTCTGAAGTATCTCTGAATTTGAGATAATCACAGATTATAAGAATCTCAAGTACTTCATAATCATCTATAAACTCACTGAATAACAGATACAATGATCTGAATTTCTAAACTACTTTCATTTTATAATACACTATCATCTCAGCAGTCAGAACTTGATGACAGACACTCTCTTATAATAAGAATAAGATATATCATCTGATATGACAGATACACACTGAATGAACTGAGAACATCAGCTCTTAGATCTGAAGATATTAATTAACTAAGATAGAACAACTCATAACACTATACATACTTCTCTGATTAGAACACTTTCTCTCTGAACTAATACTGATATTAATATCTTTACTTTCTCTACACTGAATAAACTGTGATATACAGCAGCTCAGACTAATGAACTTCTTCAGACTCTCACTGAAGCAGTATATCAAGAAGCACTCTGATTTCCCTGAGAACTATGTATAAGAACTGATATTTCAGAATATTCAATTAATAATAATAACACTCTATAATTTCATAAATGACACTAAGTTTCTCACTCTGAACTCTTACACACTCAGATAATGTAAGAGATGTATAATTTATATATAACTGACTATTCAGACTATAAATAACTGTATAGAATAGTCTTCTGAGAGTTCTACTGATCTGAGATATTAAACAGTATCAGATACTTCATCTAAAACTGTAATTACTATTCTTTTATTATCTTATGAAAGAACTGGAGAAAAGATCTATTAAAATCACTTAATATCTCTAATTGAATCTGATAAGATGTAGTAATTAACTTCACTATTAATCTATCTAAGAGTAAGAGTTGTAGAAACATTCTGATCATTGTGAATTAATTGAGTAAAGATATAATATTAAATCTTATAATAAGATAAATACTAAACAAGTTACTGAAGCTTTTCTACAAAGCATGTTCTATCAGATATATAAATTACTGAGATTCATAGTATCAGATAAGAGCTGTTAATTCATAAGCATTCTCTGAATAAGAATCTGTCAAGTTCTCAAGATTACATGCTATCTATCAACTGTCTATCACTCTAAGACTGATAATATATCAGAATGAATAATTCAGACTGTAAAGAATTTTCTTCACAAGTTCTATAATCACTTATAAGATGATTGACATAACCTGCTTCTACACACAGAGATCACTATCAATGAATGAGATACTGTTTCAATAGATATAAACCTGTTCTTTCTTACACACAGTTATCATATGAAAGTATTGAATCTTCTAGAGATTACACAGTTCACACTGAATCTTCACAGTCTGATTCAGATCACTGATAATATAGTAATAAAGCTCTGAGATATCTATAACTAAGCAGAGGTCTTCATGACAACTATAAAACAAGATCAAGAGAATTAAATCAATATTCACTGAGATCTCACTGAACAATATAAGATAGAAGACTTGATATAATTGAATCTTAAAAATATACAGATCACATGTTCATCTTATACACTGAATTATCATTATATCAAGTATAAAGTGATAGAAGTTCTAGATAGTTATAACTACTGTCTTAACATATTATCAGAAATTCATGATATCTTTCACACAAGCTTGCTTTACTACACTATTATCAATCTGTTCTCTTCTTAACTGACTTTCAACTGACAGCTGTCAGACATCATAGAAGAAGATAATGAGCTTCAGTAAGAGATTAAGAATATTCTTGATAAGAGACTCTGCAACTGCAGCTGATAATATCTTATGAAATAAGTCAGCTACAATCAACTGATCTGAACTCTAAGTTTTATATTATCTGAAACAGTGATTCTTGACTGATAAGAACTGCTTCTGAAAGAGAGAAGTTAATATGATAGACTGTGCCTGATCAATCATATGAACTATTCTGTTACACTTCACAGATTTCTACTGCTTCATTCTTGAATATATACACTCTGATTCACAGCCATTCTTGATTGCTGATCCTCAGCCGCCACAAACACGTACACTCCGATTCTCGGCCATTCTCGATCACCGATCCTTGGTCACCACAAATGTATATAGATTCTTCCGCCCCGAAGTTCCACTGTGTACACCATCACATACATGTATAAATATTCACTTCAATCACTGATTCTCACACTTTCTCTTTCTTTTCCTTCTCTAACATTTTTATCTTTGTTATATAAGACCTATCAATATAATACTGATCTATTCAGCGTAGGCCTCTTATATAAACTCTTATATATACTGAATATAATCTTCATCTTAAGTAAACAGATTGTTATTCACTGAATAATTACTCTTATATTATTACAGAGCTCTTTAGATAATTGAAGATTATACAAAAGTATAACAGAAGTGCTTACTTTTAATCTTAATATAGACAGTGATACAACTGAATAGTTAATAATAGTCAGATATTCACAGAAGAACTTCTCACAGCTTAGAGTCAGATTATTTATATAAGTTATATCTACAGTATAAAACATATAAATATTATCTAATATGACTGTTATAACTCATTCATTAATACAGAATATATTCTGATTTAATACATTGAGAATGATATAATTTTCAAAGTAATCAGAGTAGACTGCTGTAGTTCTAAGTTCAGCTGTAGAAAACACTCTCTTACACAGTACACTAATGTCAGTAGTCTGATGAATATAGAGTGAAAGATTAACACAGTTAATACAGTTCAGATTATATAACATTTAATTAAATTAATTTATAAACATTATATTATTATCATTCACAGTCAGTCTCATATTTCTTCTTAAGTACAGTATAGTTAATCACTGTTATATATATAAACACTGCAGATAAGCTGTAATAACTGCAGCACTGCTATTATACAGTATAACAGACAGAGTCTGTACAAAATCATCATCAAATATAATAGATATATTATCAAAAAGCTCATTTAATGAATGTAAATCTTGAAGAAGCTAGTTAATAATCTTCATATAATAGCAGTGCTATATAAGAGTCTTAACTTAAATAATCAAATCTACAGTCTGTAGCAGATAACTCAGTTTACTGTAAATGATTATCTTTGACACAGAATCTGCATTCAATTCAATTGAGAAGATAAAATGTAACTGAATAGTTCTGTCATGTGATAAAAGAACAGCTGCAATGTCAGAGAAAGTCATATAAAGAACTGTTTTTTCACCTGTATATAGACAGCTATAGAGAGCTCTGTAAAGAAATATTTTATCAGTGTTATCAGAATCGTGTATAAAATAGTGAGATGACTGTAATTCTATTGCAGTCAGAATTGAATTATATATATAATGTTAATCATCATTCAAGTGCATCTGCAGAGCATCTGCAGTGACAATTTCCTTGATAAGATTATAGTTCTACTTCTCAAAAAGTAGCTGATTTTTAATAGAATTATCTTATACAGAGCTGCATGCAGACAGGTTAAAGTCTGTAAGAATCTTATCAAACTCATACAGAAGCTGCTGAATAAGAAATAGATTATAGTTATAATATGAATATTCTACAGAAGTATTAATAATACAGTTCAGATTTATCTGATACAGTTGATATAAAAGATTATCATAGAGAGTATGATGAAAATATACTCAGAGAGCAGATGAATCTGCAACATTTTCATAAATTAATACAGTGATAAATACTGACTGCATGTGATAAGCAGTTATAAATACAACAGTAGATTCAAATGTAATAATTCACTCATTATTATTATACAGAAGGTCAAGTGTCTGATATACTATACAGAATATAGAGTAATAAACATCATTCACTATTCACAGAGTCTCAAAGCTCAGTGAATCATGTATATTAATAAGAAGTAGCTGTAAAAAGAATATCTTATCATTATATGAACTGAGATAAGACAGATAGTCAACTGATCTTCTCTTTATATAATTCTTTTATCTTCAGTTACATTTATCTTAAATAAAATGACAGAGAAATTCTTAATAGAGATACTGAATATCTGAATATGAATTGTTATAGATAAAGAATATCATGAACTTAGATATATTATTTATCAAACATTCAGTAATATTTTCATAATCTTAATATTCAGATTCAGGGAAGTAAATCATGTGACAGTCTGATAAATGAATAGATAATATCTCAACAGATGAAAATTTCTGATGTATACAGAATGTAAATATATATTTTACAGTCAGTTGAGCTAATATAATGTCTATACAGCTAAATATCAATCTCATCATTGAAGTCAATAATATGAAGAATAGTACAGTTCAGACTCTTGTAGATGTATTTATTAATGTATTTAATAGCTTTAACAGAGACACAGATCTCTACATTTATATATACTTTATATATACAGATAAGATAGAAGTTGTATGAAATAACTCATTGATTGTCAATTACAATCTCACTGTTATTGACAGTATATTTAAAGAAGATAGATGAATTATGCTTTCATTTACACAGAGAATAGTCATTCTCTTCAATAGCTATAGCACTCTGAAAAGTGTTAAGAAAATATTTTATACATCTATCATTCTCATGACAGAGACTCACTCTGTCAGTATTACATGAATCATGAATCATGAATTTACAGATTAATTCATTCAATTCATTTATACTCTCAGCAAGGCTTGACAGCTCTGTAGATATAATATCATTAATTGTATCAGACTATAAAAATCACTCAGAGTTCTCTAATCAGATTAACAAATATATATAAGACAGTTCATTTTTTTAATACTTAATTATTCATACACTGATTAACATCAGTCTGAACAGCTGTCTGAATTTGAAAATATCAAGAAAATGAAAAATCTTCATTGTAAAAACATATATAATTAAATCTGAACAGTTCACTACAGTCTGATCAGAGAGTAACTCACAGATAATCTTCTCTCACTCAGAGTTAGCTGTGAATGTAATGAAAAGAGTTGAATATCTGTAGTTAAAGACAATTGTCATAGAATTCTGAAACAGTTTATACGTAAAACATTCACTGTCTATATAAGAAGTAGAAAATATTACACAGTGATTAAGCTACTTATAATCTGTATCACCTGTCTGTATAGTATTATGTATTATTATTATTATTATTATTATTATTCTTTCATTATACTCATATACAAGTGAAGCTTATAATGAGTCCTTATGTGATGTTAAATACAGGTTAAGTGTTAATTATACAGGAGGAAATACAGGTGTTGAGATCATGTCAAGATAACAAGAACATAGAAAAATACAAAGAAGTGACAATTAGATACATGCGATAATAACTTCTCAGCTCAGAAACATAGAGTAATTCATTGAAGCAATTTGTACACCTCTGTATTTATTAAAAACCTGAGGTGCTTGAGTTCCGGATTTAATGTATCCCCTGCGGGTTTCAAACCCACGCGCCTTGGTTTCCCACGCCAAGGTGCTACTGAGTGGCCGCATTAACCATTCAGTCACTGAGGCATAGTATTATGTAGATCATTATATTAATCTGCATGAATTTTCAGTTAATAAGAATAGATTCAGTTCAGCTGCTGTTTATCAACATTTATATAGACATTAACTAAATATTGTTAAAATAGACATTCAGTCTGAAAAAGAGAAGTATCAACATTATCTCATTGAAAAAGATTATATACATGCTATATACACAGAGTCAGGCTACAGCTGCTACACTTATCTTCATTTTTAATAGTATTATCAACATTATCATCAGAGCTGTTGTGGTTCGGAAGAACGTACGACTGTCGGATAATAACGCGGCCGCTTCTGAACTTGCTTACGAATGTAAGAGGGCCATAGCAGCCACTAATTAATTTAGCATACAATATATAAGAAGTCAGTGTACATCTGTAATTGTACACTGACTCAGGCAACCTTTGAATCACATCTGATAGCATGTCTAAAAACTGGTGAGAAGTGCAGGCTTCTTCAGAGCATGATAATTCTATCTATGAAGTAATTCATAGTTATCATGTCAGTGTGGTTCTAGAATGTCTCAAAAGATAGTGTACAAAGAGCAGTGAGTGAAAGAGCATCCGATTGATACTGCTTTGCTTATTGAGGGAATATCACATATGCGAATGAATGAGGTGTGAGAAAAGGAATAGAAGTGATGAACCAGATTCAAAGAAGTCTGCTCCCTATCTAAAAGAAGGATAAAAAGAGAGAGGTGGCCACCACCGGAGTTGTATAATGATAACAGAAATCATATAATGATATAGTGATATAATGATAGACATTGTACAATTAACAAGAAATCACTGAAATGAATATCTTTTCTAGTTAATACAAACAACACTCTTCTTTGCTATCTGAATAGAAAGATATGCAGAATCTAGCAGAGAATTTACTTAAAGTAGTAAGAAAAGCAGCTGAAACTGCTGAACTGAAATCAAAGCTCTGTACATATGTGGTTCGGAAGAACGTACGACCGTCAGATAATAACGCGGCCGCTTCCGAACTACTAGTGTACGAGTGTAAAGAGGGGCCATAGCAGCCACTAATTAATTTAGCATATGATATTACAATATATAAGAAGCTGGCATACACCTGGAATTGTACACTGACTTAAGCAATCTTTGAATCACATCTGATAGCATGTCTAAAAACTAGTGAGAAGCACAGACTTCTTCAGAATGTGATAATTCTGTCTATAAGACAATTCATAGTTATCATACCAGTGAGGTTCTAGAACATCTTAAAAGATAGTATATAAAGAGCAGTGAGTAGAAGAGCATCTGATTGATACTGCTTCACTTGTTGAGAAAAAACTTCACATTCAGATAAATATCACATATATGAATAGATGAGATGTGAGAAAAGAGATAAAAGCAGTGAACTAGATTCAAAGAAGACTGCTCTTCACTTAAAGAGATAAAAGAGAGAGTGGCTATCACTGAAGTCATACAATGATAACAGAAATTATATAACAATACAGTGATATAACAATAGATATTATACAATTAATAAAAAATCACTGAAATAAATATCTTTTCTAGCTAATATAAACAACATTCTTCTCTGCTATCTGAACTGAAAGATATACAGAACCTCTCAGAGAATTTACTCAAAGCAGTAAGAAAAGCAGCTGAAATCACTGAATCAGAATTGAAGCTCTGTATGTATACAAGAATTCTAAACAAGATCAAGGCCTTGCATACATAGTGACAGGTCAAGACAGAAGTTAAATAACAATTGACATTCACTGTGAATTAAGCATTCACTATGAAGAGCTTCATTGACACAATCACTATTATTAATAAGAATAGAGAAAATCAGATCTTAAGCCTGTAGTAGAAGATTGAATATTTACACAGACAGATAACTATACTGAATCTGAAGATTCTATCATAATTATTCACAATCTCTTCAGAAGTGTATACATCATCAGAGATTACTGCACAGAATGAGAATCTGAGTATGAAATATATCAAGTCAGAAGATCTGTCAGAGTTATTAAGCTTTAATAGTAACTGAAAAAATGATACTGTAATCAGCTGACTAAGTCAGATGCAATTATATTATTAAATTGAATATGAACTTACAGACAGATAACTAACAGAATTTCAACAAGTCTTAAGATCTGTCATGTTTCTACATAGAAAAGCAAAGTCATTATAAATAACTGATAAAAAGATAAATCTCACAGACTCAGAGCAATATTCATTCTTATGAATATGAAATGAGTTTTTCAAATGAATCTTACACAACTTTGAGAAAGTGAATATATAAGACAAGTATTACAAACACTTCACTGAGTATAGATAAGTGAGTAATCTTACATTATACTTCACACACTTCAGCTTACACTATCTTACATTAAATGAAAAGCTTTTAACATCTTTCTGTTTACAGATCTTCATTCATAATCTTACATCTGAGTTAAGAGTGAAATGAAAATGCTTAATCTCATAGTCAGACAAAGTGAAGAAAGCATATAATATTCTCATTGCACAGAAACAGGTGAGTTAATTATAACAGAAAATACTGCAATCAAGTATATCTCAGCAGAGAACAGATAATCAGACTCTTACAATATAAGTCATATACTCAGATACAATGAATCTAGATCTGAATGCTATTACTAAAGCACTGAATTTCTTAAAAAAGAGATTCTCTAAGTGAAAATCTTGATATTATGAGTATTGAGCTTGCTTTAACTGCAGACATCAAAATCATGATGCAAAAGATTGCACTCAGTATGCACAGTCAAGAGAAGTAAGAAAGTTAAAAAACTAGCAGAATCAGTGAGCTCAGAGACACTTGCTGATATTCTATGAAAAGCCTTCAAAGTGAAAGAGATGTCTGTGTTAGATGACTCTCTGAATTCTGTAAACACAAAGAGAAAGTAGGCTTCTGACTGAGATATGAGTGAGAAAGTGAACACTCATCTCAATGTCTTGAGACCTGAAATATTAATGTATAAGAAGCACTTGAGTAAGAATTGAGAGATGACTGCAAAAGTGTTAGCAGACATAGAAGCTTCTATATAATATATTAATAATCATATAATCTGAAGATTGAAAGAGATTTACTGAGTGAAGAATCTCTGATGCATAAGATTATCTAATAATTAATATTTGATATCACCTGCAAGAGTAAGAGTTCTCTTGTACTTCAGAGAATAATCTTGCTATATTTGAGTGCAAGAGCTGCAGAATGTGGAATACAATCTTATTCTTAAACTCAATTGATTTCAAAGGTTCAATTCACAGATTCAATGATATACATGTTATATACAGTTGATCAATAGAAAGAAAACAGTTCATACAATTCTATCAACTGATATGAGAAGGACATTTCACATCTCTGATATAGAAGGATTAAATCTGCTTATACATTAACAAGTAAAGAGAACATTTCACAAGACCTTATCTGAAAGCATTTTGTATGTTATACAGAATCTGAAAGCAGAGAAAATCAAGATAAAAGATATACAGAAGAACAAGTGTATGAAGAAGCTTCTGAAGAAGTATGAGAAGATCTTTCAAACAGATCTTTCATCAGAATTGTCACTGAAACAAGAATTCATACATGAGATTGACACAGAGAACACAATCTCAGTCAATCAGAATGCATACTCTCTGTCACAAACATATCTTGAATAACAGAAGTATCAGATCACAGACCTTCTAGAACATGATCTTATACAACTCTTATCAAGCATGTGAGACTTTTCAGTTCTATTCATGAAAAAGACAGATGAAGAGTGACAGATGTGTATCAATTATCAAGCACTTAATAAGCTTATAATCAAGAATGAATATTCACTGTCACAGATTCAATAACAGTTGAATACAGTTGAAAACATCTGATATCTATTGAAGATTGATCTTCTCTCAGAATACTGACAGATCTGTGTAAATGAACTGTCAGTTTCACAAATCATATTTAATATATAATGAGAAAAGTTTGAATTCCTGATAATATTATTTAGTCTGATAAATGCATTCATCATCTTTCAAATAATGATGAATACAATTCTTTATAAACAGAATGAAACCTTATATCTCATATATCTCAATGACATTCTAGTCTTTTCAAACTCATATAATGAATATCTGAAGCATCTCAATAAAGTGCTTATAACTCTGACAGAGTATAAGCTCTACATCAAATCAATCAAGTGTGTATTTGAAGTGAAAGAGTTGAAGTTCATAGAACATGTAGTGAGTGATGACTGTATACATTTCATTCTAAAGAAATTGAATATCATAGCAAATTGACTATGGCTGAGAAATATACATCATGTATAACAGTTTCTTGAGTTAATCTCATATTACTGCAGATTTATCAAGGATTTCATACAAATATCTGTATCACTCTCAGATCTCTTAAGAGAAACAGACACAAATCTGTAAAAGAAGAAGTTTCATTCAATTATCTGAAATGCTGTGTGCAAAGAGGCTTTTCTCACACTGAGAAAATATATAATAACATTCTCAGTGCTTATTCAATCAGATTATGATAAACCTTTCTATATCAAGACACATATATCTGAATGAGCTATTAGAGACACTCTTCTACAGATGAGTAAGAACAGCAAGCTGCACTCAGTGGCATATAATAGTAGAAAACTATCAGATGTTAAGCTCAATTATTCAGTGCATGAAAAGAAATTGCTAGTGATTAAACACACACTGGCATTGTGAAATAGATATATCAATAACAGATATACAATAACAGTGATCACAGATTATAAAAGCCTTATCTATCTACAATCAATAATAAAACCTTTCAAACACTTAGTATATTGAATCTCAGAGTTTCAAGCATACAATCTTTATATTAAATATTAAAAGAGATTGAACACTGTGATGTCTGATATAATCAGTTGCAGACCTGATTTCATGAGTGAGAATTCTGTGAATCAGGTATAAGAGATATTCATGTTAAACATGCTAAGAAGATGCAAGGAATCAGAATGAGTGAATATCATAATCTCTCACTTGAAGAATGACAAGATGTTGAATAACAAGCATCTTATAAGAGTAGTAGAAGAGATACTTCTGAACTTCAAGCTGAGAAAATTGAAAAATGATGTTATGCTTTATCACAATCTAGAATACACAGAAGCTCTCTATCTAGAATCTTTATTTAGACACAACTTGATGACTCATATGTACAAGAAATTCAATCACTTAGAAAGCTCTGAACTCATAAATATACTCAAATCAAGAGTATACTGGCCAAGCATGACTGAGAACATTCAGATATACACTCACAAGTGCCTGAATTGCCAGGTTATAACAGAATCTAAGAAAGAGTTAGAACATAAGAAAGTATAACATCAGATGAAGTATACAATACAATTATTCAAACAATGAAGAATGAACCTCATAGACATATTACTGTGAATGTCAAATGAAAACTGATGAATAATCACTGCTATTGATTACACTACTGACTAGTCAGTCATAAAAGCAGTTTCAGAGATGATAGAGAAGATGATGATGAAGTTTCTACATGATAAGATCTATGTTAACTATAGTATGCTGTGTGAGATTCTAACTGATAATAATACAAATATCATAGAAGAAGTAATGAGGCATTTCATAAGCCAGTTATAGACAAGATATTGTAGAACAATATTATATCATCTGCAGATGAACAGAAAGATGAAACACTTGAATGAAATCTTGAGTAACATGCTGATGAAATATCTAGTGAGCAAGCCTACAAGATTATGAGATGAATATCTCAGTCAGGCACTATTAGCTACACAAATTCAGCAGCATGCAGTCTTCAAGCATTCATCATTCTACCTGTTGTATGAATTGCATCTGCGCATCCCAGAGAATGCTTCAGAAAAGATGAGAGAGGAAACAACAGTTACAGATATAAAATCAAGATTGAAAGAGATCAGTCACACATGTGTAAAAGCTAACAAGTTACTCCTGAACTGAGCAATTCAATCAAAAAGAATATAAGACTCACTAGTTAAGAAATTAAGTCTCAAGATAAGAATATAAGTTCTCATACATAATCAAAGTTCTGAGAAGTTTCAATCTAGATGATTTGAGTCATATAAAATACTTAAATCACATTCTCTGAGAACATATGCATTGAAAGAATCAGAGAGATAGACCTTATATAACTTAATAAATGATTCACAACTTATGAAAGTAAAGATGCAAGACTTAAGCAGATTATAATTATCTGCAGCACTATTATCAGTATTAAAAAAGAAGAAGCTTACAATTGAAAAGTCTTATGATGTAAGACAAATCATAGATATTTACAAATTAGATGATCACACTTATTTCAATCTTTTCACAATTACAAGAAAAGAATGAGAAGAAATGAAGAAATCAGATAAATATCACACTTTAATAAGTGATGAGACTGTAGCTAGTTGTACAATAACATATCACAGACAGTGAGCATAATGCAGTAAAGATGTGATTCAAAGGTTGCTTAAGTCAGCGTATAATTACAGGCGTACACCGGCTTCTTATATATTGAATCTCATACGCTAAATTAATTAGTGGCCGCTAGGGCCCCCTTTACATTCATACACTAGTAGTTTGAAAGCGGCCGCATTATTATCTGACAGTCATACATTCTTCCAAACCACATCCTCTCTCATCAGATTCAGTCACACTCACATGATCATGTTGTACACCCTAGCTTCATGCAGATTAGCTCATTACTAGCATCTCATAATTATATGACCTATCTCTAATTCAGCTAGCATTCTGTGTACACTCTTACAAAGAAACTTTCACTATATTACACTACTTATTCACTAACTTTTCTCATTCTTCAATCATCATCTTCATTATCATCATCATTGAACATTATCATCTCATTCAAGATTTCTATCTCTTCTTCTGTTCAACTCTTTCCATCTGTTTATCTATCACATTGTACATGTTTCTGGTGATGGCTCTTCATTCTCATAACAAGTGTTCTCATAGTGTCTATACTGGGCAGTTTGTTAGCAGTAAGTGTAACACATTGTGAAACATGGCTAGGACTTGTTTATCTTCTAACAATCATCAGAACATACTATCATGAATGATATATCTTCTTCACCTTCTTATACACTCTCAATCATTTCCTTCTCAGCGGGTTTCTGATCATGTTTTCTGGCATGATTTTGCATGAACACAGATGCTGATATGTTGTTTGTTATTCATATAGAATTATCATACATTGACAGATTCACATTCACTGATAATAGTGAACTCAGTGTTGAATCATTGATTGAGAACTTAAAGAATGTGATAATGAAGAAATTGTCTGTGTCATGTGTGACTGAGTCTACTGTGTCTCTCTCTGCCTCTTCTGTCACTTCTTTCTCTGCTGCTCCCTCTCAATCTTCTACTCTTACCCCTGTGTCTGATTCTCCCGCTCTCACTACCTCTGTTCCCGTGACTCCTACTCCTGCTACTCCTGGTTTTACTGTCTCTGCCTTCATTACTAGCTCTCTCTGTTTCAAGGAGATGTTGTGTAGGCTCAGTGAATCACATTTCTCAGTATATACACTTTCACCCTTCTTATCAACTCTCAGAATAATTTATTATACAAAGACTGTATATAACATGACTATCTGAAGCTCAGTTGCAGACACTGATTATTATATTCATTTTAAATATTCATAATAAGATAATTATTTATTCATATCAGAGAATCACTCTCTCTTTTAACAGTATTAAGATTGTAAGTCTTTTTCTTTTTCATCTTCTCTTTCTAATACTGATTTTTCTGTTCTTAGAGAAAATCATTATCAGTTTTACTGTGTATGAAGTCATGATATTCACAGATATTAAGAAGCTTTTCATAACTGTAAAGTTCAATATTACAGAGATATTCACTCTGATGAATTTCTTCAGAATGATAGATTTATATCAGTCTATTCTCTGATATCTATCATTTAACTTCATGATGCAGACAAAAGATATTCATGTTTTCAGAAACAGAAATACAGATATCATACTCTTTTATACTTATAAGTGTGAGGCTCATACACCTTATCTGAGATATTGTCATGAGAATAAGTCATTCACACACTGTATTCTGCTTTCTGTATTCTCTCATATCTCTCTCTCTCTTTCTGAGAAGTCTTGTGTGTGTTGTAATTGTATGTATAATTCTAAGATCAGCAGATATTCATTCAGTAATTGTTATCTCTGCTTTTACAGTTTTATACACTAACAATAGTTCTTAGTTGCTTCAGTGTCAGAGATCATTTTAATCAAAGATAATAACATCACTGAGACTACTCTCTTTCACTCTAAAGCTTCTTCTGTCACTTTCTCTTTCTCTTCTGCAGAGAAGGTTGTGCATATATCAGATTATAAGTATTTAACTCTGAGTGACTTTCATTATTATTCATTCAGTTCTGTATCTTCTTCTTCTTCTGTTTTTTTCAGCTCTATTCTCTCTGCTCTGACTTCTGATTCTGCAGGTTTTGCACTCTTCTTCAATTTCTCTACATGTACATGTACACATTTCTATATTGGCATTTCAGTCAATCTTGCAATAAATGACATTAATATCATACACAGAGTGATAGAGAAATCAGAGATATGTGCAGTGTTATTACAAGAGCAGCTTACAGCTCTTGAATCTCTTACAGATCTTGAGTTTTGAGATTTCCTTTATTTTTGATGTTTTTCAGATGGTGTGACATTGAAAATAGATTAAATATATGACATATGAAAATGAATGAGATATGTATGATAATATTTGTCTTTTACAGTTAACTCTTACAGTTAATGATCAATTCATTATCTCTTTTCTTACACTTTTTCTTTATCTACTAGTCACAACTCTTATACAACCTCTATATAGTACAGTGTTCAGTGACTAGATTCAGCAGCTTTCATCTTTTGTGATTCTATCTCACATATTATACTGTCTCTCTTCACTCACTCAGATCACTACAGTGAACAGCTTATTAAAACTAATCTCACTCAATCTCTGAGTATTCTCAGAGATTGAGATGACTTAATCTCATATGTCTGTGAATATTTCAGATAGTTTGTTCTCTGTGATCTTCACAATTGAACTGATATAAACAGTTGAATTTAACTCTGAATTTCTTTTTCTTCTGCAATCTGACTCACATGTAAGTCTGTCACTCTAAGACTGCTCTTTATCACATTGCACCTGCTATCTGCAGCACATTATTATATGACTGACTACAGTCTCATCACTTATTAAAGTGTGATGTTCACCTGATTTCTTCATTACTTTTCATTCTTTTCTTATAATTGTGAAAAGATTGAAATAAGTAAGATTATCTGATTTGTAAGTATCTATGATTTCTCTTACTTCATGAGGCTTTTCAATTGTAAGTTTCTTCTTTTTCAATACTGATGATAGTGCTGTGAATAATTATAATTCACTCAGGTCTTGCATCTTTGCTTTTATAAGTCATGAATCATTGATTAAGTTGTATAAGATTCATCTCTCTGATTCTTTCAATGCATACATTCTCAGAGAATGTGATTTGAGTAGTTTATATAGCTCAAACTATCTAGATTGAAACTTCTCAGAACTCTCATTACATATGAGAACTCAAATTCTTATCTTGAGACTCAATTTCTTAACAAGTGAGTCTTATATTCTTTTCAATTGAATTGCTCAGTTCAGGAGTAACTCATTAGCTTTTACACATGTATGGCTGATCTCTTTCAATCTTGATTCCATGTCTGCAACTGTTGTTTCCTCTCTCATCTTTTCTGAAGCATTCTCTGAAATGCGCGGATGCAATTCATACAACAGATAGAATGATGAATGCTTAGAGACTGCATGCTGTCAAATTCATGTGATCAATAGCACCTGCCTGAGATATTCATCTCATAGTCTCATAGACTTGTTCACTAGATATTTCATCAACATGTTATCTAAGATTTCATTCAAGTGTTTCATCTTCTCATGCATTCACAGATGATATAACATTGTTCTACAATGTCTTGTCTGTAACTGGCTCATAAAATGCCTCACTACTTCTTCTATGAGATTCACACTGTTATCAGTTAGAATCTCGCACAGTATTTCATAGTTAACATAGATCTCATCATGTAGAAACTTCATCATCATCTTCTCTGTCATCTCTGAAACTGCTTTCATGACTGACCAGTCAGTAGTGTAATCAATAGCAGTGATTATTCATCAATTTTCATTTAGCATTTATAGTAATATGTCTATGAGATTCATCTCTCATTATTTAAACAGTTTTATCATATACTTCATCTGATGTTGCACTTCCTCACATTCTAATCCTTTCTTAGATTCTTTCATGACCTGACAATTCAGGCACTTGTGAGCATACATCTGAATGTTCTCAGTCATGCTTGGCCAGTATACTCTTGATTTGAGTACACTCATGAGTTCAGAGCTTTCTAAGTGACTGAATTCCTTGTGTATGTGAGTCACTAAGTCATGTTGAAATGAAGATTTTAGATAGAAAGCTTCTGTGTATTCTAGATCACAGTAAAGCACAATGTCATTTTTCAATTTCTCTAGCTTGAAGTTTGAATGCATCTCTTCTACTACTTTCATAAGGCACTTATTATCTAACACTTTGTCATTCTTCAAGTGAGAGATCATGATGTCCACTTATTCTGATTCCTTGCATTCTCTCAGTGTGTTTAATGTGAACATCTCTTGTACCTGATTTGCAGAATCCTCACTCATGAAATCAGGTCTGTAACTGATTGTATCAGATATCACAGTGTCTGATCTCTTTCAGTATTTAATATGAAGATTGTACACTTGAAACTCTGAGATTCAACATGCTAAGCATTTGAAAGGTTTTATTATCAATTGTAGATAGATAAGACTTTCATAATCTGTGATCATCATTGTTATATATCTGTTGTTAATATATCTATCTCATAATATCAGCACATGCTTGATCACTAGCAATTTCTTTTCATACACTGAATAATTGAGCTCAGCGTCTGATAGTTTTCTATCATTATATATTATCAGATGCAGCTTGTCATTCTTACTCATCTGTAGAAGGACATCTCTGATAGCTCATTCAGATGCATCTGTCTCAATGTAGAAAGGTTTATCATGATCTGGTTGAATAAGTACTAAGAATGTTATTACACATTTTCTCAGTCTGAGAAAAGTCTCTTCACATACAGTATTTCAGATAATTGAACAAAACTTCTTCTTTCACAGATTTGCATTTATTTCTCTTAAGAGATCTGAGAGTGATGTAGATATTCATGTGAAATCCTTGATAAATCTGCAGTAATATGAGACTAACTCAAGAAACTGTCATACATAGTGTACATTTCTCAGCCACAGTCAATTCACTATGACATTCAATTTCTCTGAGATGAGATGTATACAGTTATCACTCACTATATATCTCATGAACTTCAACTCTTCTGTTTCAAACACACACTTAATTGATTTAATATAGAGCTTATACTCTGTCAGAGTTATAAGCACTTTATCAAGATGCTTCAGATGTTCATTATATGAGTTTGAAAAGACTAGAATATTATCAAGATATATGAGATATGAGGTTTCATTCTGTTTATAAAGAATTGTATTCATCATTATTTGAAAGATGACAGATGCATTTATCAGACTGAATAGCATTGCTAGAAATTCAAACTTTCTTCATTATATATTAAATGCAGTTCACAGAACTGACAGTTCATCTACACAGATCTGTCAGTATTCTGAGAGAAGATCAATCTTCAATAGATATTAGGTATTTTTAACTGTATTCAACTGTTGTTGAATTCATAGCAGTGAATATTCATTCTTGATCATAAGCTTGTTAAGTGCTTGATAATCAATACATATCTGTCACTCTTCATCTGTCTTTTTCACAAATAGGACTGGAAAGCCTCATGCACTTGATGAGAATTATATGAGATTACATTCTAGAAGGTCTGTGATCTGACACTTCTGTTCTTTAAGATGCATTTGTGACAGAGAGTACACATTCTGGTTGACTGGTTTTGCATTCTCTGTGTCAATCTCATGTATAAATCCTTGTTCCAGAAGCAATTCTGATGAAAGATCTGTTCAGAAGATCTTTCTATACTTCTTCAGAAGCTTCTTCATATGCTTATCCTTCTGCATATTCTTTATCTTAGTTCTCTCCACTTCCAGGTTCTGTATGACATACAGAATGCTTTCAGATGAGGTCTTGCAAATTGTTCTCTTTGCTTATTACTATATAAGCAGATTTAACTCTTCTATATCAGAGACATGAAATGTCCTTCTCATATCAGTTGATAGAATTGTATGAACTGTTTTCTTTCTATCAGTCAACTGTATATGACATGTACATCATTGAATCTGCAGATTGAATCTTTGAAATCAATTGAGTCTGAGAATAAGATTATATTTCACATTCTGCAGCTCTTACACTCAAATATAGCAAGATCATTCTTCAAAGTGCAAGAGAACTCTTACTTTTGCAGATGATATCAAATATTAATTATCAGATAATCTTATATATCAGGAATTCTTCACTCAGCAGACTCCTTTCAATCTTCAGATCATATAATCATCAATATATTATATAGAAGCTTCTGTATCTGCTAACACTTTTGCAGCCATCTCTTGATTCTTACTCAAGTGTCTCTTATACATTAACATTTCAGGTCTCAAGGCATTGAGATGAGTATTCACTTTCTCACTCATATCTCAGTCAGAAGCCTGCTTTCTCTTTGCATTCACAGAATTCAGAGAGTCATCTAACACAGGCATCTCTTTCACTTTGAAGACTTTTCATAGAATATCAGTGAGTGCCTCTGAGCTCACTGATTCTGTTAGTTTTTTAACTCTCTTGCTTCTCTTAACTGTGCACACTGAGTGTAATCTTTTACATCATAATTTTAATATCTGCAGTTAAAGCAAGCTCAATATTCACAATATCAAGATTTTCACTCAGAGAATCTCTTTTTCAGAGAATTCAGTGCTTTAGTAATAGCATTCAGATCTAGATTTATCATGTCTGAGTGTATAACTTGTGTTATAGAAGTCTGATTACTTATTCTTCACTGAGATATACTCAATTGCAGTATTTTCTATCATAATTAACTTACTTATTTCTGTACAATGAGAATGTTGTATGCTTTCTTTACTGTGTCTAACTGTGAGATTAAGCATTTTCATTTCACTCTCAACTCAGATGTAAGATCATGAATAAAGATCTATAAATAGAAAGATGTTGAAAGCTCTTCATTCAATACAAGATAGTATAAGCTGAAGTGTGTGAAGTATGATGTAAGATCACTTACTTATCTACACTCAGTGAAGTATTTATAACACTTATCTCATATATTCACTTTCTCAAAGTTATACAAGATTCATTTGAAAAACTCATTTCATATTCATAAGAATAAATATCACTTCAGATCTGCAAGATTTATCTTTTCATCAGTCATTTATAATGACTTCACTTTTTCATGTAGAAATATAACAGATCTTAAAACTTGTTGAAATTCTGTTGACTGTCTGTCTGTGAGTTCACATTCAATTCAATAATATGATCACATCTGACTTAGCCAGCTGATTACAGCATCATTTTTTCAGTCATTATTGAAGCTTAGTGACTTCAGCAGATCTTCTAGCTTGATGTATTTCATGCTCAAATTCTCATTCTGCACAGCAGTCTTCAATAATGTATACACTTCTGAAGAGATCATGAACAATTATAGTGAGATCTTCAGGTTCAGTATAGTCATCTATCTGTGTAAACATTCAATCTTCTGCTGCAGATCTAAGATCTGGTTTTCTCTATTCTTATTGATGATGATGATTGTGTCAGTGAAGATGATTGTGTCAGTGAAGCTCTTTATAGTGAATGCTTGATCTGCAGTGAATGTCAATTGTTGTTTGACTTTCACCTCAGCCTGCCACTGCATATGCAAGGCCTCAATTTCATTTAGAATTCTTGTATGTGTACAGAGCTTCAATTTCAGTTCAGCTGTCTCAGCTGCTTTTCTTACTACTTTAAGTAATCTCTCTGAGAGATTCTGCATATCTTCTGATTCAGGTAGCAGAGAAGAGTGTTATTCATATTAACTAGAGAAGATATTCATTTCAGTGATTTTCTTGTTAATTGTACAATGTCTATCATTATATCACTGTATTATTATATCACTATATTGCTGTATCACTATATTATTATATGATTTTTATTATCATCATATAACTCTGATGATGATCACCCTCTCTTTTTATTCTTCTTTTAAGTAGGGAGTGAACTTCTTTGAATCTGATTCATCACTTTCATTTCCTTTCTCACACCTCATTCATTCACATACATGGCATTCACCTGGGTATGGAGTTTTCCCTCAACAAGCAAAGCAGCATCAATCAGATACTCTTTCACTCACTACTCTTCATACACTATCTTTTTGAGGTGTTCTAGAATCACACTGACATGATAACTACAAATCACTTTGTAGATGAAATTATCATGCTCTGGAGAAGCCTGCACTTCTCACCAGTTTTTAGACATGCTATCAGATGTGATTCAAAGGTTGCTTAAGCCAGTGTACAATTACAGGTGTACACCGGCTTCTTATATATTGAATCTCATACACTAAATTAATTAGTGGCTGCTAGGGCCCCCTTTACATTCGTACGCTAGTAGTTCGAAAGCGGGCGCGTTATTATCCGACGGTCGTACGTTCTTCCGAACCACAAAGAGCAGTCTCAGAGCAGCAGACTTACACATGAGTCAGATCACAGAAGAAAAAGAAATTCAGAGTTGAATTTAACTGTTTACACTAGTTCAATTGTGAAGATCACAGAGGATAAACTATCTGAAATATTCATAAACACATGAGACTAAGTCATCTCAACTTCTGAGAACACTCAGAGATTGAATGAGATTAGTTTTGATGAGCTGTTCACTGTAGTGATCTGAGTGAGTGAAGAGAGACAGTATAATGTGTAAGATAGCATTATAAAAGATGAAAGCTGCTGAATCTAGTCACTGAACACTGTGTAAGAAGCCTACGCCGAATAGATCGGTATAATATTGATAGGTCTTATATAACAAAGATAAAAACGCTAGAGAAGGAAAGAAAGAGAAAGTGTAAGAATCGGCGATCGAGGTGGATATTTATATGTGTATGTGGTGGCGTACGCGGTGGAGCTTCGGGGCGGAAGAATATATGCGCGTTCGTAGCAGCCGAGGATCGGTGATCGAGAATGGCCGAGAATCGTAGTGGCGATCGAGAATGGCCGAGGGTCGGCAATCGAGAATGGCCGAGGATCGGAGCGTACGTGGAATCTGTGGAGTGTAACGGAATAGTCTATATGATTGATCGGGGTGGCGGCCGAGGATCGGCAATCGAGAATGGCCGAGGATCGGAGCGTACGTGGAATCTGTGGAGTGTAACGGAATAGTCTATATGATTGATCGGGCGCAGCCCGCCACACACTGTATTATATAGAGATTATATAAGAGTAGTGACTAGCAGATAAAGAAAAAGTGTAAGAAAAGAAAAGAGATAATGAATTAATTATCAACTGTAAGAGTCAGTCACAAAAGATAAATGTTATCATACACATCTCATTCATTTTTATACATCACATATTTAATCTATTTCCAATGCCACATCATCTGAAAAACATTAAAAATAAAGAAAATCTCAAAACTTGAGATCTGTAAGAGATTCAAGAGCTGCAAGTCACTCTTATAATAATATTATACATATCTCTGATTCCTCTATCACTCTGTGTACAACATTAATGTCATTTATCACAATATTGACCGAAATGCTAATATAGAAATGTGCATACATATACATAGAGAAATTGAAGAAGAGTATGAAATCTGCAGAATCAGAAGCCAGGACAGATAAGACAGAGACAGAAGAAACAGAAGAAGAAGAAGATACAGAACTGAACAAATAACAGTGAGAGTTACTCAGAGCTGAACACTTATAACTCAGTATGCATACAATCTTCTCTGCAGAGAAGAAAGAGAAAGTAACAGAAGAAGCTTGAGAATGAAAGAGAGTAGTCTCAGTAATATTATCATCTTCAATTAAAATGATCTCTGACACTGAAGTAACTAAGAACTATTATTAGCATACAAAACTGTAAAAGCAGGAGTAATAATTACTGAATGAACACTCACTGATCTTAGAATTGTATATGCAATTACAACATACATGAGGCTTCTCAGAAAGAGAGAGAGAGATATGAAGAAATACAGAAAGCAGAACACAGTATGTGAACAGCTTATTCTTATAATGACATCTCAGACAAGATGTATAAGTCTCATGCCTGCAGATGTAAAAGAGTACAATATTCACATTTCTATTTCTGAAAACACAGATATCTTTTACCTGTATCACAAAGTCAGATGACAGATGCTAGAGAATAGATCAATACAGATCTATTATTCTGAAGAAATTCATCAGAGCAGATGTCTCTGCAATGTTAAACTTTACAGTTGTAAAAAGCTTCTTGATATCTGTGAACATTATAACTTTATACACAGCAAAACTCATAACAATTTCTTCTAAGAATAGAAAAATCAGTATCAGAAAGAAAAGAAAAAGACTTACAATCTTAATACTGTTGAGAGAGAGAGTGATTCTCTGAAATGAATAAATAATTGTCTTATCATAAATATTTAAAATAAATGTAATAATCAGCATTCATAACTGAGCTTCAGATAGTTATGTTATATATCATCTTTATACAATAAATTGTTCTAGAGATTGACAAGAAAGGTGAGAGTGTATGCACTGAGAAATGTGATTCACTGAGCCTATGCAACATCTTCTTGAAACAGGGAGAGCTAGTAATGAAGACAGCGGTGGGAGCAGGAGTAGCAGAAGTGAGAATCATGAGAACAGGAGTAGCAGAAGCGGGAGAACCAGACACAGAGGCAGAAGTAGAAGATTGAGAAGAAGTAGCAGAGAAAGAAACAGAGAGAATAGAGAGAGACACAGAAGACTCAGTCACACATAACACAGATAATTACTTCATTATCACATTCTTCAAGTTCTCAATCAATGATTCAATATTGAGTTCACTATCATCAGCAGATATAAATCTGTCAATGTATGAAGATTCTATATGAATAAAAACAAACATATCAGCATCTGCATTCACATAAAATCATGTCAGAAAACACAATCAGAAACCTGCTGAGAAGAAAACAGTCAGAGATATATAAGAAGATGAAGAAGATGTATCATTCATGATAATATATTCTGATAATTATTAGAAGATCAACAAGTTCTGATCACATTTCATAATATATTATACTTACTACTAACAAACTGCTCAGTATGAGCACTACAATGACACTTGTTATAAGAACAGAGAGTTATTGTCAGAAACATGTACAATATGATAGATAAATAGATAGAAAGAGTTGAATAGAATGAGAAGTAGAAATCTTGAATAATGATGACATTCAATGATGATGAAGAAGATAATTGAAGAATGAGAAAAGTTAGTGAATGAGTAATATAATATAGTGAAAGCTTCTTTGTAAGAGTGTATGCAGAATACTAGCTAAATCAGGAATAGATTACAATAATTGTGAAACACTAGTGACAAGCTAATCTGCATGAAGCTAGAGTGTACAACATGATCATGTGAGCGTGACTGAATCTGATGAGAAAGAATGTAGTTTGAAAGAATGTACAACTGTCAGATAATAACACGGCCGCTTCTGAACTACTAGTATATGAGTGTAAAGAGGGGCCATAGCAGCCACTAATTAATTTAGCATATAATATTACAATATATAAGAAGCCGGTGTACACCTGTAATCGTACGCTGGCTTAAGCAACCTTTGAATCACACATATATAAGAATTCTAAACAAGATTGAGGCCTTGTGTACACAGTGACAGACTGAGACAGAAGTTAAACAATAATTGACATTTACTGCAGATTAAGCATTCACTATGAAGAGCTTTATCAACACAATTATCATCATTAATAAGAATAGAGAAAATCAGATTCTAGATCTGTAGTAAAAAATCAAATATTTATACAGATAGATAACTATACTGAATTTAAAGATTTTATCATAATCATTTATAATCTCTTCAGAAGTGTATATATTATCAGAGACTACTGCACAGAATGAGAATCTGAGTATGAGATATATTAAGCTAAGAGATCTGCTGAAGTTATTAAGTTTTAATAGTAACTGAAAAAATAATGCTGTAATCAGCTGACTAAGTCAGATGTGATTATATTATCAGATTAAATATAAACTTATAGATAGATAATTAACAGAATTTTAACAAGTCTTAAGATATGCTGCATTTCTACATAGAAAAGTGAAGTTATTATAAATAACTGATAAAAAGATGAATCTCACAGATCTGAAGTGATATTCATTTATATAAATATAAAATGAGTTTTTTAAATAAATCTTGCATAACTTTGAGAAAGTAAATATATGAGATAAGTATTACAAATGCTTCACTGAGTGTAAATAAGTGAGTAATCTTGAATTTATACTTCACACACTTCAGTTTACACTATTTTGTATTGAATGAAGAGCTTTTAACATCTTTCTGTTTATAGATCTTCATTCATAATCTTACACTTAAGTTAAGAGTGAAATGAAAATACTTAATCTTATAATCAGATATAGTGAAAGAAGTATATAATATTCTCATTGTACAGAAATAAGTGAGTTAATTATAATAGAAAATACTGTAATTAAGTATATCTCAGTAAAGAATGAATAATCAGACTTCTATAATACAAGTCACACATTTGAATATGATAAATCTAGATTTGAATATTATTACTAAAGCACTGAATTCTCTGAAAAAGAGATTCTCTGAGTGAAAATCTTTATATTATAAGTATTAAGCTTGCTTCAACTACAGATGTTAAAATCTTGATATAAAAGATTATACTCAGTATACATAGTTAAGAAAAGTAAGAAAGTTAAAAAACTAGCAGAATCAGTGAGCTTGAAGACACTTACTAATATTCTATAAAAAGTTCTTAAAGTGAAAGAGATATCTGTGTTAGATGATTCTCTGAATTCTGTAAATATTAAGAAAAAGCAGGCTTCTGACTGAGATGTGAGTGAGAATGAAGTGAATACTTATCTCAATGTCTTAAAGCCTGAAATGTTAATGTATAAGAGACACTTGAGTAAAAATTGAGAGATGACTGTAAAAGTGTTAGCAGACACAGAAGCTTCTACATAATATATTAATAATTAGATAATTTGAAGACTGAAAGAGATCTGCTGAGTGAAGAATTTCTGATATATAAGATTATCTGATAACTGATATTTGATATTATCAATAAGAGTAAGAGTTCTGTTACACTTCAGAGAATGATCTTACTATATTTGAGTGTGAGAGCTGCAGAATGTAGAATACAATCTTATTATCAGACTTAATTCATTTCAAAGATTCAATCTGCAGATTCAATAATGTATATATTATATATAATTGACTGATAGAAAGAAAACAGTTCATACAATTCTATTAACTGATATAAGAAGAACATTACACATCTCTAATATAGAAGAATTAAATCTGCTTATATATTAATAAGTAAAGAGAATGATTTATAAGATCTCATCTGAAAGCATTCTGTATGTCATATAAGATTCAGAAGTGAAGGAAATCAAGATAAAAGATATATGAGAGAACAAGTGTATGAAGAAGCTTCTGAAGAAGTATGAGAAGATCTTTCAAACAAATCTTTTATCAGAATTGTCACTGAAATGAGAATTTGTACATGAGATTGACATGAGAGATATAAAATTAGTCAATCAGAATGCATACTCTCTGTTACAAACATATCTTGAAGAACAGAAGTATCAGATCACAGACCTTCTAGAATGTAGTCTCATATAACTCTTATCAAGCATGTGAGACTTTTCAGTTCTATTTATGAAAAAGATGTGTAAGAAATCCCGCTCCTCGCGGATTCTTTACCCCTATTCCTATCTCTTGTGTAACCAATAGGGCTAGCGGCCCTTGGCTACACACAACTATATAGACTGGAGTTCATGAATACTATTCATAACTCAGCTTAAATACTATTATACATTTGATCTCCACATTTTATCTTTCTATCACAAACACTTCTAGTAGTTAACAGTACATATCATGTCAAGCTGCAAACATCTGAATAATTACCTGTGAGCACTTATTCTTACATTTCAAGCTCAGTCAGTCAGCAACTGTCTGTTATGACTGAAAGAACTAGAAACTTGCATGCTTCAATCCCTGCAAACTCTACTACAGACACTCAGAAGCAGTCATCTGAACTATGAATAATCTTCATAAAAGAAGTCTCAGAGGACTTATCAATCACTTATGAAACATCATTCTCTGCATCTCAGACAGAGGAACCCTCTGAACTCATGAATAAATCAATCTCAGTGAAGAACATTCTTGAGCATCTTCTGCAGAATCAAGCTATTTTTCTATAAGAAATGCTTACTGCCTGCAAACACTCTTAAACTGAGTCTCTAGATATGATCTTCAGAGATATCTGTGAACTGAAAAGAAACTTTCTTAAGTTATGATCACTTAAGGCCACTTATTAAATCACAATCTATAAAAGCTTTTGTAAGTTTGTATTTGAAATTGACTCACAAGTCTGACTGTGTGATATGAAAGATGAAGAAGCTGTCATCTATACAATGACAGATCTCTATTACACTGAAGTCAAGAACTGGCTGAATTATCTAGAGAATGATTATAAGAGATTCTGATAATCTGTTCTCAAGACCTATCTAGAGAATAAGTTAAGAAACTCTGTGAGCTGAACAGAGAACACCTGAACTGTGATCATCAATATTAGAAAAAGAGGCAAGAAATCTGATGAACACTACTCACAGTGCTTCATAGAATTGTGACATGAATTAAGATCTGTGAAAACAGAGCTCTGAAACAAGACCTGAATGATGATGTTTATAAAGAGACTGAATAAAGATATGCAGAATAAGCTCATTGAGTAAGACTCTAAGTTCTTGACTCTGAAGAAACTGATGACTCTCATTCATCACTTGTGAATCACTGTGAGAGTCACAGATCTGTGAAGAGTGAATCATCAACTGACTCTGCAAGAGTCAGAACAACAGAGAACAGATTTATCAGAAAAAGATGATAAGACACAGAGAGATTTATATCTAACTGTTAAGCAGAGAGAGAGAGCTTCACAAGCTTCTATGAATAGAGTGTATAACAGAGAGACTAAGAAAAAGAGACTCTACTTCATCTATTCTAAATCAGAACATCTCTGCACAAACTATCTGAACAAATCAAAATAGAAATTTAAAGAGTCATGAACAGAGTCAGTAACAGCCTTCTTAAGAGTCTTGAAGCTGACACCTGAATCTGTTACTTCTCTAATGAAAATGCTTACTTATAGAGAGAGACTGTGTCACAGTGCTGCTGTCTCACAAGCATGAGAAGTATTGATGAACTCAGAATCCCAGGTCACTGTGATGTTTCTAAAGCTCACAGAGTGAATGAGCTGAAAGATGAAGACTGAGAACCTGCTCTTACAACAAGTAGAATATGAGAACTCAGATCTGAGAACTGAGAGACTCATGAGAGTTATCTTTGAATTACAAGATCTCTCTGAAATCTGAAGAAGATTTACAGAAACTGTGATTATTACAGATATCACAGATAATATGTATTTAAGACTTGTATAACTTCAAAGACACAATCTGTACATAGCTATCTGTGAGTCAGGTTTATACTTCTGATCAGTGTTGACAGACTTACTTACAGAGATAGAAGCAGTTAATACTGCAGAGTTAATTAGAGAAGATAAGCTTATCTATATAATGACTTTATAAGTGTCTGAGAACCTTGCAGTCATGAAAACTGAGCTTTAGATATCAGAGAAATACTGAGATCTTGCAGAGATATTCAGCTTAGCTAAGGCAGCTGAGCTTTCTTCTCACTGTGAGAAGAATCTGATAATAGATTTAATAGAAGAGTAGAAACTCTTCTGAGAACTAATCTATAAGCTCTCTCATCATGAGACAGAGATCTTACAGATCTATGTAAAGAAGAATCTGAAGAATGACTTTATCTGATCTTCACAGATCTTTATAAGAGTCTCTGTGATATTTATAAAGAAGAAGAATAAAGATCTCAGATTATGAGTAGACTACTGTAACCTGAATTTCAAGATAATAAAGAGCTGCTATTCTCTGTCTCTGATTAAGAATGTGATCAACTGTCTCACAGAAGCTGTCATATTCATACAACTGAATGTGATCAATGTATATATATGACTGTGAATACAGTCTAAGAATGAATGAAAGACTGTCTTTAGAACTGCACTGAAACTGTTTAAATATCTAGTGATGTCTTTTGATCTGACTAATATCTCTGTGATATTTCAGTCTTTCATCAATAAAACACTTCATACATATCTGAATATCTTTGTGATAATATATCTGAATGATGTGATAGTGTACTCTGCAAAGAAGAAAGAACACACTGAGTATATACAAAGTGTATTGAAGGTCTTAGATGAGGCAGAACTGTATATTAAGCTTATGAAGTGTAACTTCAGTGTCTACTGAATTAATTTCCTAGAATATATAATGACTGCAGATGATATTCAGATGAAACCTTCATAAGTTAAGACTATTCTATTATAATCAGAGTTAACTAGTATTCATGAGATTCAGATCTTTCTGAGCTTTGTGAATTTCTATAGACAGTTTATCTTTGTATTTATAAGAATCTTCTTGACCCTTACAGACATACTGAAGAATGAAAATAAGAAGAAGTCATCTCACAAATGAAGAATGAAAAGATTGTTGAGAAGAAAGAACTGTAAGAACTTTCTTATCTCAGAAGCTCACAGAGTCTTTGTAAGATTAAAACAGATATTCACAGATGCAGTGATACTGTTTCACTTTAATCTCTTACTCTTAATCAGATTGAAGACAGATACCTTCTTCTTTGTAATTTCAGAAATAGTCTCACAACTATAGTCAAATAAGAACTGAGTTTTAGTGGCCTTTTTCTCATAGAAGATGCAACCTGCAGAGATCAACTATGACATTTATAATCAGAAGCTTCTTATAATAGTGAAATTCTTCTATCACTGATGTTACTACTTCAAGAGTCTCATGATAGTGATTACTATTAGAACTGATTATGATAGCTTATAATAGTTTACTTCAATCAAGAAACTCTTACAGCAGCAGATTCACTGAACTCAGAGACTGAGTGAGTTCTGATTCAAGATAGAACATATCAAAGAAACTAAGAACTCAGCAGATGAACTCTCTTACAGATCAGACTATATTAAGAAGATCAGAGTGACAGATATAGAGAAGCTAGAGAAGACAGAAAAGCTTCACAAGATGCTCAGACTGAGTGTTATAAAGAGATTGACTGAAGAGTCTCTCAATCCCCTGCAAGAGAAGAGGGGAGAGAGAGGGAAGAAGTCTGTGCAACTACTCTCTATGATACTGAGAGTTAACACTCTGAGAATCTCTGCAAGAATTCTTGAAGAGAATATCTATAATCTGAAGAGTTTGCAGACTTTAAGAAGCATCACAGAAGACCTGATACAAGAAGAAACAGAGTACAAGTCTTCACAAGATCTTCTATTCAGATTGTCTGAACTGCAACTGAAGAATGAATATACTCAGCATATTTGAAAACTGCTTATAACAGGAATCAATTCTGCAGAAATAAAGAATTGAAGAGACTTAAATAATCTCTTATAAAGAGAGAACTGAATTTATATGCCTATGAATGAGTTTCTATGTGTAGAACTTATTAAAAGATATCATGACTCTTCTCTAACAGGTCATTTTATAGATACTAGAACTTATGAGTTGCTTACAAGGAATTACTTCTGACTGAAGATACAAGAACTTATGAAGAAGATAGTGAATTCTTATACTATTTATCAGAGTTCACAGATAGTGCAGTTCAGATTATATGAAGAACTTACTTCTCTATTCATCTCACAGAAACCTTGAGAACAGCTAGAAATGAATATTCTTGTGAGTCTCTCTGAAAGTAAGAACATATATGATACCTGCTTTGACAGTGTGCTGGTGATAGTGAATTACTTCATCAAGATGACACACTTTATATTCATCTGTAAGAACTTGAAGTCAAAGAATTTGACTTATATCTTCATCTGTGATGTGATCTGATTGTATGAGTTGCCTGTGAACATTGTCTCAGATAGAGAATCAATTTTCATAGAAGAGTTCTGATCTGATCTGATGACTATACTGAAGATCTTGTGAGATCTAAGCATGACTTTTCATCAACAGACAGATGATCAGATAGAACACCTGATGAGTATATTGAAACAGTATCTGCAGTGCTTTGTCAATTACAATCAGAATGACTGAGTGCATTGATTATCATTTACAGAGTTTATATACAACAACTCAAAGTATGTCAGTACAGATAAAACCCTCTTTGAAATGCTCACTGAGACTCATTCACAGATGATCTTGATGAACCTGTGAGAGTACACTATAGAGTGTGATGATGCTCATGAACAGACTGAGAGAATTCAGAAGATTTAAGAGAAAGTCTGTGAATTCTTGAGAAAGACTCAAGAGTATCAGAAGAGATACTATGACTTCAAGCATATTACAAAGAGTTTTAAGAAAGATGATAGAGTCTGACTGAGTCTAGAAAATATTACTATGCAGAGATCTAGTAAGAAGCTGAATCTCTTACAGACAGAGTCTTACAAGATTATGAAGAAAGTTAGTTTATAGTTCTATAGATTGAAACTGTCATCTGAGTTGCAGATGTATAATATTTTTCATATCTCTTTACTCTATAAATATAAGAAATTCTCAGAAGAGAACTCTGTGACTCATCACTCTGTCTGTGAAGCACTAGAGAGTGAAAGAGAATATCAGATCAAAGAAATTGTTAACTCAGAGAAGTGAGATTGCAAGCTCTGATTCAAGGTTCAGTGATAAGAGTATTCTGACAAGATGAATGAGTTCACTTAAGAATCATTCAGACAGATAAGACATCTGCAGAAGCTGAGACATGACTTTTATACTGTGAATTCTGATAAGTTAGAATAATACAGTCTTCACTAAGAATCTGATTATAATAAAGATATTAACACTGTCATTTATAAACTCTAGTCTATAAGATAATGAGTTTCTACTGAAATGAACAGTTCATAGCATATATAAGAGAAGAAGAAATCATGTTCTCATTAAAGCTAAAAAAATAAGAAAATAAACAGGGCTGTGAATATAATTTAGAGATTAATAAAGAAAAAACAAAGAAAACTCATACTCATATTATCAATATCTGTGATATTCAAATTTCTCACAACTATCAATTTTCTTCTTCAAAGAAGCAGAGAGTATCATATCTGTGATACAGACAATTATTGCATTTGATGTGAAGACTGTCAGAAATGCACAGACTTCAGAGAAGCTGAACACCAGAATATACATAGTTGTAGTAGAATCTTGAGAACTGACTGTCTGTGTGTGTGACTAGATACTTCTCATAAAGCTGAGTTCACTCTCTCAGTTGTGCTGAAGTATTCAGCCTGAAAATAATTAAGATGTGAAGAGAGAGCTCATCTGTCCAGGTCAACTCTTATCATGAATTCATGATATTCACATTGTCTTGATTATCTGGATTTTGTGAATACTCAGAGACTCATCTCTCATTGACAATGAGATTGTGGAAATGCGCCGCGGCGCGAGGACCATTGGTAGAGAACCTAGACATATTCACATATATCTGGTCAGAGATTGTGTGAGCAGAAGAGAGATGATTGTAGGTCTGCAGAGCTGCAGAAGACACTGGCAACATCAGAAGCTTTGCAAGAACTGTTAGCTAGAGTCTGTAAGAAATTACTTACAAGAAGACTTACAGCAAAGAGAGAGACTGTGCTGCTTAGAGTCAGAGACTGATCTGAAAGAGACAGAGAATTGACTGCTGACCTGAAGATCAAGTGTGATGATAAGACTGAGAGAGATGAAGGCATGATTATAAGCAGCAGTATCTCTACTTCATCAGCTGATAAAAAGTGATCAGAGAAGTTATGAGAATGCTTATAAAAAGCTCAGCAGCAATCAGACATTATTTATGAAAAGATTGAAATTGAAAAAATTTTTATTCTTGAGAAGTTCTTGAATCAATATGCAGACATTGTCAGAAACACTCTCTCTCTATCATCTGAGTGAAAACACTTTGCAGATGAATAAGAATACTCACAGTTTATAAAGATAAGAGCTGTTATAGAAAAAGAGAAAAGAAGATGAAGTTCTACAGACAGATCTGGAATATTTATACTACTCTAGAGAGGTTTGCTTATACTGTGAATGATTCTGTGAAACAGTCAGATCACTCTAGTAAATAAGAGTGATTATGAATTGCAGGTCTGAATCTTTCTATATAATTATAAAGAGTGATTGCAGACTGCAGACATCTTGATTCTACAATTCTACAGAGTTGATGAAAGAATGAAAAATTCCTCACAATTCTACAGTATCAAAGAGCAATGATTTGTAAGAATGAATGAAAGATCAACTTATGAATGTTTCTCTTTAATAAGAGTGATCTCACAGAGAGTGATTCATCTGCAAGATGAATCTATATAATAATCACATAAGAATCTCATGAAAATGATTGAGAGTTAACTGAAACTCTTCTGTATGAAAGATATAAGATGAATCTGTATAATAGTCAGAGAAGAATCTGTAGATCATTAAGAATCTCATGAAATAAGAAACTGAGTGACAGACTCTTTTCTCTTTATAATAACAAGGGATTTTTCCTCACTGAGGTTTTTTATAGATGTGAAGGGTTTTTAGTGAGTATCACTGCAGTGCTGAGCTGACTATGAAGTCACTCAGTGAAAGGCTTCACAGATGAAGTCTTAGAGAGAGAGAGATATGTAAGAAATCTCACTTCTTGCAGATTCTTTATCTCTATTTCTATCTCTCATGTAATTAATAGAGCTAGCAGCCCTTGACTACACACAACTATATAGACTGGAGTTCACAAATACTATTCACAACTCAGCTTGAATACTATTATACATTTGACCTCTATATTTTATCTTTCTACTATGAACACTTCTAGTAGTTAACAGTACATATCACGCCAAGCTGCAAACACCTGAATAATCGCCTGTGAGCACTTATTCTTACAAGATGAATGAGAAGTGATGAATATGTATTAATTATCAAGCACTTAATAAGCTTACAATCAAGAATGAATATTCATTATCACAGATTTAATAATAGTTGAATATAGTTAAAAACACTTGATATCTATCAAAGATTAATCTTCTCTCAGAATACTGACAGATTTATATAGATAAACTGTCAGTTCTGTAAACTATATTTAATATATAATGAGAGAAGTTTGAATTTCTGACAATGTCATTCAGTCTAATAAATGTGTCTGTCATCTTTCAAATGATGATGAATACAATTCTTTATAAATAGAATGAAATCTCATATCTTATATATCTTGATAACATTCTAGTTTTTTCAAACTTATATAATGAATATCTGAAGTATCTTAATAAAGTGCTTACAACTCTGACAGAGCATAAGCTCTATATTAAATTAATAAAGTGTGTGTTTAAAATAAAAGAGTTAGAGTTTGTAGAACATGTAGTAAGTGATAACTATATATATCTCATTTTAAAGAAATTGAATGTTATAGTTATTATTATTATTATTATTATTCTTCCATTATACTCATATGCAAGCGGAGCTTATAATGAGTCCTTGCGTGATGTTAAATACAGGTCAAGTGTTAGTTATACAGGAGGAAATACAGGTGTTGAAACCATGCCAAGATAACAAGAACATAGGAAATACAAAGAAGTGACAATTAGATACATGCGATAATAACTTCCCAGCCCAGGAACATAGAGCGATTTATTGAAGCGATTTGTACACCTCTGTATTTATTAGAAACCTGAGGTGCTTGGGTTCCGGATTTAATGTATCTCCTGCGGGTTTCGAACCCACACGCCCTGGTTTCCCACGCCAAGGCGCTACCGGGTGGCCGCATTAACCATTCGGCCACCGGGGCATGAATGTCATAGTGAATTGACTGTGATTAAGAAATATACACTATATACAACAGTTTCTTGAATTAGTCTTATACTACTGCAGATTTATCAAGAATTTTGTATAAATATCTGCATCACTCTCAGATCTCTTAAGAGAAATGAATGCAAATCTGTGAAAGAAGAAGTTTTATTCAATTATCTGAAATACTGTGTGTGAAGAGGCTTTTCTCACACTGAGAAAATGCATAACAATATTCTCAGTGCTTATTCAATCAGATTATGATAAATCTTTCTATATCAAGATAAATGCATTTAAATAAGCTATCAGAGGCACTCTTCTACAGATGAGTAAGAATGACAAGCTGCACTCAGTGATATACAATGATAGAAAACTATCAGATGCTGAGCTCAATTACTCAGTGCATGAAAAGAAATTACAAGTAATTAAGCACATGCTGATGTTATAAAATAGATATATTAACAACAGATATATAATAACAGTGATCACAGATTATGAAAGCCTCATCTATCTATAATTAATAATAAAATCTTTCAAATACTTAGTATATTGCAACCAACCGCTCCACCACGAACTCGCTCGATTTTTCGAATAAGAACCCGCCGATAGATCCATCGAAAAGCCCTCGATCATACGAGCATTTTGACCCCATCGCCGACCGCATACCCCGTGTGGTGGTGGAGTTATCCAGCCAAACGTGAACCAGACGTCGTTCGGAACTCCTGCGTGGGATTATCCCCCATTCTCCCCTACCACACCACAACCCCGGGCCAAATTGCCATACAAATTGTAAGGTGAAGAGACCTAGCCGTATGCACCAATCTTCTCAATTTTGGAAGATCCCTGATCTGTAGTTGTGGAGATATCTGAGGAGCGACCTCCGCGAAAACCCTGTCCATCTTTGATGTTCCAAAACACCAACGCCAAGTCCCACCCTCGTACCGCCCTTCCCAATCTGGCCCATCCCCGGCAGAAAAATACAAAAAGATACCTCGGTGATAATATCAAGCACATAATCAACAGACAATGAGTCAATAGCACACCAACAACTATAAAATCAGTATACTCCAAGGTCTGACTGAGCCTTTGATCCCTGCACAGTGAGATATATTAAATCTAGTTTTAATATCTCAATATTCAATAGATTCTGCAAGGGATTGAGAACAGCAACACTAGATTTCTATTGAATTTGAGAATTAACTCTATATTGATATAATCATTGACAAAGTCTTCTATTTTGAGATATAAATAACCAGTTCCTCTACATCCTGCTGACAATATTTACATTATTATATAGAAACAGACTTATATTCTCTATAATATCAAGACTCTGAAGAGGGAAAGTCTTGATAGAGAGTATACAGTAGTGTATATCTTAGCAGTTTCTATCTCATTCTTCTGCAGCAGTTAATGCAAAAAAAAAAAGATCTTAGAAATAGTTTTTTACTTCTCTTGAAAAAGTAAGGTGTTTTTCTCTGGGTTTTACACAATATTCTTACAAAGAATTAAAAACAGAGTTGTTTTCTGTCATAATTTCATGTTCTTTTAAGTAAGAATTACTTTTTCAGTGGCTGAAGAGCTTTCATTAATACTTAATTCTTTTTTACACTCTTTATTAACTGATTTGAGTTGCACACTTGTTGTGTGAGGAGAATTGAATAATTTAGAATAAAATTGAATAGTTTTAATCAATTTCTCTGCAAAAAATTGATTTATTTTTTGTCAGTTTTTCTCTCAAAAACTGTCATATCATCTGATTTACTATCAATTGATATCATACTTTTCCTCACTGTATCCCAAGAAAGAGATTGTAAAGATTTTATTAATTTATCTTAAAAATCAATTTTAGTTTATTAGATTCTCTTCAAAAATCTAACCTAGTTACTGAACTAGTGTGAAAAAAATCAGGTGTTTTATACACAAAAGTCTGCTATTCTTCTTTTGAAATAGTCTGATCAACTTTTCAATTGAAAACAGACTTAGAAACCTCTTAATTGAAACAGTCTGACCAACTTTTCAATTCAAAAGAGTTTAATAAATATCTCAATTGAATTAGTCTGACCAACTTTTCATTGAGTAAGAACAATGAGTTCAAAAGTACACTCAGTTGATGTGGAAAAAGATGCTTTCTCAAATGCTATTTCTGAGATTGAAATTCTGAAGAGAAGAAAGAAAGAAGAAATAGAGAAACAACAAGTTCTTGAAATACAGAAACTTGAAAAAGAAAGTAAAATTCTTGGAAAGCAGTATCTGAGTGAGATAAATGAAGAAGTTCTGTTAATTCTTCATACTCAGGCGAGACAACTACAGAAAGTGATCAAGTTCAAACTTGGAATTTCAAACACAGTTCAAAAAACTTTGAAAATTTCTAATACAATCACTGACTCTTCAGTTTGCTCTTCTTTCTTTTCTACTTCTTCTTCTTCTTCTTCTTTAAATCAGAAGAAAACATATGCTCAAGCAGCTGAATCTGCTGCCTCTAAATCTGCTGTCTCTAAATCTGCTATCTCAAAACCTGCTCAAAATTCTGAGAAAACTGAGAAGAATACTGCTCATACTTCTAGTGATAGAAGAGTGAAGAAAAAAATGTAAAAAGAGAAAAATCTTCAAATCTCCAGAAATAGAAGACTTATTCTCAAAGTCTCAAATCAGGACATATTGCAGAGAAATAAGCTAAACTCAAACCTCATTTTCAGAATTAGAAATGAAATCAATCAGCAGTTCTTTTCTCAGTTAATGACTGATATTGAAGTTCAAAAACCAGTTATAGCTTCAATTGAGTCATTCTTCTTTGAAAACTTCATCACTCTGACTACAATGCCTGAATTCAGTGCTGAATTTCTTATTCAGAATGAGAATCTCTGAAAATCAGCAGTAGAATCTTTGTTAAACACAATAATTCTATCTAAGAGAGATGAAAAGTGAGACAAATTCATTCTTCATGATATTCCAGTTGAAATTTTTGACTGTGAAGAAGGAATGCTACTTCTCAAAAATGAACTAGAAGAATACAACTCTATTCAACTGAGAAAGAAGCCTGTATGACTAAATTCAATTGAGTTTAGACAAAGCAGAAGAAATGTCTCTGTTCTAGTATATACAAAGATAATGAAACAGTCAAAGATCTCTGAAGTAAGAGTAGCAGGTTTGAAAATGAGAGTTCATGAATACAAAGACTCAAGAATGAATCTCAAAGCTCAAACACAGTGTTCAAACTGTCAAAGATATAGACACTTTGCAATCTCCTGTTTCAGAGACTCAAAATGTGCATTCTGTGCCAGAGATCACAAAACTAGTGAGCATAAATGTGAAACATGCTCAAAAAGAGATGAAATATGTCAACACACTCTGCTTAAATGCTCTAATTGCAAAGAAAAACATGCATCTAGCTCAAAAGAATGTATGTTTGCTCTGAGAACTCAAAAGAACTGGAGAAAAGATGAAGCTCAGAGTAAACCTAGAACTGAAGAGAATAGTCAAGTCAGTAAACTCACAACTGCAAGCTTAAAAAGAAGAAACTCTCAACTATCTAAGTCTTCAAACTTCAATTCTCCAGCTAAATGTAAACAGAATTTGAATCCTCAAACTTCTGTTAAGATTAGAGAATTGAGAAATGACTCTGATAATAAACTAGATATAATGCAAGCAGTTGAGATTCCTACTTTTCAGAACAGTTATAATCTACTATCTGATAATAGTGATTAGATTCTACTCTACTCTCTTTTAGTATGAATATACAACAAAAACAACAAAAAAAGTTTAAAAACTCTTCAAAAATCACATTTATTCAAAATAATGTGAATACAAACTCAAATTGCATTTATTTTTGTCTTCAAATCATATTTGAATAAAAAGTTGATTTTGTACTGCTTCAGAAGCCGAATTTTGACACTGAGCAAAAATATGTCATTTCTCATTCAAGCTACTACTGCTTTTTACCTCAAAAGTCTGAGATAAAGTCAAGAGTAGTGATCTATGAAAGAAAGAGATCAAGATATCAATTTAATCTGAGATTTGATATCATATCTGACCCTGATATTCTGGTGAGTGACATTATAGATAAAGAAAATGAGTTTGATACTATACAGCTCATAAATATCTATAATGAAAAGTCATTGAAGAAAAATAACAATATCTGAACAATTGATAGAGAATTTCTGAACATAACTTCATTAAGAAACTCTATAATTACAGAAGACTTCAATGCACATCATCTCTGATGAAATTCAGAATACAAGAGAGCAGTGAGAGCTGATAATCTGATTGAATGAACCTTTGAGCATTCAATAGATTTGGTTAATAAGTCTGATCAACAAACATTCTTTAGAAAAGACATGAAACAGAAGTCTATTATAGATCTAATCTTTATGTCACAAAATCTAATGAAAAGAAGACTTATAAACTGGTTTATTGATTCAAATGAGATATCAGGATCAGATCATGAGATTATTCAATTTGATATTGAACTGAGTGAAAAACAAATGAGTGAAAATCCTCTTCTCTCTAATCAGTATAACTTTGAAAAAGCTGATTGAAAAGCAGTTGAAGAAAGCATAAAACTGTTAAAATCTGAAAGACAGAATGAGCTATATTAGAATTCTGGTCAAGATATCTCAAATGAAATGCTTGAGAATAGAGTGAAGCTTATTACATCTATTATTCTAACAAGTGTTAGAGATAATATTTCAAAGAGAAAATCTTCTAAGTATTCAAAATCTTGATGAAATGAGAATATCTCATCTAAAAGAAAAGAATTAGCTACTGCTAGAAGAGATTGAAAGAATGATGTAATATCTGATGAAGAGTTCAAAGCTGTCAGAAATGAATATTTTTCAGATATTAAAAGAGCTAAAACAGACTGCTGGAATAAATTTCTTAAAGAAGCACAAGAAAAGGAAGTTTTTAAAGCTTTTAACTATACTAAAACAAGAAGTGTAGCAAAACTTCCAGTCTTAGAATATGAGTTTCAGAATGAATCATATACAGCAAACTCTTTTGAGAAAAAATGTCAAGCTTTCATGAGAATTCTCTTTCAGAACTCACCAGATTCAGATTCAGATTCAGAGGAAGAGAATATATCACTTCTCAACTACATTGATGAAAATGACTGGAAATGGTCTGATCTTACACAAGATGAATTAGAGTGAGCTATCTTCTCAAGTTCTGTTAAAAGTGCTGCAGATTCTGATTCAATTAATCACTTGATTATTCAGAATACATATTCCTACTTAAAGAATCAATATTTTGAGCTCTTTTTCAATCTCTTGAAAAATGAATATCATTCTGAATGCTGGAGAGAAGCCACTGGAGTGATTCTTACAAAACCTAATAGAAAAACTTCAATTTCTAAGTTATATAGAGTAATATCTCTATTGAACTGTCTAGAAAAGGTTTTAGAAAAGATAATAGCTACTTAACTATCTTTTATAAGCTTTATAGATGATTCTCTTTTATTCAGTGAATAAATGAGAGATAGAAAACAGTGTTCTGCAATTGACACTGTTCTCCCAGTTATTCATGATATTCAAATAGCAAAGTATGAGAGTCTGGTCTTAATTGCAGCTTTTATTGATATAAAAGAAACATTTGATCATATTTCAAAGTCAAAGTTAATTCAGACATTGAAGATATTAAAACTGTTACTTTCTCTAATAAAATGAGTTAACTGTTTTATATCTAAAAGAATTATACAACTCTTCTTTAATGAAATGAAATAAGACAAGACTGAGATAAAAATAGATGTATCACAGAGATCTTCAATCTCACTCATTTTATTTGCAATATACACTGCATATCTATTCAAAAATAGAAATATGAGAATAGTGTGATCTCTGAGTTATATAGATGATATTGATCTAGTCTACAGCTTAAAAACTATCAAAGAGAATTTGAAAGTAATTGAAGAAGCTGTAAAGGAAATCTTTATTAAAGCAGATATCAATCAAATTCAATTTAATATGAATAAAACTGAGTTAATTCATTTCTTTTCTAGATTCAATGAGAAAGAACTATCTCTAACTCTTTTAAATAGAGAGATTAAACCCAGTGTAAATGTTAAATAATTAGAAGTATGATTAAACTTCAAGTTGAATTTTAAATATCACATTCAACAAAGAACGGTCAAGGCAGAAAGACTATTCAACAACATAATCAGACTATCAAATACAGAGAGAGGTCTATTCTTCCAGGCTATGAGACAGTTATATATAGCCTGTATTACATCAGTAGCTGATTATGAAGTTCAAGTTTGATGAAATAATCAAGAGAATTTCACTGAACTCTTTCAAAGTCTGCAAAACAGAGCCTTGAGAAGAATTCTGAAAGCATTTAAATCATCTTCTATTAAAGCAATGGAAATTGAAGCTTCAATTCCTTCTTCTGCTATTAGATTTGAAAAGACCTGTATGAACTATGCTCTGAGAGTTGTAAAGATGAGCTCAAATCATATAATCAGAGAAAGAGTCTCTTCTTCATTTCCATCAATGAACTCTGAAAATGAACTGAATTGAAATAGATTTCTTGATTGAAATGAAAATAATTCTTCAAAGAAAATGCCTTCTCAACTATACAGACTATGCTCTCTGATTAAAAATTAATTTTCTTCTTTAAATGTTGAAAAAGTTGATCATGAGAAGTTATCTCTCTGAAGAGAAAAGCTTGAATCTCTTATAGACTTATAAATAAGTGAACTATTAAAAGAGAAAGAATATGAACAGCATTTGAAGAGAATTTCTACAATCAATATAAAAGACTCTATTCTGATTTATTCAGATGGCTCAAAAAATGAGAACTTGAATAGATTAGGCGCAGGCATTACTTATACTGAAGATAATATCAATTTTATCTCAGATTTCTGAAATCTAGGCTCTGAATGTGAAGTCTTTGATGCTGAACTATTTGTAATAGTGAAAGCTTTCAAACTCATTGAAATAAAATCTTATAAAAGAGGAAATTGTTGAAAAGAGGTATGAATATTCTCTGATAGTCAAGCTGCTTTAAAAAGACTTAGAAATAGTCAGATTCATAGTGATCAAATGAATCTTGAACTGATCTTAAACTCTATTTTAAAAATTCAAAAGAGAAGAACATCAAAGCTGATAATTCATCTGCACTGAGTTCCTGCTCATATGAATATTCATAGCAATGAATTGGCTGATTCAGCTGTAAAAAAGGGTGCAGAATTAAGCAGATCTATTCAAAAAATTATGTCCTGGTCTTTTATAAAGAGAAAAATAAAAGAATCTTGTTTAGACAAGTGAAATGAAAGCTGGCAGAAACAAAAGAAGAGTATACATTATTCAAGATTTGAAATAAAACCCAAGTGGAAATCTTGTTCAATTAAATGTAAAAAGAAAATATTCTCATCTATAATACAGCTGAAACTAGAACATGGCTATTTCAAATCTTATATACAAAGATTTGATGATAGATTTGACTCAATAGAATGCTCATTCTACAATACAAATGAGAATCCTGAGTATATTGTAATACACTGTGCATTATACAATAGTCTCAGAGTCAGATTGAAAGAGAAGTATGATCTAAATCAATTAAATATGAGATTCTTATTCTCAACTGAGACAGGAATTAAATACTTAATAGACTTTCTATCAGAAACTCAAGCAGCTACAAGAAAATGGCTAAATTCAGAATTATCTGAATATGAAGAGGAGGAAATCAACCAGATATAGTCTGTTAAAACAGCTATATACTATCTTTTAATAATTTGTTTTGTTACAGTCTTTCTTTATTTTATCTTTTTCTTTCAATTTCTTTCTGTCTATCTATTTAATGTGTCTATCTTTAAGACTGTGTTCTCTTTTTCTTTGTCATGATATTGTCAAATGGTTTCAAAGTATGAGATAATGTTAAAATACTGCAATTTGTAAACAGTTTTTATATTCTGAGCTGGAATTTTCTGATTTTGCATATCTGAAAATGATGAATGTATAATAGTTAACTTTACAGATATAGAAAAAATCCTGAGAACTAAAAGTTCTCAGGTAGATGTCATAGTCTCTGACTGCATACATCTATAATTGAAGAATAATAATAATAATAATAATATAATAATAATAATAACTTAGTATATTGAATCTGAGAGTTTTAAGTGTATAATCTTCATATTAAATACTGAAAGAGATCAGACACTGTAATATCAGATACAATCAGTCACAGATCTGATTTCATAAGTAAGAGTTCTGTGAATTAGATATAAGAAAAGTTTGTGTTAAATACACTGAGAGAGTGCAAGAAATCAGAATGAGTGAATATTATAATCTCTTACTTAGAGAATAATAAGATATTAGATAATAAGTGTCTTATAAGAGTAGTAGAAGAGATGCTTCTGAACTTCAAGCTGAGAAAATTGAAAAATGACATTATGCTTTACTGCAATGTAGAATATGTGAAAGCTCTCTATCTAGAATCTTTATTTAGACATGACTTAATGACTTACATGCATAAGAAATTCAGTCACTTAGAAAGCTCTGAACTCATAAGTGTACTTAAATCAAGAGTATACTGATCAAGCATGACTGAGAACATTTAGATATACACTCATAAGTGCTTGAATTATCAGATTGTGAAAGAATCTAAGAAAGAGTTAGAATGTGAGAAAGTATAATATCAGATAAAGTGTATAATACAACTGTTTAAATAATGAGACATGAATCTCATAGATATATTACTATAAATATTAAATGAAAATTGATGAATAATCACTGCTATAGATTACACTACTGACTGTTCAGTCATGAAAGCAGTATCAGAGATGACAGAGAAGATGATAGTGAAGTTTCTATATAATAAGATCTATATTAACTATGAAATATCATGTGAGATTCTAACTGATAATAATATGAATCTTATAAGAGAAGTAGTGAGGCATTTCATGAGTCAGTTACAGATAAGACATTGTAGAATAACACTATGTCATCTGTGAATGAATAAGAAGATAGAATGCTTGAATGAAATCTTAGACAATATGCTAATGAAATATCTAGTGAGCAAGTCTATGAGATTATGAGATGAATATCTCAGTCAGGCACTATTAGCCACGCGAATTTAGCAGCATGCAGTCTTCAAGTGTTCATCATTCTATCTGTTGTATGAATTGTATCCGCGCATCCCAGAGAATGCTTCAGAAAAGATAAGAAAGAAAACAGCAGTCACAGATGCAACAGTTACAGACATAGAATTAAGATTAAAAGAGATCAGTCACACACATGTAAAAGCTAACAAGTTACTTCTGAACTGAGTAATTCAATCAAAAAGAATATGAGACTCACTAGTTAAGAAATTAAGTCTCAAGATGAAAATATGAGTTCTTATACACAATGAGAGTTCTGAGAAGTTTCAACCTAGATGATTTGAGTCATATAAAATACTCAAATCACATTCTCTGAGAACATATGCATTGAAAGAATCAGAGAGACAGATCTAACACAACTTAATAAATGATTCATGACTTATAAAAGTAAAGATGCAAGATCTGAGCAGATTATAATTATCTACAGTACTATTATCAGTGTTGAAAAAGAAGAGACTGATAATTGAAAAGTCTTGTAAAGTAAGAGAAATCATAGATACTTATAAATCAGATAATCTTACTTATTCTGATCTTTTCATGATTATAAGAAAAGAATGAGAAAAAATGAAGAAATCAGACAAATATCACACTTTAATAAGTGATGAGACTGTAGCTGATTGTATAATAACATGCTGCAGACAGTGAGTATAACATGATAAAGAGTGATCTCAAAGCAGCAGACTTGCACATGAGTCAGATCACAGAAGAAAAAGAGATTCAGAGTTGAATTTAACTGTTTATATCAGTTTAATTGCAGAGATCACACAGAATGAACTATCTGAAACATTTATAAATGCATGAGATCAAGTTATCTTGATTTCTGAGAACACTTAGAGATTAGATGAGATTAGTTTCAATGAGCTGTTCACTGTAGTAATCTGAGTGAGTGAAGAGAGATAGTATAATACATGAGACAGAATCACAAAAGATGAAAGCTGCTGAACCTAGTCACTGAACACTCTATTATATAGAGATTATGTAAGAGTAGTGACTAGCAGATAAAAAAAAAGTATAAGAAAAGAAAAGAGATAATGAATTAATCATCAACTGTAAGAGTCAGCTGTAAAAGACAAATGTTATTATACACATCTCATTCATTTTCATATATCACACATTTAATCTATTTTCAATGTTATATCATCTGAAAAACACTAAAAACAAAGGAAATCTCAAAACTTGAAATTCATAAGGAATTTGAGAGTTACAAGCTGCTCTTATAACAATACTATATATATCTCTGATTTCTCTACTACTCTGTGTACAACATTAATGTCATTTATCACAAGATTGACTGAAATGCCAATATAGAAATGTGTACACATATATGTAGAGAAATTGAAGAAGAGTGCAGAACTTGCAGAATCAGAAGTCAGAGCAGAGAAGACAGAGATAGAAGAAATGAAAGAGAGAGATACAGAACTGAATAAACAATGATGAGAGTCACTCAGAGCTGAATACTTATAATCTGATATATGCACAATCTTTCTCACAGAAGAGAAAGAGAAAGTGACAGAAGAAGCTTAAGAGTGAAAGAAGATGGTCTTGATAATGTTATCATCTTTGATTAGAATAATCTCTGACACTGAAGTAACTAAGAATCATTATTAGTATACAAAACTGCAAAAGTAGAAATAACAATTACTGAATAAACACTAACTGATCTTAGAATTGTACATGCAATTACAACATGCATGAGACTTCTCAGAAAGAGAGAGAGAGACATGAGAAAATATAGAAAGTAGAATACAGCATATAATCAGCTCATTTTCATAATAATATTTCAGATAAGATGTACAAGTCTTACATCTGTGAATGTAAAAGAGTACAATATCTGTTTTCCTGTTCTTAAAAATATGAATATCTTTTATCTGCATCTCACAAAGTCAGATAACAGATATCAGAGAATAGACTGATACAGATCTATTATTCTGAAGAAATTTATCAGAGTAGATATCTCTGTAATATTGAACTTTATAGTTGTAAAAAGCTTCTTAATATCTGTGAATGTCATGACTTCATACACAGTAAAACTCATAACAATTTTCTCTAAGAATAGAAAAATCAGTGTCAGAAAGAAATGATGAAAAAGAAAAAGACTTATAATCTTGATACTGTTAAAGAAGAGAGTGATTCTCTGATATGAATAAATAATTATCTTATTATAAATATTTAAAATGAATATAATAATCAGTGTCTGTGACTGAGCTTTAGATAGTTATATTATATACAGTCTTTATATAATAAATTATTCTGAGAGTTAATAAAAAGAGTGAGAGTATACACACTGAGAAATGTAGTTCATTAAGTCTATATAATATCTTCTTGAAATGAGAAGAGCTGATAATGAAAGTAGAGACAGTAAAACTACAAGTAGCAGAAGTAAGAGTCACAGAAACAGAGATAGTGAAAGTAGAAGAATCAGACACAGAGACAGATATAGAAGATTGAGAGAAAGCAGCAGAGAAAGAAACAAAGAGAGTAAAGAAGAATATAAGAGACTTATTTACACATAATATAAGCAATTTCTTCATTATTATGTTCTTCAAGTTCTCAATCAATGATTTAATATTAAGTTCACTATTATCAGTGAATGTAGATCTGTTAATATATAAAGATTTTACATGAATAAAAATAAACATATCAGTATCTGCATTCATGTAAAATTATGTCAGAAAACACAATCAGAAACTCACTGAGAAGAAAATAGTTGAGAGTATATAAGAAGATGAAGAAGATATGTCATTTATAATAGTATGTTCTGATGATTGTTAAAAGATAAATAAGTTCTGATCACATTTCACAATATATTACACTTACTGCTAATGAACTGCTTAGTATGAGTACTATAAGAATACTTGTTATGAGAACAGAAGATTATTATCAGAAATGCATATAAGATAATAAATGAACAGATGAAAAGAGTTCAACAGAAGAAGAAATAGAAATCTTGAATGAGACAGTGATGTTCAATAATGACAATGATGAAGAAGATGATTGAAGAATGAGAAAAGTTAGTGAATAAGTGATATAATATAGTGAAAGTTTCTTTGTGAGAATGTATGCAGAATGCTAGCTGAATCAGGAATAGATTACAAGATCATAAACACTAGTGGTGCACTAATCCACATAAAGCTAGAGCAGATGTCATGATCATGTGAGCGTGACTGAATCTGGTGAGGGAGGATGTGATTTGAAAGAATGTATAACTGTCAGATAATAACATGGCCGCTTCTGAACTTGCTTATGAATGTAAGAGAGCCATAGCAGCCACTAATTAATTTAGCATATGATATATAAGAAGCCGGTATACACCTGTAATTGTATGCTGACTCAGGCAATCTTTAAATCACACTGTTACAGATGAGTAAGAGATCTGTAAGCATATTTATATCAATATATCAGCTGTGATCTCTGAAAGGAAAAAGTAGACTATAATACAGTGAAATATATAACAGACTGTGAGAATTAATATATATAAGATTCAAGTCAGTATCAGACTGTTGTAGCATTAGAAGAATAATATAGAAATTAATAAGTATAAATGTGAAACATACTTAAAAAGAGATGAAATATGTCAACATACTCTGCTTAAGTGCTTTAATTGCAAAGAAAAACATGCATCTAGCTCAAAAGAATGTGTATTTACTTCAAGAACTCAAAGAACTGAAGAAAAGATGAAGCTCAAAGTGAATCTAAAACTGAAGAGAAAAGTCAAGCCAGTAAACTCACAACTGTAAGCTTAAAAAGAAGAAACTCTTAACTATTTAGGTCTTCAAACTCTAATTCTCCAGCTAAATGTAAACAGAATTTGAATTCTCAAACATCTATTAAGATTAGAGAATTGAGAAATGACTCTGATAATAAACTAGATAGAATGCAAGCAGTTGAGATTCCTGCTTTTTAAAATAGTTATAATCTACTATCTGATAATAGTGATTAAATTCTACTCTATCTTCACTCTCTTTTAGTATGAATGTACAATAAAAATAATAAAAAAAGTTTAAAAACTCTTCAAAAATTACATTTATTTAAAACAATATGAATAGAAACTCAAATTATATTTATTCTTGTCTTCAGATTATATTTGAATAAAAAGTTGACTTTGTACTTCTTTAAGAATTAAACTTTAATACTGAGTAAAAGTATATCATTTCTGATTCAAGCTATTACTACTTTCTTTCTAAAAAACCTGAGATAAAATCAAGAGTAGTGATCTATAGAAGAAAAAGATCAAGATATTAATTTAATTTGAGATTTAAAATCATATCTGACTCTGATATTCTACTGAGTGATATTATAGATAAAGAGAATGAGTTTAATACTATTCAACTTATAAATATATATAATGAAAAGTTATTGAAAGAAAACAACAATATCTGAATAATTGATAGAGAATTTTTGAATATAACTCTCTTAAAAAAACTCTATAATTGCAGAACACTTTAATACACATTATCTCTGATAAAACTCAGAGTGCATAAGAGCAGTAAGAGCAGATAAACTGATTGAATAAACTTTTAAACATTCAATAGATTTAGTTAACAAGTCTGATTAATAAACATTCTTTAGAAAAGGCATGAAACAGAAATGTATTATAGATCTAACTTTCATGTCATAAAATCTAATTGAAAAAAGACTTATAAACTGATTTATTAATTCAAATGAAACCTCAGAATCAGATCATGAGATCATTCAATTTGATATTGAACTGAGTGAAAAATAAAGAAGTGAAAATCATCTTCTCTCTAATCAGTATAACTTTGAAAAAGCCGATTGAAAAGTAGTTGAAGAAAGAGTAAAACAGCTGAAATCTAAAAGACAGAGTGAGCTCTATTGAAATCAAAGTCAAGATATCTCAAATGAAATACTTAAGAATAGAGTAACACTGATTATATCTATTCTTCTAATAAGTATTGAAGAAAATATTTCAAAGAAAAAGTCTTCTGAGTATTTCAAATCTTGATAAAATAAGAATATCACTTCTAAAAGAAAGCAATTAGTCACTGCTAAAAGAGATTGAAAGAATAACTTAATATCTGAAAAAGAGTTCAAAGCTATTTGAAATGAATATTTTTCAAATATTAAAAGAGCTAAAACAGATTACTGAAACAAATTTCTTGAAAAAGTATAAGAAAAAGAAGTCTTTAAAGTTTTCAACTATAAAAAAACAAGAAGTGTAGCAAAGCTTTCAACCTTAGAATATGAATTTCAGAATTAATTGTATACAGCAACCTCTTTTGAGAAAAAATATCAAGCTTTTATAAGAATTCTCTTTCAAAACTCATCACATTTAGAAGAGAAGAATATGTCATTTCATGAATATATTGATAAAAATAACTGGGAATGACCTGAGCTTACATGTGATGAACTAGAGTCAGTAATATTCTCAAGTTCAATTAAGACTGCTGCAGAGCCTGATTCAATTAATCACTTGATCATTTAAAACATATATTTCAACTTGAAGAATGAATATTTTGAGCTCTTTTTCAATCTCTTAAAAAATGAGTATTATTCTGAATGCTGGAGAGAAGCTAGTGAAGTAATTCTTACAAAATTTAATAGAAAAGCTTCAATTTCTAAGTTATATAGAGTAATATCTCTGTTGAACTGTTTGAGAAAAATTCTAGAAAAGATAATAGCTACTAGATTATCTTTTATAAGCTCTATTAGTGATTCTCTTCTATTTAATGAATAAATGAGAGATAGAAAACAATGTTCTGCAATTGACACTGTTCTTTCAGATATTCATGATATTTAAGTAGCAAAGCATGAAGACCTGGTCTCAACTGCAGTTTTTACTGATATAAAAGATTCATTTGATCATGTTTCAAAGTCTAAGATGATTCAATCTTTGAAGATGTTAAAACTGCCACTTTCTCTAATAAAATGAGTTAATTATTTTATATCTAAAAGAATTATACAACTATTCTTTGATGACAGAAAACAAGATAAAACTGAGATAAAAATAGAAGTATCACAAGAATCTTCAATCTCACCTGTTTTATTTGCAATATACACTGCATATCTATTCAAGAATAGAGAGATAAAAATATTGAGATCTTCAAGTTATATAGATGATATTGATCTACTCTACAGTTCATGGTGAAATAATCAAGGAAATTTCACTGAACTCTTTCAAAGTCTGCAAAACAGAGCCTTGAGAAGAATTCTAGAAGCATTCAAATCATCTTCTATTAAAGCAATGAAAATTGAAGCTTCAATTCCTCCTTCTGCTATTAGATTTGAAAAGGCCTGTATGAACTATGCTCTGAGAGTTATAAAGATGAGCTCAAATTATATAATCAGAGAAAGAGTCTCTTCTTGATTTTGATCAATTAACTCTGGAAATGAACTGGATTAGAATAGATTTCTTGATTGAAATGAAAATAATTCTTCAAAGAAAATGCCTTCTTAACTTTACAGACTATGCTCTCTGATTAAAAATCAATTTTCTTCTTTAAATGTTGAAAAAGTGAATCATGAGAAGTTATCTCTCTGAAGAGAAAAGCTTGAATCTCTTATAGACTTATAAATAAGTGAACTATCAAAAGAGAAAGAATATGAACAGCATTTGAAGAGAATTTCTACAATTAATATAAAAGACTCTATTCTGATTTATTCAGATGACTCAAAAAATGAGAACCTGAATAGATTAGACACAGGCATTGCTTATACTGAAGATAATATCAATTTTATCTCAGATTTCTGAAATTTAGACTGTGAATCTGAAGTCTTTGATGCTGAACTATTTGCAATAGTGAAAGCTTTCAAACTTATTAAAATAAAATCTCATAAAAGAGGAAATAGTTTGAAAGAGACATGGATATTCTCTGATAGTCAAGCTGCTTTAAAAAGACTTAGAAATAGTCAGATTCATAATAATCAAATGAATCTTGATCTGATTTTAAACTCTGTTTTGAAGATTCAAAAGAGAAGAACATCTAAACTGATAATTCATCTGCATTGAGTTCCTGCTCATATGAATATTCATGGCAATGAATTGGCTAATTCAGCTGTAAAGAAGGGTTCAGAATTAAGCAGATCTATTCAAAAAACAGTGTTCTGATCTTTCATAAAGAGAAAGATAAAAGAATCTTATTTAAACAAGTGAAATGAAAGCTGGCAGAAACAAAAGAAGAGTATACATTATTCAAGATTTGAGATAAAATCAAAGTGAAAATCTTGTTCATTTAAATGTAAAAAGAAAATATTCTCATTTATAATTCAGCTAAAACTAGGACATGGTTATTTCAAATCTTATATACAAAGATTTGATGATAGATTTGATTCAACAGAGTGCTCATTCTGCAATACAAATGAGAATCCTGAGCATATTGTAATGCATTATGCGTTATACAATAGTCTCAGAGTCAGATTAAAGAAGAAGTATGATTTAAATCAATTAAATATGAGGTTCTTATTCTCAACTGCCACAGGACTTAAATACTTAATAGACTTTCTATCAGAAACTCAAGCAGCTATAAGAAAATGACTCAACTCAGAAGTATCTGAATATGAAGAGGTGGAAATTGATTAGATATAGTCTGTTAAAACAGCTATACACTTTCTTTTAATAATTTTATTTTGTTATAGTCTCTCTTTACTGTGCTTGTTTCTTTCTGTTCTTTTCTATCTATCTATTTAATGTGTCTATCTTTAAGACTATGTTCTCTTTTCCTTTGTCATGATATTTTCAAATGGTTTCAAAGTATTAATAGGTGTTGAAATACTGCAATTTGTAAACAGTTTTTGCATTCTGGGCTGGAATTTTCTGATTTTGTATATCTGAAATTGATAAGTGTATAATAGTTGACTCTATAGATATAGGAAAAACCCTGAGAACTAAAGGTTCTCAGGTAGATGTCATAGTCTCTGACTGCATACATCTATAATTGAAGAATAATAATAATAATAATAAATAATAATCTTCATATACTTATTCTCTCATATATTCTTTATCTTAGTTTTATTCACTTTCAGATTCTGTATGACATACAGAATACTTTCAGATAAGATCTTATAAATTATTCTTTTTACTTATTAATACATAAGCAGATTTAATTCTTCTATATCAGAGATATGAAATATTCTTCTTATATCAGTTAATAGAATTGTATGAACTGTTTTCTTTCTATCAGTTAACTGTATATAACATGTACATCATTAAATCTACAGATTGAATCTTTGAAATTAATTAAGTTTAAGAATAAGATTATATTTCACATTCTGCAGCTTTTATACTTAAATATAGCAAGATTATTCTCTGAAGTACAAGAGAACTCTTACTCTTATAGATGATATCAAATATTAGTTATCAGATAATCTTATATATCAGAGATTCTTCACTCAGTGAATCTCTTTCAGTCTTCAGATCATATAATTATTAATATATTATATAGAAGCTTCTATATCTGCTAACACTTTTACAGTCATCTCTCAATTCTTACTCAAGTGTCTCTTATATATTAATATTTCAGATCTCAAGATATTGAGATAAGCATCTGCTTCATTCTCACTCACATCTCATTCAGAAGTCTGCTTTCTCTTAATATTTATAGAATTCAGAGAGTTATTTAACACAGATATCACTTTCATTTTAAAGACTTTTTATAGAATATCAGCAAGTGTCTCTGAGCTCACTGATTCTGCTAGTTTTTTAACTCTCTTACTTCTCTTAACTGTGCACACTGTGTGTAATTCTTTATATCATGATTCTGATATTTATAGTTGAAGCAAGCTTGATACTCATAATATTAAGATTTTCACTTAGAAGATTTCTTTTTCAGAGAATTCAGTACTTTAGTAATAATATTCAGATCTAGATTCATCATATCTGAGTGTATAACTTGTATTATAGAAGTCTGATTACTCATTCTCTGCTGAGATATACTTAATTACAGTATTTTCTGTTATAATTGACTCACTTATTTCTATACAATGAGAATATTATATACTTCTTTCATTATATCTGATTATGAAATTAAGCATTTTCATTTCACTCTCAACTCAGATGTAAGACTATGAATGAAGATCTGTAAATAAAAAGATATTAAAAGCTCTTCATTCAATACAAGATAGTATAAATTGAAGTGTATAAAGTATGATATAAGATCACTTACTTATCTACACTCAGTGAAGTATTCATAACACTTATCTTATATATTTACTTTCTCAAAGTTATGCAAGATTCATTTGAAAAACTCATTTTATATTTATAAAAATAAATATTACTTCAGATCTGTGAGATTCATCTTTTCATCAGCTATTTATAATAACTTTACTTTTTTATATAGAAATATAGCAGATCTTAAAACTTGTTGAAATTTTGTTAACTGTCTGTCTGTAAGTTTATATTCAATTCAATAATATAATTATATCTGACTTAGTCAGCTGATTACAGCATTATTTTTTCAGTTATTATTAAAGCTTAATGACTTCAGCAGATTTTCTGACTTAATATATCTTATACTCAGATTCTCATTCTACACAGTAATCTCTGATAATGTGTACACTTCTGAAGAGATTGTAAATAATCATAATAAGATTTTCAGATTCAGTATAGTTATCTATCTATATAAACATTCAATCTCTCACTACAGATCTAAGATCTGATTTTCTCTATTCTTATTAATAATGATAATTACATCAGTGAAGCTCTTTATAGTGAATACTTGATCTATAGTAAATATTAATTATTGTTTAACTTTCATCTCAGTCTGTCACTGTGTACACAAGGTCTCAATTTCATTTAGAATTCTTATATATATACAGAGCTTCAATTTCAGTTTAGTAGTCTCAGCTATTTTTCTTACTACTTGGAGTAAACTCTCTGAGAGATTCTGTATATCTTTCAGTTCAGATAGTATAGAAGAGTATTTATATTAACTAGAAAAGATATTTATTTTAGTAATTTCTCATTGATTGTACAATGTCTATTGTTATATTACTATATCATTATATAATTTCTATTATTATTATATAACTTCAGTGATAATTATCTCTCTTTTTATTCTTCTTTTAAGTAGAGAGTGAACTTCTTTGAATCTGATTCACTGCTTTTATTCTCTTTGTCACATCTTATTCATTTATATATAATACATAGCATTCATCTGAGTGTGAAGTTTTTCCTTAATAAGTGAAGTAGTATTAATCAGATACTTTTCTACTCACTGCTCTTTATATACTATCTTTTGAGATATTTTTAGAATTATACTGATATGATAACTATGAATCACTTTATAAATAAAATTATCACACTCTGAAGAAGTCTGCACTTCTTATCAGTTTTTAGACATGCTATCAGATGTGATTCAAAGATTACTTAAGTCAGTGTATAATTACAGATATACACTGACTTCTTATATATATTATTTAAATAATTAGTGATTACTAGAGTCTCTTTACATTCATACATGTGTTCAGAAGCGTGTTTGAAAGCGGCTATATTATTATCTAACAGTTGTACATTCTTCCGAACTACAGATATTCTCTTATAAGATCTTATTACAGAGTTAGAATAACTGATAAGTAAGCTTTTATATAGAGACTCAGTACTTACTTAACTAGTTAATTATTTCTTTATTTCTTATATATTGTTATATGTAGACTGACTGTGTGACTATGTCTGAGATCAGAATCAGATTTTTTAATAGTCTTATTATCAATTTAACTGATCTCATTACATAGTTTTAACATTAAATAGTAGTCTTATACTGTTTCAGTGAGAGTTACTATCTACTCTTATCACATTTTTCAAATGAGATTATGATTTTCACTTCTCAATTTAAATTATTTTTATTGCTTTAAATGACTTGAAATCTCATTTAAGTGTTATTAAAAAGTGTTACTTTTTAAAAAATTAAAAATAGTCTAAAAAAACCCTTAAAATGTCTAAAAATAGTAACTTTATATCAAGAATGAGACTAAATGAGATTAAATGAGATCATTTTCTCATTTTTTTCAAGTCATGATTTCATTTTAAGATCTGATATATAGTCACTTTACATGTTTTTTTGATAGTCAGTCTCAGCAGAATTCATGCCAAGAAATGTATAAGATCAGATCAAATGAGACTAAATATGAAATTCATGATTTCAGCGGTCAGTCTAGTTATATATTCAGATATCTTCTTAATAAATAATTGTTTCTAATAAGAAGATAATAAATATTTTTTAAGTATAAGAGATCTATACTAAATAGATCAGTATAATATATAGATCTTATAATATAAAAGTGAAAAACATTAGAGAAGAAAAGAAAGAGAGAATACAGAAATCAGTAATCAGAGTGAATATTTATACATGTACATAGTAAAGCTTTGAGACAGAAGAATAGAAATTTCATGAGTTTTTCAGCTGAGAATCAGTGACTGAGAATCAGAGCTTTCAGTGAAATCTATAAAGTGTAATGAAATAGTCTATATGATTAATCAGACGCAGCCCGTTACAATACATTTGAAAATTCTGTAAAATATCTCTTTATATTCTATATGAATTTATCTGTTCATTTAATTGATTATGAATCAGTTATACATGCTTTGATTGATTGATGAGCTGAATGAATGAGTGAATTGAAAGATTGAAAGTCATTTATCAACTGATTACTACTGTATTATGCGAGGTCTTGAAGAATAACGTTGTTATGTTATATATATGTAATCTATCTACGCGAGTTACACTAAATGAATAGGTTGGGGTGGCACGTGACTAGAGTAGATGTAGTAATCATCAACACCTTTTCTTACTACACTGTGACCTATAATAAGTCATCACCCGGGGTCTTTCTCATTCTCAAATCTTTCAAAAATGCAATAATAATTAATTACATGAATCAGACCCTGATTTCCTCATTAGAAAAGGCATCTGTACAGCAATAACTGTAAAAATCAAGAAATACATGCAAAATTCATTGATTCACTATATCATCATTATTATTCAATCATTTCTTCTTCTCAATTTTCTGAATGTCAACTCTCTTGACAAATTCTTCAAATGCAGGCTTTGTCAGTGACTTGATGAGTCTGTCAGCTATGTTCACTGTAGAACTAACATGTTTCATCATGATTTCTCCTTTTTCAATCAAATCATGAAGAATATAACATCTAATCTCAATGTGATGTGATCTTTGTATTAAGAATTCTCTCTTTGCTAGATCAATTGCTCTCTTATTATCAACTTGTAGATGTAAGCATATTTTCACTTTTTCATTATTCATCAATTCAGCATTATATAACATATTATTCAACTAGATTATCTTACAAGCTGTCTTACTAGCTGCAATATACTCAGCTTCTGTGATTGATTTAGCAATAGATGTCTGTCTCTGCAACTGTCATGAGATCAGTGACTCATTAATCAATATAATATAGTCAGTAGTTGATTTGTATTGAAGATTCATCTCTGCTCAGTCTAAATTACAGTATATTACAGAACTCAGACTCATATCACTAATCTTCTTTCTGTATAATATATCATAGTTTTTCATCTTTTTGATATAATGTAGAACATGCTTCAACGCTGTTCAACATGCTTTATATGAATATGAGTTAAAATATGAGAGATAGTTGACTGTGAATGCCAGGTCTAACCGGCTACTTGAGACTAAATACTGCAATGATTTCAATTCTTGATAATATCTTATAGCTGTAAAGTCATCATTCAATTCATCATTCTTATCAGGTGAAAACTTCAGTTGTATGCCTGTCATCATTGAGATCCCCGCAGAATTCATCTTATTCATGCTGAAATCTTCAAGAATCTTCTCAATATAATAACTCTGTGTAACTGCTAGATTGTCATTTCTCTGGTATTTGATCTTCATTTCAAGATATGACTTGATCTCTTTAACATTCTTTGTCTTAAATCTCTTTGCAATCTCTCTCAATACTCAGTCTAATTGCTGTTCTTGAGATTCTGTCATCTGACAATCATCAACATACAGTGTCAGATAGATCTTATGAACAGAGTGATATAGAAATTCATCATTATAAGGTAATATCTTGAATTTCAATGTAGTCAGATGCTTCATTGTGAGGAAATATCATACTCTTGTAACTTACTTCATTTCATATAGACTCTAACAGAGTAATCTCATCAAGCTCTCTCTGTCATACTTAATACCTGTGAGCAGTTGTATATAGATTATCTCATTCTGTGATAGTATGTCATTCAAAAACGCAGATACATAGTCAATCAATTTGACCTTTTATTCTTTGACAGTTAATATAGTGAATAGACTGTGTGATGTAGACCCTGATATCACTGCAGCATATAATCTTGTATAATGAATATTCTGCTGTTGCAACAACTTTCTAATTACTCAGCAAGCTCTAAAATGAATGATTTTTCTCTTATTATTGAATTTCTGATTATATACTCATTTATCTGTAAGAATATTCATTTTCAGAGTCTTCTCAATAATAATATATGTCTTCTTCTATTCAAATATCTTAATCTTCTTTTTCATTGTCTCATGTTAATAGTCTCAGTCTGAGCTTCTCTTGACTTTCATCAGTATAGTTGATCAATCTATCAGAACACTTAGAACAGAATTATTCTTATTAATGAGATCTTCAGACTCTTTATTCATGACAAGCTGTGTCTCATTATCTAGAAGATAGATTGAATTAATTGCACTCTCTAAGTTCTTATTAGTAATCATCTTTAAAACATCTGACTTTTCCTTTATAAGTCTTCTTAGAAGGCAGTGTTATCATTTCTCTCTGACATTCAGAATGTTCAATTCATTAGACAATTCATTGAATTCTCTCACTGTATTTACAGGTGTGTTTGCACCTATGTCAAGAGCTTCATCAAATATGACATCTCATGCAATCTCAAGATAACATGCAACAGAATTTCACACACAATATTGATGTAATTCTTGATATTCAATTAGCTGTCATTTCTTGTTATCAGTTCTATCTGCAAGCTTATTCAATACTTTCAAATTCTTCTTACAGATCTTGTATCTTCATCTCTGTATTCAATGAACAGAAGATTGCACCTCAGTTCAAGCTTTAAAAGATGTAAGTGATGTTTCTTTCTTACATTCAAATATCTTTATTGATATTGAGAATGTGTTAATTATTATAATTATGACTTGTATTACTTCATTTCAAAGTTCTCTTTCTAATTCACTATTAAATAGTAGGCTTTATGTCTTTTCTGCAACTATTTGATTTATGTTGTTTCACTAAGTCATTCAATTATGATATGTTAGATGTAGTCATTTCATATGCTATTTCTTTACTCTGACAGTAGATCTTAAGTTCTTGACTTTTGAACTCTTCTTCATCATCTCAGTGTAAAGTTTTAACTTAACATTGTGTAGTTGTCTCAATATCTGTGATGAAATTTATTAATCTTGCAGTAGATTCTTTCTTTCTCATTATAAGAATTACTCATCTATAATAAGTTATATTGTTCATTATACTTAATCAGTAGCTTACATCTTCTCTAGTGAGAGTGTCATTCTCATTGAAAAGTGTTTTTTCACTCTCTGTCAGATCAATGAAGAATCTCATTATCAGCTTAACAGCTCATGTCATAGATGTGAAGATTGAACATGTCATTTTTACCTGTACACAGGTCTTGTAGAATGGCAAAGCTCTGCTACTCTTTATTCTTATTTCTTGTTATGAATCTGCTGTTATTTTTGCAATATATGTGAGATTCAGATATTCTAGCTTTTAATGCTATTACATCATTGTAAGTTCTATAATCTTTGTATCATTTCTTTCAGATAGTGTTAATATTGTGTCATCTTTCATCTGTAATGTATTCACAGATTTAAAATCATTATTAAGCATAGTAAACTGAATCAAGTCTCTGTATATAACTGGTCTTTTCATCTCATAGATATTATTCTCATTTAATCTTACTGTAAATGAGAACATGCAGTTAGAAGACATAATTAACATAGTATGATTATTTTCATATATCAACTGCTTATAGATATAACTCTGATATATAAGCTTACTCATACTCATAAGATTCACTTCTAACTTTGAGACATAGTGAATATTATTTAACAGCATATTCATCTCTTTCACTGAAATCTTTATATCTTCTATAGCTGCAGCAGAAATCATCATTTCATCTACTATTTTCAATATCACTTTCACCTTCTGAGGTTTTGTTATGATAAGATCTCTGTGAGATGTAATATAAGTGTCTGATTCAGAGTCTAGAATTCAGATATCTTTTTCTATCTAATTACTTACATAGATCTTTTCTTTGATGTAAAATACTTACTTTATAATATTGTAAATAGAAGTAGTATCTGTATTCTCTGTATTCTTATCTTTATTCTTATTTCTATTGATATTGAAATTCAAATTTGAAGAATATTTCTCAGAGTATTTCTTTTAACAGTCAGTCTGAATATAATTAATCTTTTGACAATGATAGCAGATTCTCATGTTATTATCTCTATATTCAGATTTGAATTCAGTGTTCTTATTCTTATTATTATCTTTCTCTTTATTCTTATCTTTCTTATTCTTATCTTATGTGTTGTTGATAGAATTTCTAGATATATCAGTATTTACTTCATTCACAGTAAAGAGCTGTAAAAGAATATTATAGTATAGACTTATAAAATTATTCTTTAAAAGTTAAGTATTATCTTTATCAACTTAATTCATTCAATTTCTTATAAATAAGACTCAATCTCTGTTAACTTCTATAAGCAGTCTGTTGAAAAACATAACATTTAGAATCTTATATTTTGAATAAATATAATCAGTTCTTATAATAATTAGATATTCAATGAAAGTATAATTTAAGTCTTTTAACTTAGCAGTTATACTAATCAGTTTCTCAAACAGATAGATTCTACAGATAGCACATCTCTTAGAAAAGTTATTCTCTATAATAGTTTATAGAGTATAAGTAGATAACTTGAATTTCTTAAGTATAGTAAAATAAGTCTTGATCTGTGAGATAATTACAGATTATATATAATTATATAATCAAAGATTGCATTCTTTTCAGAAATATTATATATTTATAATAATATTCTTACTAAGATTATTATCTTTAAGAATATTATTAATTTCAGACTATTCTGCAGTTAAAAGAATTTTCTCTTTTTATATTAAGTAGTTAATAAATTTAGTGAGAACTATTAATCTTTTAATAAGTCTTACTTAACTTCTGAATTCTTCAAGAACTTTTATTATAATAGATATTTTTTCTTTCTAATAAAAATATTCTATCAGATTCACTCTTATCTTATTACTTATAAAAGTCTTATCTCTACTGATCTTCATACACTTAATCTCATACTGAAGTCTTATAATTTTAAGTCTTATACAAGTCTTCTCACTTACTGAGCTATTATTATTTCAGTCACTTAAGTTCTCTGTATTGTCTGATATCTTACTGATATCTTCAACTGAGTCTTTATATATATTGAACTCATCAGACTATTTCTCTATGATGATTTTATTCAGCTCAAACATCTCAGAAGTCATCTTTCAATTTATTATTAATGTTAACAGTGATCTGTGATCTTGTGTTTACTGCTCTGGCATTTTCTCATTTCTCTATCTTGAAGGCATGTATTCTTTGTGGAAGGTGTAAAGCTTGTGTGATTGAAAGATTGCTAGCTTTGTGAAAAGTTATATGATGAAGGAATTAGTAAGCCAGATCATGTGACCTGACACCCTCACTCACCAGAGTAACTATACACAATGCTATATACAAAATTCGCCTTCAAATCAAGTACAGGTACAAAAAATGACTGGAAAATGTGAAGTAATGAAAAATCAGTCATGATATACATCATTTTTTATCCCTCTATTTCTCTATCTTCTTTATATTCTCTTTTCAATGTGTATATTTCAATGTTCTAAGTGGTTTAGTAAGTTCATCTGCTGTGTTCTCAGCAGATGGAACATATCAGATAGATATCTTGTTCTTGCAGACAAGATTCTGAAGAATGTGAAAATGAACCTCTATATGCTTCAAGTGATGTGGAATTGCTTTGGAAGAGAATAGCTCTATGACAGACTTATTATCAGTATGAATCATATAAGTCAGATCATTGACTGTGGTGGGAATGAGATGATCATCGGCATTCAGATTGTTGAGACAGGATGAGATGAATTCAGCATCTTCTAGAAGCTCTCAGAGACAGACAAGCTCATATACGGCCTCAGAGGATGCAATATATTCGGCCTCTGTTGATGACTTGAAGACCTCTGTTTGCCGGCAGCTCCGCTATGCAACAGAATCACCTGCCATGTAAATGATATAATCAGTGGTTGAATGAGATCCTGGATCCCTACCGGCTCAATCGGTATCTGTGTATGCTACAGGTTCAATTTCAGCACCTCTGTGATAGATTATACCCTCATTGATTGAATTCTGTAGATATTGAAGTGTACACTTGTATACAGCCCAGTTCTTTGATGTAGGCTGGGAGCTGAATTGTTCAAGAAATCCTGCGGCGAAGCTCATATCAGAATGTGTATTGAATGCCAGATATTGCAGGAATTCAATACTGGATTGATAGAACTGTAGAGTAAATTCTGCTGTGTATGTAATTGATTTCTCATCATCATTCATGAAATCAATGTTCTTCTTCATAGAAGTGAATGTAGAATGACAGTTATTCATTGAGAACTTCTTCAGAAGATTTCTTACAAAGAGAAATTGAGACAATGTTAATGAAGTTGAATCTCTATCAATCTTCATTTCTAGATAGCAGTTGAAATTCTCTACATTCTTGATCTCATAATTAGTGATGATTTCAGCTTTGGCCCAGTTCAGATCTTTGATTTTTAAGCTGTAGAGATGAATATCATTCACATAGATGATTATATAGATCTGTCTTTCATTGTGAATAAATAGTTCAGCATCATAGAGACTGACACAGAAGCCTGAGTGCAATTGCATCTTTCACAGCTTCTCATATCATAAGAGTGCTGCTTGCTTAAGACTGTAGAGTCTCTGCATCAACTCATACACAAGATCATCACAGTCTTCACAGAATTCTGTGAGTTGATTTATATATATCTGTTCATCAGCAGGTAGTTGAGTGTTTAAAAAAGCAGTCATCATATCAATCTGCAGAACATATCATCCCCGGAATGCTGTAACGTGCGGAACCGAAGCAGTGGCTAGTCAGCGGCGATATGTAGAGATAGTTGTTTGAGAAGCTGTATGAGTGAGCTTGACTATCTTACTTGAATAGCGAGCTCATAGACTACAGAGTTATTGTGAGAATATCACAGATATAGTACTTAGTATACTAAGAAGATTGTATGAGGCATGCAGTAACTCTTATATATATTTCAGTAGAAGAAAAAGATAAATCACTGACTTCTTTCATGAGAAACCAGTATCTAGCTATTCTATATAGACAATGAATGAATATCTTCTTTCATTTCATGAGTGAGAATAGCTGAAGTAATACCTCAGTGACATCTCACTGTCAAGAAAAAGTAATCTGCTGACCTTATATAGAAGTAGAGTTCTCATATTCATCAATTGAATCTTTCTATGATATATTCAAATAATGTCATAGAGTGATTGAAAACCAGTTCAGATAGCCTGCAGAATGAATGAAATTATCTGCATGAAAGTAATAAGTTATATGAAACTGCAGCAGAGTCTTAGCATGATCAGAGGCATGATAATACTCTCTTCTTTAAGAGCATAGTTCTGATGCTCTCAAGATTTTCAGATTAGAAATTATCTTTGTTGTATAGCAACAGTTATCAATTGATTTACAGTGTGTATACTGTATAAAGAAATAGATGAGTTGTTCTGCTGACTGTGTAGATCTTTCTTTTTTCATCATTATTCAAATTAAACATGTGATAAGTGAGTTTCTTATATATCAATTTGAAATGTGAAAAATGTAGTTAATAAGTGACTTACAGATCTTTCAATATATTCTGTTCTACATATAAAATTCTCTGCAAAAGTGATATGTTTTTAGAAACAAAGCTAACAGTAGTGACAGGATTTTTCAAAAAGATTCTCTCTCTCATGAAACATTTTTCTTCTCCTTCTCTCAATCACAACAGTGAGTGTATAAGAGTATCATTCTTGAAGAACAATCAAGAGCTTATTCTGATATTTTCTAGTAAGTAAATGTCTTCATAATGCAGCTGCAGCCTCTCTGACTGTCAAGAAAGTCAGGTTGAAGATGAAGATGATGTCAATGAGCTGCGGGAGCACTGCTCTCATTGCCATACCTTCTTCTTCTTCTGCATCTCTTGCAGCTGTGGCAGTAGTAGCCGCACCTTGCAGTGGGATGTCATCTCTTCTGCTAGCTGGTTTGTTTGCATTCAGTTCATTCCCTGCTCTTTCCATCATTGTTGCAATGCCACCTCTCCTCTCAATCAACACAGTGACATATGACCTCATGTGATCATTCAGAGAGGACTTCAGAGAGAGCTTGATTTCAGAGACAGTGACTCTGAGAAGCTCAATCTGTAGTTCCTCTTTCATGACATGCCTGAGCTCTGCTTGAAGTACTGCTGAGTTGAGTTCATAGAATTCTACAGTTTCTTCATCTTCTCTCTGTGAAGAGACTTCAGTGCAGTCTCTGACTGACACTATTACTTATCTACACTATACTAAGCAGCTGAAGAAGAAGAGAATTTTATACACTTATCTCTTCTCTCACTTCTGTTATTTCTGTTATATCTGTAACAATGACTTCTATCTCTCTGTAAGTATTATCTCACAGAAAGACATTATATTAACTCTGATAAGAAGTCTAGATGTTCAAGCAGTACAGAGTGAGAATCTTGAAGCTTTAAGTATTGATGAATTCTGTCAAGACTGAAGAGATCTCTCTTACTCATCTGTAAAAGAAGATAAAAGTGTGAGTCTCTGAGATGAAAAAATATCTCAGAATAACTAATCTTAAGAAGAGATCAGTCAGTGCTGCTGTTGAAAGCACTGTAGAGATTAATTACTGATTAAAGAGAATCTCACTTTAACTGAAGCAGATGACTGAGATGTTTTGTAAGTTAATAAGTTAATATTTTATACATTTCTTATACTCTTCTGTAATGTCACAGTGCTAACTTCTTAGCAGACAAAGATACTGATACTGAAGACTTCAATGATGAAGAATGAGTTTGATAAGAGTGTAGTTATTAATGAGTAGACTCTGAGATTCTCTCTTTTTACTTTTTCAGCAGGCTGCAGTCTTACTAGAATAGCAGCAGCTTGCAGATTAATAATATTAATCTTTTTTATTAATTTCAAATATCTCTTTTCTCTAATCACTTCAGGAATTTTATACTTGTATAGTCTCATTAAACTTCTAAAAAATTCTTTGAGAGAAAATAGAAGAAGAGTGTTACAGAGTCTATAAGATACTGACTCATTACTGTAAGATTATCTCTAAAAAGCTCTTTGAGAAAAATAAGAAGTCTTAAGTGATATTTCTTACTCAATATCTCTGATATGTAACAGAGTAATCTCTACTAGTCATCTCATAGCTTACAATCTCTTTCTCAGTATTTTTCAAATACTCAAGCAGTTCTTATAAATTCTCTGATAATAAATATTCTTTTTATTTAATAAGATATTGAAGCTTGCTGTAATATATTCATTTATTTAATATTTTCTTCATAAGATATTCAGTATCATTCTTGATCTTAATATTATTCAGTTAAGACAGCTTCACTTTGAGATATTACTTATAGAGCTTTAAATAGAAAATGTGAAAAATAGAATGAATTAATTTCAATTCTATGAGTAATTTTAACTTATATATCTGCTTATTTATCACTCTTATTATCAGAAAAGATTCTAGTCATCACTCACTGAGCTTCTTATACAGTCTCATTGTCTTGATATTCTTTGTTAAAAGTAGTACTTAATCTTCTATCAAGAACTTCATTAAAAGATGTTTTTAATTATAGTATTTTATCTACTGCTTCTAAGTGCAGTGAATGCTTTTCATCATCTTCTTATGAATTTTATTCAAAAGTTTCAATCTCACTTTTATTTCTAATACTGAGAGATACTCTGTTTTCTGTATCTATCTGATATTCTGACTATCTATTCTCTTCTTTGAAATGTCATCTGTGATATCACTGAATAACAAAGAATTATATTTATAATAAGTATAGAAAGAAGATATCTTTAAGATTGCATTCTTTGCATTGTTATATACAAATTCAGTGATTAGAAGATGTTTGAGTTAACTATTTTAATAATATGAATAGAACACTTGAAGATACTGTTCTAGTATCTGATTCTGATATTCAGTCTGATTATCAGTCTGCAGATGAAATGTAATACTGAGAAGATATCTTATTATAAGATAATAGTAAAAAGCTGATCAGTATTTGCTAATGAAGAGAGATTCTCAATCTATTATTAATAATTTTAAAGCACTGTGATTATGAATGATAATATCTAAAAATAGATCAGTCAATTCAGAGGCTTTAATCTTTTTATAAGTAGAGATATATCTGATTATCTTTGTAAAGTAGTTAACAATGATCAAAATTGAGTTATATTCTTTGACTCTTATCAACTTCAGCAGATCAACTATGAAATTCATTGATAGATTCTATTATAAGCTCTTTGAAACAGACAGTGATATTAACTTATTATATTACTTATATTATAAGATCTTTATTCTTTAACAGATATTATAAGTTTTAATATACTCTTTGACATCTGTTCAGAGCTTGTTTTAAATATATTTATATTTTAAAAGCTTCTCAGTCTTCTCTAATCTGAAGTACTCTGCATGGGAATTATTATAATAAATTCTCAATAACTTCTGATATATCACTCTGCTATGAGAGATGAAGACTGAATCATTCAGTAGTAGAAGTTCACATTCTTCTAGTTATCAGTGATTTGATTTCTTAGCAGTATCACCCTGCTCAGAGTCTGTCTCTTTCAAGTTTAAATCAGATTCTTTCTTCTTCAACTTCTGAATTCAAGCTACAGTAGAGATGTCTCTCTTCTGTAATTTATCAATAAATTTCAAAAGTAGTCAGATTGAAAGATTGTAGACTGTTTCATTCTTTATCAATTCAATGATTATAAGATATAATATGAGAAGCTTATAATCTTCAGTGTTAGTTCTCTGCAGAGATCTGAGTTTTCTTTCATCTTTTATACTGAGTTATGCAGCTGCCTCTTCAGTGCTATTCTCAAGCTTCAGAGAATTTCAATTCTCTGCAGTCAGCTTCTTCTGCAGTGATGACAGAGATTCTTTTATAGAATTCTTCTCTGTATTAATAATATTATAATCAGACTGTTTAGACAGTGTATTGATGAGATTAAGTCAATCTGAATAATATCAGATATAGAAATCATACTCTGAAAGCAGCTTCACTCACCTGGCTTGACATTCTATCAAGCTCTTTATTATCAAGAAGTAACACAGATTTGTATAATTAGTGAGAACTTACACTGAGTACTTACTACTCTGAAGATAATATCACCAGATCTTAAAGAATTCAATAATTACTAATATCTTCTAATCATGAGTATCATACCTTCTCTGTGTGAGTGATAACTTCTTGAAGAAGAAGATCACTGATCTTCATTCACAGTATCTTATAGACTTCATGAAAAAGTCTTCTCTCACAGACAATTCATTATCTGTTTTCTCAGAGATGATTATTCTCTGATTCTTTCAATGTTGAAAGATCTTCAGTATTAACTGTGAAAAGATTTCACAGACTTCATTCTCAGATACATCAGTCTCACACTGACTGAGTAAGTCAGAATTAAAGTGATTCAGTATTATAATATCTATGAAAGCTTATTTCAATTCTACAAACATCTACACAGTGTCTTGAGTGAGAATAAACAGTCTTATTTTTCTGTCTTTCACACTTCTCTTTAACAGATCTGTAAGAAGAGCAGTAATTCATGAATATACATAGATGAATTATCTGTAGAAATTTACAAATTCTAGAAACATCTGTATCTTACAGTACATTCACAGCACTGATCAGTTCTCAATGACAGAGATTCAGCTTCTGTTCATTGAAATGTCATTCATCTCAATAATATAATCTAAGAAATCAATCTTCTGTATGTAGAACAAGCATTTTTCAGTGTTTACATAGAGTTGATACTGTCTTAAGTGACTCAACACTTCTCAAACATGAGTATCATGTTCTTTCTCTGTTTTTGAGAAGATTAGAATGTTATTCAGATATACTATGCAGAAGATATTGACAAGGCTCTGCAGTATCTCATTTATATAGATCTGAAAGATGACTGAAGTATTATAAAGATTAAAAGATAAAACAAGATATTCAAAATTGCTGTACTTGATATAAAAAGTTATTTTTTAAATATCATCTTCATTAACTCTGATTCTATGATAGATATCTCATATATTAATCTTTAAGAATATCTTTACTTCAGATAATTCATTGATCATCTTGTTAATTAATGATAATAAATAGTGATTCTTAACTGTCATCTTATTAAGGCCTCTGTAGTCTATGTATAGACATAGTCTATTATTCTTCTTAAGTATAAAGAGTATAGATGTCTCTGTTGAACTCTTTGATAAATATATTCAGTTCTTTGATTGCACTTCTTTAAGATATTTATACAGAACATTCAATTTCTTTACAGATAAGTTATAAAGAGACCTGTATAATACTGTTACACTGTCTTCAAGATGAATCTTATATTATATCTTGATATCAGGAAACTTCACTGCTTCTCTTTCTGAAAAGACATTCTTAAAATCTGTAAAGAGATATTATATATGTTCATCTTCAATAACAGATACTGCTGCTAATCTTGCAGTGAGAGTGATAACTTCTTCATCTGTTCTCAAGTCTCAATCACCTGCTATACAGTATATTGACTCAATCTTTTTCTCAAGATTCTTTCAATAAAACTCTTCAGATTTCTCTATCACTGTCTCTTCATCAGTGAGATGATACTGTCATATCTGAGTAACTCAGTCAATGAGACAATTATTTTCTCTTAATCATAAGAGATCTAGAATGATATTCTCATCTATGATGTTAACTATGTGAAGAAGCAGACTGCTCTTCTTAAAGATTTCTTCTGAGTCTGTAGTCACACACTTCACTTGAATTATGTCAAAATAATAATATTTTGTTTCATCAGTAAATTTTACATGATCTGACAGATCTATCTTCTTTCAATTCTTTATCAAAGAAAAGAAATAGAATATGAAGTTGATATTTACTCTGAAGTTAAGTAGATATCTCACTGATATCTCTTCATTCAGAGTATGCATTGTAATCATAATATGAACTTAAAGATATAAGAATTGTCAATTCTTTTCTTTCTCTTCTTTATCTTTCATGAATATGTTTGTCAGAAGAGAAGTTAACTTTGAGAAGATATCTTCTTGATTTCTTCTCTTCTTTGACTTCTTACAATCACTGATATAGTAATTACCAGCTCTGCAGTTGAAACAGAGATCTTTATCAAATCTTTTTTAATATTTCTTTACAGTGAGTGAAGAATCAGAACACTTGAAATTCTTCTTTACTTTCTTCATACTGAAGTTATCATAGTATTGTTTAAATTCTGTTATTAATTACTTAGAAGAGATCTTATTAATCTTTTTCTCAGAGAATTGATTATTTAAATAGATTCAGAAAGTCAGATTGACAAGCTCAGTATAATTAGTTAATGAACTCTGATACTGTAATATTATTATCTACATCTTATAAGTCAGCTTCATGAGATAAAGCTGTATTTTTAATTGATTCAAATCATCAGTTAATTTCTCTCAATATTATTTAAATCTTACATTGAAATCAGAAGAATTCTTATCATCTTATTAATATAATGAGTTGAACTGCTGTGCTGCTATGAAGCTGCAGTTGCAGTGATCTTTGATTTGATTTAGTAGAAAGTTCTTGAATTCTTTTTAAGTCATAACAGTATTGATATGCTTAAGCTCTCTCTTCTTGATAACTCAAGTAGTTGCAGAGATGTCTTCAAGAAGGTTGACAGTGTATATTACTTATATCTCATGAGTATTATACTGACTCAGATTAAGGTGGAATTTTCATTTAAGAGTACAGATAAAGCTGTGAAATTCAGATAAGATATTTCTCTTATATCTCAGAGAATCTTCAATCTTAATCTCTCTATCTTCATAATAGATGTAGGTGTGTAGAGGCTGTGACAGTGACAGAGTGATTGAAGAGCTCATATCAAAATATGCAGCAGGTTCAGAAATCTCAGATTTCTGCTGAGATAGAGATGTACATACTCTAGAGAATGATGTAGTATTTTTCTCAGAGAGTGAAGTTAAGTCAGTTTCAGTGTAAGTGTGTGAGGTCATATCAGTCTGTTAGAGCTCAACTGATTTAAATGTATAATCAGGTTGAGTGATTTGAATTGTAATATATGAAACTGAAGTGATGACTAGTTAGCAGTGACATGTAGAGATGGTTATTTGAGAAACTGTATAAGTAAGCTTAACTATCTTGCTTAAATAGTGAGCTTGTAGACTACAGAGTTATTGCAAGAATATCACAGATATGATACTTAGTATACTAAGAAGATTATATAAGGCACATAGTAACTCTTGTATATATTTCAGTAGAAGAAAAAGATGAATTACTAACTTCTTTTATAAGAAGTCAGTATCTAGCTATTCTATATAGACAATGAATGAATATCTTCTCTCATTTCATAAGTGAGAATAGTCAGAGTGATACCTCAGCAGTGTCTCACTACTAAGGAAAAGTAATCTGCTAACCTTATATAGAAGCAGGGTTCTTATATTCATCAATCGGATCTTTCTATGATATATCTGAATGATGTCATAGAGCGGTTGGAAACCGGTTCGGACGGCCTGCGGGATGAATGGAATCATCCGCATAGAAGTGATGGGCCGTATGAAACCGCAGCGGGGCCTTGGCGCGGCCAGGGGCGTGACAGATGCTGAGATCGCTATGAGAGCTTGTAAGATGAATGCAGAGATAACAGGTGCAAAGGTTCTTGAGTAATTAACTCTCTTCTGTTGAAGATTTCTGCAGACAACTCAGCAGGCCTTATAGCAGATAACATCACTCATATTATTGAACTTTTTATCAAATACTCATTGACTGCAGAGAACACTCATTTGTAATGTTCTCTCAATCAGTTATCAGATCTCTATCTGTTTCAAACAGTTGATCTCTTTAACACAGATCTTATAATAATACTTTCATTCCATGAAAGCTTTGACATGTGTGAGGTTTTTCAGAATCAGAAGTGCAGTGATCTTGAAATTGATAAGTAGATCTTCAAGACTGTCTCTCACTGAAGATTCCCTCACTGTTGATTCCCTCACTATAGTGATATCTCTTGTAAATGTCAGAGAGTCATTAGATTCAACTGTGAGTTCTGAGAAGTTCAGTGTATTCTGTACTAAAAAGATAGATATTCTCACAGAGATATCATAGTCAATTCATCAATTAGTAGTGAGTATAAGAAATAATGAACACTCAGGTTGAATTTTCTCATCAATGAACAGATTATTAATTGATGAATCAGAAATCACTGCAGTCTCTTGACAGACTGCAGTGAGTAGGCCTGATATCACTGAAGAAATCACCACAGCTGCTTTGCAGACTGTATTGAGTAGAACCTTCAGGTTGTGTGTTGTAGTCAGTATCAATGAATTGGCAAGATGAAGGTTCTCGCGGAAGATGATGTCTTTTGATATGTATAAACATCTGTTGAAGAGATTCACTAATCTATAATTGATAAAATCATCATAACTCACAAAAATCAACTCTTTGAAACAGAAAGTCATCTTATTGATGAGCTTGAGAACTATCTTCAAGAATGCTTTGCAACCTCATTAACAAATGCCGCGTGCAGAAGGTAGAGCTTCAAGTCAGGCCTTATATAATGTAATCAGCTTTGTATTTTCAGAGTCTTCATACAATATTGTTAAGATTGACATAAGATTAAGCAGTTCTGTGACTGTAATAACTGTCTCATCTCACATCTTTTTCAGAGCTGAAGAGTCTATTAATAGTGATTGAGACTTCTCAATAATCAAACTGATTGATTATTCAGATACTTCATCTTGCTGTGAAGTATAAGAAGAAGTCAGCTCTCATTTTATATCTTCACTGAGTATGTATGCTGTGACTGCATTTGAATTCAATTCTTCATGATCTGAGTGAATGATTGCAATACTATGTCTTAGCAGATTCTTGATGAATTGATTGAAGATCTGTAGATATCTCAACATCTCATCCTTGTGTTTCAATAGAAATATTCATCTCATATGAGTAACATCATCTGTTATCATCATTACAAGCTTCTTGCCAGCATAAGATGATATATCATTCTCAGTTTCAAGAGTCTCATCATCACTGAATATATTCACTCAAATCTTCAAGGCCTTGCAGGTGGTATGATATGGTGTGAAATTCTTGTAGAAAGCATGTTTCTGTTTAGACTTAACACATGTGACACAGAATGATAATTTCTTTGAGCTGATAATAACAATATTAAATCACAGATTTCTGATCATTTTTAATATACTATTTTTACTGATATGATCAAGTTAATGATGTCACTCATCTATCAGAAGCTGTTTCAAAAGAACTGCAGATAATTAAGATAAAGATGAGATAATAAAGAAATCAGTATCTGAATTCTTAGAATTGATTAACTATTCAATGTTCTTACAGCTGAAAGATCTCAAAGATTCAGCATTCAGATTGTAATCTGTTGAGATTATCTTTGATTTCAGAACAGTCATATATGTCACTGCTTCATACATTGAGTTATTCATTACTTCATGAAATGTCAGTGAGATGTTAAATAGAATGTAAATATTATTGTGAGACAGATTAGCATAGAAGATATTACTGTTGATAGATGATAGAAACTTAAAGTAGTTCTCAGTATTAACTTGCATATCATGGCAGATATAGCTCTGATATTTCATCAGCTCAGTGAAGATCAGATTTGCAGATAGCTCTGATATGTAGTATATATAATTGAATTCTATCAATCTTTTACTCACTGAGATGAATACAGTGCTGATACTCTGAATCTTTATAATAACCTTATTAATCACTTGAACTATTGAATCATTGATTGCTATAAGTTCTGAAAATTGTGATCTATCACTTACTATGTGACATCCGGCGCCACTATTTCATATAGTGAGGAAATTCTTGTGAGGTTTCATAAAACAGGCTGATATATTAATAACCTCTGTGAGATTTATCATCTGATAGATGTCTGATTCATCTGTAATAAATAGTTAAGTTCTACTCTCACTATTATTCTTTTTCTTCTTTTCCTTGAATTCTTTTATTCTTGCAGCATTGTTTATTCATCAATTATTCAAAACACTGTCTGAATTGATCAATTAACATATGTCAAAGTGAGATCTCTCACATTCAGAACAGATAGATGAATTTCTCAATCTCTGATAATTTCAGAAGCTCTCTTGAGTACTATTACAATCACATTCAGTACAGCTTTCACAGGCTGAATTTGATATATTGTCATTGATAGTTATTGTAACTGTTGTAGCTATCATAGCTGTGTTGACTGCAGAATCTATATTCTGCAGATTCTTTTTATCTTTTGAAGAATCAAGTTATAAATGAATTTTCTTTATGAGAAGATTAACATTTAATATCACAGCTGTGAATTTGAAATTCTGTATCTTCTCTATCTTCTTCTGAATATAATTTCTTCAATTGTTGAGTAGAACTGAGTAGAAGATATTAAATATTCATGTATCTGAGAAGAAAGTATTCAACATCTTCAATTTTATAATGACAGACTGAAACTTATCAAAGAATGTATGTAGATTAATGACCTGTGTGTCACTAAGAGATATGAATTCCAGAACTGTCTCACAGTGTAACTGTGTTTTAAGAACAGAGTATTTCTGTTTAATTGCATTTTATAGAGTATAAGCAATCTGATTTTCATCATACTTGAAGAAATGTGATCTGACACCTGCACTTAAGAAGTTCAAGATGAATATGTAGAGTCACTGATTTCTGATATCTCAGAATAATGCTTATTCATTATCTCTTTGTAGAGAGTTCTGAGTCTGTTGTTTCTTTATTATATATCAGCACTGTGCATCAATCAGTTTCACTTTCATGAAGATACTTTATATGATATAATTAAATGTATCAGTTAGACTGTTTAATCTCACAGTATTCTTGACATCTTTCTTGAATTGAGAGATTGTCTTATCAACACAGCTATTCAGTTTATAAAGATTGAATTCTAATCTTTCACTGAGATTAGAATCTTATATAACTGTAGAGATAATGACAGAATAATTGTTAATATTCTGTAATTAATCTGTAGAGAATCTCTGTTAATGAAGTTTTTTCAGTTATAGTTTAAGTTCTAGAACTCTTTGCTTTCTCTTATTCATCTCAAGTATTATCTTAAAATACTTTATTCATTAATCTGATATTGTCTTATCTGAATAGTAAATATCTGAGTGTTCAATATTCTTATTAAGAGAATCAGCTTTATCAAGCTATTAAGTAGATTGAAGAGTCAGTCTGACTGTGTCAGAAGCTGTATTCAAATCAGCTTTGAATTGAGAGAATGTTTTAATAATGAAGCTTTTAAAGACTTCAGAAGAATATTCACTGACAGAGTATAAGTATAAAGAATTATCATTATTAACTGCAACTGACTCAGTGAAAAGAATATAAGATTGTGAATATATATGTAAGTGAGATTGTATTGAATCTGTTATCTTGATATTTATTTATTAAATTCTCAATATTCATTTATTGAATTCTTGCCAATATTATTCTCTTTTTCTTACTTTTTTACAAATGTGATATGTTTTCTGCAAGTCTCTTTTTTAAGTAAGCAGTAGTATTATTAATTATCAAGATCTTAAACATATTAATACTGATAGAATAAGATGATTTTAACTTCTGATAAGTGTATCAAATGAAGCAGTAGTTCAAATAATAAGTATATTGATAGGAAATCCTGAATTGGCAGTGATTTTGTGCAAAACAGATCTCATAACCTGTGAAAGGTGTAAAGCTTGTGTCACGCTCCCGGCCGCGCCAAGGCCCCGTTGCGGTTCCACACGGCCCATCGCTTCCATGCGGATGATTTCATCCTGTCTGAACCGGTTTCCAACCACTCTATGACATTATTCACATATATCATAGAAAGATCTGATTGATAAATATAAGAACCTCACTTCTATATGAGGTCAGCAGATTACTCTTTCTTGATAATGAGATGCTGCTGAGGTATTGCTCTGACTATTCTTGCTCATGAAATGAGAGAAGAGTATCTGCTCATTATCTATATAGAATAGCTAGATGCTGGCTTCTCATCAAAGAAGTCAGTGATTTGTTTTTCTTCTACTGAAATATATATGAGAGTTACTGCATGTCTCATACAATCTTCTTAGTATACTAAGTATCATATCTGTGATATTCTTGCAATAACTCTGTAGTCTACAAGCTCACTATTTAAGTAAGATAGTCAAGCTCACTCATACAGCTTTTAAATAACAACTCTTATATAATGCTGCTAACTAGTCACTGCTTCAGTTTTATTATATTACAATTTGAATCACTCAATCTGATTATATGTTTGAATCAGTCAAGCACTAACAGGCTGATATGATCTCATGCACTCACACTGAGACTGACCTGACCTCATTCTCTGAAGAAAACACTACATCATTTTCTAGAGTGTGTACATCTCTACTCTAACAGAAATCTGAGATTTCTGAATCTGCTGTATATTTTGATATGAGCTCTTCAACTGCTTTATCATCACTGCAGCCTCTACACATCTACATCTATCATGAAGATAGAGAGATTAAGATTGAAGATTCTCTGAGATATAAGAGAAACATCTTGTCTGAATTTCACAGCTTTACTCATACTCTTGAACAGAAATTCCGCCTTAACCTGAGTCAGTATAATACTCATGAGATATAAGTAATATACACTGTCAACCTTCTTAAAGGCATCTCTGTGACTACTTGAGTCATTAAGAAGAGAGAGCTTGAGTGTATTAATACTGTTATAACTTAGAAAGAATTCAAGAACTTTCTACTGAATTAAATTAAAGATTATCACAATCACAGCTTCACAGCAGTGCAGCAGTTCAACTCATTATATTAATAAGATAATGAGAATTCTTTCAATTTCAATGCAAGATTCAAAGAATATTAAGAGAAATTAACTGATGATTTGAATTAATTAAAAACACAGCTTTATCTCATGAAGCTGACTCACAAGGTGTGAATAATGATATTATAATATCAGAGTTTATCAATTAATTACACTGAGCTTGTTAACCTGACTTTCTGAATCTATTTGAATAATCAATTCTCTGAGAAAAAGATTAATAAGACTTCTTCTAAGCAATCAATAACAGAATCTAAACAGTATTATGATGACTTCAGTGCAGAGAAAGTAAAGAAGAATTTCAAGCATTCTGATTCTTCACTCACTATAAAGAAATATTAAAAAAGATTTGACAAAGATCTCTGTTTCAACTGTGAAGCTGATGATTACTATGTCAGTGATTGTAAGAAGCTGAAGAAGAAAAGAAACTGAGAAGATATCTTCTCAAAGTTAACTTCTCTTCTGACAAATGTATTCATGAAAGATAAAGAAGAGAAAGAAAAGAATTGATAATTCTCATATCTCTGAGTTCATGTTACAATCACAATGTATACTCTGAATGAGAAGATATCAGTGAGATGTCTACTCAACTTCAGAGTAGATACTAACTTTATATTCTATTTCTATTCTTTAATAAAGAATTGAAAGAAGATAGATTCATCAGATCATATGAAATTTACAGATGAAATAAAATGTCATTATTTTAACATAATTCAAGCAAAGTATGTGATCACAGACTCAGAAGAAATCTTCAAGAAAAGCAGTCTGCTTCTTCACATAGTTAATATCATAGATGAGAATGTCATTCTAGATCTTCTATAATTGAGAGAAAACAATCCTCTCATTGACTGAGTCACTCAGACATGACAGTATCATCTCACTGATAAAGAGATAGTAATAGAGAAATCTGAAGAGTTTCATTGAAAGAATCTTGAGAAAAAGATTGAGTTGATATACTGTGTAGCAGGTGATTGAGACTTGAGAATAGATGAAGAAGTCATCACTCTCACTGTAAGATTAGCAGTAGTATTCATTATTGAAGATAAACATACACAATGTCTCTTTACAGATTTTAAGAATGTCTTTTTGAAAAGAGAAGCAGTGAAGTTTTCTGACATTAAGATATGATATAAGATTTGTCTTGAAGACAGTGCAACAGTGCTGTACAGACTTCTTTACAACTTGTCTATAAAGGAGTTGAATGTTCTGCATAAATATCTTGAAGAAGTGCAATCAAAGAACTGAATACATTTATTAAAGAGTTCAGCAGAGGTGTCTATACTCTTTGTACTCAAGAAGAATGATAGACTATGCCTATGTGTAGACTACAGAGGCCTTAACAAGATAACAGTTAAGAATTGCTATTCATTACTATTGATTAATGAGATGATTGATTGATTATCTGAAGTGAAGATGTTCTCAAAGATTGATATACAGAATGTCTATCATAGAATCAGAGTTAATGAAGACAATGTTTGAAAAATGACTTTTTATATCAAGTACAGCTATTTTGAATATCTTGTTTTACCTTTTGATCTTTGTAACACTTCAGTTATCTTTCAGATCTATATAAATGAGATACTGCAGAGCCTTGTCAATATCTTCTGCATAGTATACTTGAATGACATTCTAATCTTCTCAAAAACAGAGAAAGAATATGATACTTATGTTTAAGAAGTGTTGAGTTGCTTGAGACAGCATTAACTCTATATAAATACTGAAAAATGCTCATTCTACATGCAGGAGATTGATTTCTTAGATTATATTGTTGAGATGAATGACATTTCAATGAACAGAAGCTGAGTCTCTGTCATTGAGAACTGGCTGACACTGCAAATGTATCACAAGATGCAGGTGTTTCTAGAATTTGTGAATTTCTATAGATAATTCATCTATGTATATTCACAGATTACTGCTCCTCTTACAGATCTGTTGAAGAGAAGTGTAAAAGACAGGAAAATGAGACTGTTTATTCTCACTCAAGACACTGTGCAGGCATTTGCAGAATTGAAACAAGCTTTCACAGATGTCACAATGCTGAATCATTTTAATTCTGACTTACTCAGTCAGTGTGAGACTGATGTATCTGAGAATGAAATCTGTGAAATCTTTTCACAGTTAACACTGAAGGCCTTTCAATATTGAAAGAATCAGAGAATAATTATCTCTGAAGAAATAGATAATGAATTATCTGTGAAAGAAGGCTTTTTCACAGAGTCTATAAGATGCTGTGAATAAAGATCAGTGACCTTCTTCTTCAAGAAGTTATCACTCATACAGAGAAGGTATGATACTCATAATCAGAAGATGTTAGCAATTGTTGAATTCTTTAAGATCTGATGACATTATCTTCAGAATAGTAAGTACTCAGTGTAAGTTCTCACTGATTATGCAAATTTATGTTACTTCTTGATAACAAAGAGCTTGACAGAATATCAAGCCAGATGAACAGAGCTGCTTTTGAAGTATGATTTCTATATCTGATATCATTCAGGTCAGCTTAATCTCACTGATGTGCTGTCTAGACAGTCTGATTATAATATTGTTAATACAGAGAAGAATTCTATAAAAGAATCTCTGTCATCACTGCAGAAGAAGCTAGCTGCAGAGAGTTGAGATTCTCTAAAGCTCAGAAACAGTGCTGAAGAGGCAGCTGTGTAACTCAGTATAGAAGATGAAAGAGAATCTAAGTCTCTGTGAAGAACTGACACTGAAGATCATGAGCTTCTTATATCATATCTTATAATTATTAAATTGATAAAGAATGAAACAGTCTACAATCTTTCAATCTGACTACTTTTGAAATTCATTGATAAGTTACAGAAGAGAGATATCTCTACTGCAGCTTAAATTCAGAAGTTGAAGAAGAAAGAATCTGATTTGAACTTGAAAGAGACAGACTCTGAGTGAGATGATACTGCTAAGAAACTAAGTCACTGATAACTAGAAGAATATGAACTTCTACTACTGAATGATTCAGTCTTCATCTCTCATAGCAGAGTGATGTATCAGAAGTTATTAAGAATTTATTATAATAATCTCTATATGAGACATTTCAGATTAGAGAAGACTGAGAAGCTTCTAAAATATAAATACACTTAGAACAAGCTCTGAGTAGATGTCAAAGAGTATATTAAAACTTATAATATCTGTTAAAGAATAAAGATTCTGTAGTATAAGTAATATAATGAGTTGATATCACTGTCTATTTCAAAGAGCTTATGACAGAATCTATCAATGAATTTCATAGTTGATCTGTCAAAGTTAACAAGAGTCAAAGAATATGACTTGATTTTGATCATTGTTGACTGCTTTATAAAGATAATCAGATATATCTCTACTTATAAAAAGATTAAAGCCTCTGAATTGACTGATCTGTTTTTAGATATCATTATTCATAATCACAGTGCTCTGAAATCATTGATAATAGATTGAGAATCTCTCTTCATCAGCAAATACTGATCAGCTTTTTACTATTATCTTATAATAAGATACTTTCTCAGTATCACATTTCATCTGCAGACTGATGATCAGACTGAATATCAGAATCAGACACTAGAACAGTATCTTTGAGCATTCTATTTATATTATTAGAATGATTGACTCAAACATCTTCTGATCACTGAATTTGTATATAATAATGCAAAGAATACAATCTTAAAGATATCTTCTTTCTATGTTTATTATAAATATAATTCTTCATTACTCAGTGACATTGCAGACAATATTCTGAAGAGAGAAATAGACAGTCAGAATATCAGATAGATACAGAGAATGAAGTATTTCTCAGTATTAGAAGTAAAAGTGAGATTGAAACTTTTGAATAAAATTTATAAGAAGACAGTGAAAAGCATTCATTACACTCAGAAGTGATAGATAAAATACTATAATTGAAAACATCTTTCAATGAAGTTCTTAATAGAGAATTAAGTGCTACTTTTAGTAAAGAATATCAAGATAATGAGACTGTATAAGAAGCTCAGTGAGTAGTAGCTAGAATCTTTCTCAGTAACAAGAGTGATGAGTAAGCAGACATATGAGTTGAAATTACTTATAAAATTGAAATCAATTCATTCTGTTTTTCACATTTTCTATTTAAAGCTGTATAAGTAATACTTTGAGATGAAGCTATCTCAGCTGAATGATATTGAGATAGAGAGTAATACTGAATATCTTATGAAGAAAATATTGAATAAGTGAATATATTACAGTAAGCTTTAATATCTTATTCAATGAGAAGAATATTCATCATTAGAGAATTTATAAGAACTACTTAAATATTTGAAAAATGCTGAGAAAGAGATTATAAGCTATGAGATAACTAGTAGAGACTGCTCTGTTATATATCAGAGATATTGAATAAGAAATACTGCTTAAGACTTCTCATTTTTCTCAAAGAGTTTTTTAGAGATAATCTTACAGTAATGAGTCAGTATTTTATAGACTCTGTAGCACTCTTCTTCTATTTTCTCTTAAAGAATTTTTTAGAAGTTTAATAAGACTACACAAGTATAAAATTCCTGAAGCAGTTAGAGAAAAGAGATATTTAAAATCAATAAAAAAGATTAATATTATCAATTCACAGACTGCTGCTATTCTAGTGAGACTGCAGTCTGCTAAAAAAGTAAAAAGAGAGAATCTCAGAGTCTACTCATTAATAATTATACTCTTATCAAACTCATTCTTCACTGTTAAAGTCTTTAGTATCAGTATCTTTATCTGCTGAGAAGTTAGCACTGCAGTATCATAGAAGAGTATGAGAAATATATAAAATATTAACTTATTAACTTACAAAGCATCTCAGTTATCTGCTTTAGTTAAAGTGAGATTCTCTTTAATCAGTGATTAATCTTTACAGTACTTTTAATAACAGTGCTGACTGATCTCTTCTTAAGATCAGTTATTCTGAGATGTTTTTTTATCTTGAAGATTCATACTTTCATCTTCTTTTACAGATAAGTAAGAAAGATCTTCTCAGTCTTGATAAAATTTATCAATACTTAAAGCTCTGAGATTCTCACTCTGTACTGCTTGAGTATTCAGACTTCTTATCAGAACTGATATGATATCTTTCTATGAAATAATACTTACAGAGAGACAGAAGTCATTGTTATAAGTGTAACAGAAATAACAGAAGTAAGAGAAGAAGTGAATGTATAAAATCTCTCTCTTCTTCAGCTGCTTAGTACAGCACAGATAAGTAATAATATCAGTCAGAGACTGTATCAGAGTCTTCTCACAGAGAGAAGATGAAGAAATCACAGAACTCTGCAGACTCAACTCAGCAGTATTCTGAGCAGAGCTTGAGTATGTCATGAGAGAGAAACTACAGATTGAGCTTCTCAGAGTCACTGTCTCTGAAATCAAGCTCTTCTCAGATTCCTCTCTGAATGATCATATGAGATCATACATCACTGTATTGACTGAGAGAAGAGATGGCATTGCAACAGCAGTGAAAGAAGCAGAAGATGAAATGAATATGAATGAACTAATCAGCAGAAGAAATGACATCTCACTGCAAGACATGATGACTATCACTGCAGCTGCAAGAGATGCAGAAGAAGAAGAAGATGTGACAATGAGAGCAGTGCTCTCATGACTCATTGACATCACTGTCTCTGCCTTCAACCTGGCTTTCTTAGCAGTCACAGAGGCTGCAGCTGCATCATGAAGATGTTTATTCACTAGAAAATGTCAGAATAAGTCCTTAATTGTTCTTCAAGAATAATACTCTCATGCACTCACTGTTACAATTGAGAAGAGGGAAAGAAAAATGTTTCACAGAGAGAGAGATCTTTTTAAAAAATCCTGTCACTACTGTTAGCTTTGTCTCTAAAATACATCACTTTTACAGGAAATTTCATATATAGAATGAAAGATATTGAGAAATCTGTAAGTCACTTATTAACTACATTTTTCACATTTTAAATTAATATATAAGAAACTCACTTATCACATATTTGATTTGAATGATGATGAGAAAAGAAAGATTTATACAGTCAGCAGAACAACTCATCTATTTCTTTATACAGTATACATACTGTTAATTAATTAACAACTGTTGCTATACAACAAAGATAATTTCTAATTCAGTAATCTTGAGAGCATAGAAACTATACTTTTAAAGAGAAGAGTATTATTACACTCTCAGTCATGCTAAGACTCTATTACAGTTTCACATAGCTCATCACTTTCATGTGAATGATTTCATTCTATCTGAACCAGTTTTTAACCACTCTATGACATCATTCAGATATATCATAGAAAGATTCAATTGATAAATATAAGAACTCTACTTCTATACAAGATCAGCAGATTACTCTTTCTTAACAATGAGATATCACTGAGGTATCACTCTGGCTATTCTCACTCATAGAATGAGAGAAGAGTATTCACTCATTATCTATATAGAATAGCTAGATACTGGCTTCTTATCAAAGAAGTCAGTGATTCATTTTTCTTCTACTGAAATATATATAAGAGTTACTGCATGTCTCATACAATCTTCTTAGTATACTAAGTATCATATCTGTGATATCCTCACAATAACCCTGTAGCCTATGAGCTCGCTATTCAAGCAAGATAGTCAAGCTCACTCATATGACTTTCAAACAACTACTCTTACATGACGCTGCTGACTAGCCACCGCTTCGGTTCCGCCATGTTACAGCTTGTGTGATTGAAAGGTTGCTAGCTTTGTGAAAAGTTATATGATGAAGGGATTAGTAAGCCAGATCACGTGACCTGACATTCTTTTATTAAGTCAAGTGTCCTCCCGGATCTTAGATTAATCATGAGTTCAATCAATTATAAAAAAAAAACATCTAGGCACATGTAATGATACATGAAGATGTAGTTAGCACATTATTTCAGCGGTTTTCATTAGCTTAATAAGAGCTTCATAACCTCTTGAAGAATAATGTTGTTGTGTTATGTATGTGTAATCTATCTACGCGAGTTATATAGAATAGTTGAAGGTTGTATTAATAGATCTATCTACAGAAACATAATATAGTGATGAGTCACATAATCTAGTGAGATCACTAACTGCAACAGTCATAAGAGCCAACACTCTCTCTCAAGATAATAAGAATCACATATAAAAACACTCAAATCATCAAGATAGTCTGTCAAAATTAAATACAAATATAAAATTAAACATTTCCAACTTTTACATCTGTAAGACCTAGCAAAATCATGAATCATGCAAATGTCATATTATCTAGAGATTTAGTGAGTTCATTTATCATCATCTGAGCAGTGAGAATGTATTCTATATCAATGACTCTCTGATTCAACTGTCAATGTGAAAAATGAAAATGTGTGTCAATGTGCTTACTTCAGACTGTAATGACTGTCATCTTTATGAGATCTATGACATTCTTATTATCAGTGAGAATCTGTATCAGAGATGTAGTGATGAAGTCAAGCTCAATCATGAGATTCTGAATTCATGTTATCTCATGAACTGTCTTACTAAGAGTTACATATTTGACCTCATTGAAACTTAGAGATACACAAGATTGTTTTATCAAATACCATGAAATCAGGCTGTCTGTGAGCTTAAAAATGTAGCTGAATGTTGATTTTCTATCATCATTCAAGGGGCTGGCTCAATCGGAATTCAAGTAGCTGAAGAGTAGATAGAAATTATCAGGGAAATCAGAGATAATGAAAAAATCAGTAGAAATGGAAAAATCAGAAGGAACAGAAGAAACAGAAGAAATGAACTTCTTATACAGGCTGCATCTGTAGAAAATACCCAGATTCATGATTTCTTTCAAATAATGTATAATGTGTAATAGAGCCTTTCAATATTGAGGTGTTAAATCAACATTCTGTTGAGTAAGTAGTGAGACAGTGTAAGTGATATCAGAACATGTTTTAACTGCAAGATATTGCAAGCAATTCACATCATATTAATATCACTGAATTGTGAAATCAGTCTCTTTCTCAGATATAGAGAAATCATCAATACAGAATTCATTCTTCATTAATATTCTGACAACAGCTGCATCATCAAGGTAGAAATCTTCAATAAGATATTTGATATATTGATAATATATTAAATCAATTCTCTTGTCTGAACAATTGATCTTCATACTCAAATACTTGATTAACTGATGTAGATTCTTGACTTTCAATTTCTCACTGAGTATACTCACTAGTCAATCAGCATTCTCAGAAGCTTCAGATATGATGTTGAGATTGTCAACATAGATCATTATATAGAGATGATGTCTGAATGTATGATATCAGAGTGCTGAATCATGAGTACTGACTGTAAATTCAAGATTGCTCAACAGAGCTGTTAAGTAATTATATCAGATTTTCATCACAGAGTTCAGGCTGTATAGACTACTCTCAACTGTACAGACAAGTGTTTTCAGTAAACCTGTCTCAAATTCAGTAGATTGTCTCATATAGACCTTCTTAGTGAGGCACTTATAAAGATATGTCATCACTATATTCACTTGATGAAGTGTTCAATCATGTAGTGCTGCTATTGTAAAAAGAATATGATTAACAGTATCAGTGATAACTGAAGTATAGATCTCTTCTCTAGAATTCTTCTTAAGTCAGTTATCATAAATCACTCAATGTGATTTTCTAAGAATATTATCAGAATCAGCATTCAGGTTCACAGGCCTATCTTTCTCAAGAAACACTCAATGACTTGAAGTAATCAGTTCATCTCTCAGAACATCAGATCTAGAGATCAAACTTCATATATTGTGTCTCTTCAGATCAGTAATCTCATGTTATATGAACTTCTTTCAATAATCTTCTACTCTCTCTGACTGAGATGTGGCATTCTTGTAGAACTTCAGAAGGTTACCTGTAATAAGACTTAGAGTATATGTAGCCAGCAATTTCGCAGGCTGCAATCATGTAGAATTTGAATCATCAATGTCAGAGGCATCTTCATCATTAATCAGATGAATATCAGGCTTGAGTTCAATAATATAATTGATGAGTTTCACAGATGTAACAATCAGTTTTTCAGTGATCAGAAACCTCACATCACTACTGACAATAATCTTGTCAGATTCAGAATGTCATAGGTGATATATTGATGTACCACTAAATTCAATAATACAATAGGAATTGGCATATGAAGAAAGCTTATTCACAGGCCGCTGAGATTCATGCAAGTGAATAAAAACCTCTACACTCAATTGATGAAAATGCCTCACATTCAGCAGAGTATTTGTAAGTGCATATCAAGAAATCTTATGTGAACTTGAAATCACAGAAGTCTCTGCAGTAGAGGATCAAAATTTCAAGTTATAAAGAACTGTAGATGTGAGAGTATTATTGATTATTATAATCACTATCTCTAGAACATCTGTTCAGAACTTCTTAGAGAGATTATCTTTCAAAAGAACAGCTCTAACCTGTCTTATAATAGTGTAGATTTCATGTTCAGAAACATCATTCTGATGTGATGAATATGATACTGTTGATTCTCATTTAATATCATATGAATTCATAACTGTGTGCATATGTGTGAATCAGAAAACATCATCAATATTGATCTGTAGAAAAGCAGAGACTGTATACCTGAGATTACTTATGAATCTGAGTCATAACTCAAAGTATTGAACAGCCTCATTCTTGAACTTTAAAAAATATACTCAACAGTAGTAAGTTATGTCACAGATGATAAGCATTCAGTATCTGATTCTCTAACAGAACTCTAAGAGATGATCAGAGAGGTCTTTCAATGTATGTCTATTATTTACAAGATTAATATGAACCTTCTTAATGAGTTGAATAGATCTAGACATTGATGTTTTTAAATAATCTCACATCATATCTGCCTTGACACATTTCTTACAAAAGAACTTAGTCTTAGAATCTTTAATTGTGACTTCAATATGAAGATTCTTGATCATAGCAATTATAGTATTAGTATGAATGTGACTGAGGTCACAGTGTCAGTTCAAAAGAGTCTTTGATATTCTTGTATTCTTGAGATCTGTATTCAGAACTGTAGAATCAATGTTATTAACAGTAGTAACAGCAGTTACAGAAAGATCAACTTTTCAGTTAAAATCATACTTGTGAGACATCATTGCAATATACTTGACTACTCTGTTCAGATGATTGAGATTCTCATTAAACTCTCATTTATTGATCTTATATATGTTGTTCTGAGCAGTTCAAACTGTATGAAAAATAACACTGTTCAGAGCTCTGCAAATGAAAAATGAGGAAATGATGAAAGACAATGTAAATCAGAATCCCTGATCTTCAAGCTTTATAAATGAGAGCAGGTTAACTGTAATATTAGAAATATAGTGAATATTCTGCAAGTTAACATCATTATTCTCAATCTTCAAGGTGACAGTTTCAATCTTCTTGACAAACTCAGTTTTCCCAGTTACAGAATTGACAGAGATATTATTATTAAAAGATTTAATGTTTGAAAAAGAATGAAGCTCATCTATTATATTCAGGCTTGCACATGTGTTCAAATATCAAGATCTAGAGAATGATTTTTCAGTGACTGTGAAAGAGAAGTAGAACTCAATCTTTGTAATTACTGCATTCACTGCTGATTGAGAACTTATCAAGTCATTCTTCTTCTCTTTCTTCTTATCATTCTTCTTATCATTCTTCTTTTTCTTTTTATCAGAGTGTAAGATGAAACATCTGTCAACAGTATATTCATGTCTTCTGCAGTGAATGCACTTTCATACAGATATACTTTTATTCTTATCTTTGTTCTTATTCTTTTTTACAGTCACAGAATTAATCTGAGACTGCTTTTTTCACTCAGTGATAATCTTCTTAAATGTCTGATTGATCAGTTACTTCATCAAATCATTGATATCAATATTAATAATGAGTCTCTGATCAGTGAAGAAAAACTTATTTAAATGTGTCTTGATAAACAGTCTTTGATAATCTTGTAGATTGTTGAGGAAAAGATCATGATATACATTCTCAGTGCTCTGACAGAGCTCTTTATAACAGATAATAAGATAGTAGAAATGTCTCTGAAAAGTAAGATAATCATTCTTCTTAACTTATAATTTTATCAATTTCTTGAAGATATTAACTTGTTCTTCTATCAGTGATATTATTGTAAGAAATCCCGCTCCTCGCGGATTCTTTACCCCTATTCCTATCTCTCGCGTAATCAATAGGGCTAGCAGCCCTTGGCTACACACAACTATATAGACTGGAGTTTGTGAATACTATTCACAACTCAGCTTGAATGCTATTATACATTTGATCTCTACATTTATCTTTCTACTGTGAACACTTCTAGTAGTTAACAGTATATATCACATCAAGCTGCAAACACCTGAATAATCACCTGTGAGTACTTATTCTTACATTTCAAGCTCAGTCAGTCAGCAACTGCCTGTTATGACTGAAAGAACTAGAAACTTACATGCTTCAATCCCTGCAAACTCTACTGCAGACACTCAGAAGCAGTCACTCAAATCATGAATAATCTCTGTGAAAGAAGTCTCAGAGAACTTATCAATCACTCACAGAATATCATTCTCTGTATCTGTGACAGAGAAACCCTCTGAATTCATGAATAAATCAATCTCAGTGAAGAACATTCTTGAGCATCTTCTGCAGAACTAAGCTATTTTTCTATAAGAAATGCTTACTATCTGTAAACATTCTCAAACTGAGTCTCTAGACATGATCTTCAGAGACATCTGTAAATTGAAAAGAAACTTTCTCAAGCTGCAATCACTTAAGGTCATCTATCAAATCACAATCTATAAAAGCTTTTGCAAGTTTGTATTTGAAATTGACTTACAAGCCCAACTGTGTGACATGAAAGATGAAGAAGCTGTCACCTATACAATGACAGATCTCTATTACACTGAAGTCAAGAACTGACTGAATTATCTAGAGAATGATTATGAGAGATCTCAATAATCTGTTCTCAAGATCTATCTAGAGAATAAGTTAAAGAACTTCATGAGTCAGACAGAGAACACCTGAGCTGCAATCATCAATATTAGAAAAAGAGATGAGAAATCTGATAAAGACTACTCACAGCACTTTATGAAATTATAATGTAAATTAAGATCTGTGAAAACAGGGCTCTGAAACAAGATCTGAATGATAATATTTATGAAGAGACTGAATAAAGATATGTAGAACAAGCTCATTGAGCAAGGCTCTAAGTTCTTGACTCTGAAGAAACTGATAACTCTTATTCATTACTTACAGATCACTGTGAGAGTCACAGACCTGCAGAGAGCAGATCATCAATCAGCTCTGCAAGAGTCAGAACAACAGAGAACAGATTTGTCAGAAAAAGATAACAAGATACAGAGAGATTTATATCTGACTGCTGAGCAGAGAGAAAGAGCTTCATAAGCTTCTGTGAACAGAGTGTATAACAGAGAGATTAAGAAAAAGAGACTCTGCTTTATCTGTTCTAAATTAGAACATCTCTGTGTAAACTGTCTGAACAAATCAAAATAGAAATTTGAGAAGTTGCAGACAGAGTCAGCAACAGTCTTCTGAAGAGTCTTAAAGCTGACACCTGAATCTGTTACTCTCTCAATAAAAATACTTACTTACAGAGAGAGACTGTACTGCAGTACTACTGCTCTACAAGTATGAAAAGTATTAATGAACTTAGAATTCCAGGTCACTGTGATGTTTCTAAAGCTCACAGAGTGAATGAGCTGAAAGATGAAGACTGAGAATCTGTTCTTATAATAAGCAGAGCATGAGAACTCAGATCTGAGAGCTGAGAGACTCATAAGAGTTATCTTTAAATTACAAGATCTCTCTGAAATCTGAAGAAGATTTGCAGAAACTGTGATTATTGCAGACATCACAGATAATATATATTTAAGACTTATATAACTTTAAAGACACAATCTGCACATAGCTGTCTATAAGTCAGGTTTATACTTCTGATCAGTGTTGACAGATTCACTTATGAAGATAGAAGCAGTTAATACTGTAGAGTTGATTAGAGGAGACAAGCTCATCTATATAATGACTTTGTAAGTGTCTGAGAATCTCACAGTCATGAAAACTGAGCTTCAGATACTAGAGAAATATCAAGATCTCACAGAGATGTTCAGCTCAGCTAAGACAGCTGAGCTTTCTTCTCACTGTAAGAAGAATCTGATAATAGATTTGATAGAAGAGTAGAAACTCTTCTGAGAATCAATCTATAAGCTCTCTTATTATGAGACAGAGGTCTTGCAGACCTATGTGAAGAAGAATTTAAAGAATGACTTTATCTGATCTTCACAGGCCTTCATGAGAGTCTCTGTGATATTCATAAAGAAGAAGGATGAAGATCTCAGATTGTATATAGACTATTATAATCTGAACTCTAAGATAATAAAGAGCTGCTATTCTCTGTCTCTGATTGAGAATGTGATCAACTGTCTCACAGAAGCTGTCATATTTATATAACTGAATATAATCAATGTATATACATAACTGTGAATATAATCTGAGAATGAATGAAAGACTGTCTTTAGAACTGCACTGAGACTGTTTGAATATCTAGTGATGTCTTTTGATCTGACTAATGTCTCTGTGACATTTCAGTCTTTTATTAATAAAACACTTCATGCATATCTGAATATCTTCATGATAATATATCTGAATAATGTGATAGTGTACTCTATGAAGAAGAAAGAACACACTGAGCATGTATGAAGTGTGTTGAAGATCTTAGATAAGACAGAACTGTATATTAAGCTTATAAAGTACAACTTCAGTACTCACTGAATTAATTTTCTAGAATATGTAATCATCACAGATGATATTCAGATAAAATCTTCATAGATTGAGACTATTCTATCATGACTGAAGTCAACTAGTATTCATGAGATTCAGATCTTTCTAAGCTTTGTGAATTTCTATAGATAATTTATCTTTATATTTATAAGAATCTTCTTAATCCTTACAGACATGCTGAAGAATGAAAATAAGAAGAAGTCATTTCATAAACAGAGAATGAAAAGATTGTTGAGAAGAGAGAACTGTAAGAACTTTCTTATTTCAGAAGCTTGCAGAGTCTTTATAAGATTGAAATAGATATTTACAGATACAGTGATGCTATTTTACTTTGATTTCTTACTCTTAATCAGATTGAAGACAGATATTTCTTTCTTTATGATTTTAGAAATAGTCTCATAACTACAGTTAAATGAGAACTGAGTTTTAGTAATCTTTTTCTCATGAAAGATGCAATCTGTGAAGATCAACTATAATATTCATGATCAGAAGCTTCTTATGATAGTGAAATTCTTTCATCACTGATATCACTACTTTGAGAGTCTTGTGACAGTGATTACTGTTAGAACTGATTATAACAGCTTATAACAGTTTACTTCAATCAAGAAACTCTCACAGTGATAGATTCACTAGGCTCAGAGACTGAGTAAGTTCTGGTTCAAGATAGAATATATTAAGAAAACTAAGAACTCAGCAGATGAATTCTCTTACAGATCAGACTATATTAAGAAGATCAGAGTGACAGACACAGAGAGACTAGAGAAGACAGAAAAGCTTTGCAGAATACTCAGACTGAGTATTGTGAAGAGATTGACTGAAGAGTCTCTCAATTCTCTGTAAGAGAAGAGAGAAAAGAGAGAGAAGAACTCTGCACAACTACTCTCTACAACACTGAGAGTCAATACTCTGAGAATCTCTGTGAGAATTCTTGAAGAGAATATCTATAATCTGAAGAATTTGCAGGCTTTGAGAAGCACTGCAGAAGACCTGATGCAAGAAGAAACAGAGTATAAGTCTTTATAAGATCTTCTATTCAGATTGTCTGAACTGTAACTGAAGAATGAATATACTCAGTATATTTGAAAACTGCTTACAGCAGAGACCAACCCTGCAGAAATAAAGAATTAAAGAGACTTAAATAATCTCTTGTGAAGAGAGAGCTGAATTTATATGCTCATGAATAAGTTTCTATATGTAGAACTTATTAAAAGGTATCATAACTCTTCTCTAGTGAGTCATTTTACAGACACTAGAACTCATGAGTTACTTATAAGAAAATACTTCTGACTGAAGATATGAGAACTTGTGAAGAAGATAGTGAATTCTTATACTATTTATCAGAGTTTGTAGATAGTGTGATTCAGACTATATGAAGAACTTACTTCTCTATTCATCTCACAGAAATCTTGAAAACAGCTAGAAATAAATGTTCTTGTAAGCCTCTCTGAAAGCAAGAATATATATGATGTCTGCTTTGACAGTGTACTGATGATAGTGAATCACTTTATCAAGATAATACACTTTATACTCATCTGCAAGAACTTGAAGTCAAAGAATTTGACTCATATCTTCATCTGTGATGTGATCTGATTGTATGAATTATCTATAAACATTGTCTCAGATAGAGAATTAATCTTCATAGAAGAGTTCTGATCTGATCTGATAACTATACTGAAGATCTTATAAGATCTAAGCATGACTTTTCATCAACAGACAGATGATCAGACAGAATACCTGATAAGTATATTAAAACAGTATCTGCAGTGCTTTGTCAATTACAATCAGAATAACTGAATGTATTGATTATTACTTATAAAGTTTGTATACAACAACTCAAAGCATGTCAGCACAGATAAAACTCTCTTTGAGATGCTCACTGAGACTCATCTGTGAATAATCTTAATGAACTCATGAGAGTACACTATAGAGTGTGATAATGTCTGTGAATGAGCTGAGAGAATTCAGGAGATTCAGAAGAAAGCTCACAAATTCTTGAGAAAGGCTTAAGAGTATCAGAAGAGATACTATGACTTTAAGTATATTATAAAGAGTTTTAAGAAAGATGATAGAGTCTGACTGAGTCTAGAAAACATCATTATATAGAGATCTAGTAAGAAGCTGAATCTCTTACAGACAAAGTCTTATAAGATTATAAAGAAAGTTAGCTCACAGTTCTATAGATTGAAATTATTATCTGAGTTACAGATATATAATGTTTTTCATGTCTCTTTGCTCTATAAATATAAGAAATTCTTAGAAGAGAATTCTGTGACTCATCACTCTGTCTGTAAAGCACTAGAGAGTGAAAGAGAATATCAGGTCAAAGAGATTGTTAACTCAGAGAAGCAAGATTATAAGCTCTGATTCAAGATTCAGTGATAAGAATATTCTGATAAGATGAATAAGTTTACTTGAGAATCATCTGAGCAGATAAGATATCTGTAGAAGCTGAGACATAACTTTCATACTATGAATTCTGATAAGTCAGAATAATACAGTCTTTGCTAAGAACCTGATTATAATAAAGATATTAATACTGTTATTTATAAACTCTAGTCTATAAGATGATGAGTTTCTACTGAGATGAATAGTCTGCAGTGTACATAAGAAAAGAAGAAAACATGTTCTTATTAAAGCTAAAAAACAAGAAAATAAATAGAGCTGCAAATACAATTTAGAGATTAATAAAGAAAAAATAAAGAAAACTCACACTTATATTATCAATATTCATAACACTTAATCTTCTCATAACTATCAATTTCTCTCTTCAAAGAAGCAGAGAGCATTATATCTGCAGTATAGATAATTATTGTATTTGATATAAAGACTGTCAGAAATGCACAGACTTCAGAGAAGCTGAACATCAGAATATGCATAGTTACAGCAGAGTCTTGAAGACTGATCATCTGTATATGTGATCAGATATCTCTTATAAAGCTGTATTCACTCTCTCAGTTATGCTGAAGTATTCAGTCTGAAAACAATGAGAATGCAGAGAGAAGACTTATCTGTTCAGATTAACTTCTATCATGAATTCATAATATTTGCATTGTCTTGATTATCTGAATTTTACAGGTATCTGAAGACTCATCTCTCATTGACAATGAGATTGCAGAAATGCACTGTGGTACAAGAATCATTGATAGAGAATCTAGACATATTTATATATGCCTGGTCAGAGATTGTGTAAGTAGAAAAGAGATAGTCATAGACCTGCAGAGCTGCAGAAGACACTGATAACATCAGAAGCTTTACAAGAACTGTCAGCTAGAGTCTGTAAGAAATTACTTGTAAGAAGACTTACAGTAAAGAGAGAGACTGTGCTGCTTGAAGTCAGAGACTGATCTGAGAGAGATAGAGAATTGACTGCTGATCTGAAGATCAGATGCAGTGACAGAGCTGAGAGAGATAAAGATATAATCATAAGTGATGATGTCTCTGCTTTATCAGCTGATAAAAAGTGATTAGAGAAGTTGCAGAGATGCTCATAAGAAGCTTAGTAATGATTAAATATTATTTATAAAGAGATTGAAATTGAAAAAATTTTTATTCTTGAAAAGTTCTTGAATTAATATGTGATCACTGTTAGAAACACTCTCTCTCTGTCATCTGAGTGAAAACACTTCATGAATAAATGAGAATACTCACAGTTTGTGAGAATGAGAGCTGTTACAGAAAAAGAGAAAAGAAGATGAGATTTCATAGACAGATCTGAGATATTTATACTACTCTAGAGAGGTTTACTTACACTGTGAGTGATTCTGTGAAACAGTCAGATCACTCTAGTAAACAAGAGTAATTGTAAATCACAGATCTGAATCTTTCTATATAACTACAAAGAGTAATTACAGACTGTGAATATCTTGATTCTACAATTCTACAGAGTTAGTGAAAGAATGGAAAATTCCTCACAATTCTACAGTGTTAAAGAGCAATGATTTGCAAGAATGAATGAAAGATTAACTTATAAATGTTTCTCTTTAATAAGAGTGATCTCACAGAGAGTGATTCATCTGTGAGATGAATCTATGTAATAATTACACAAGAATCTCATGAAAATAATTGAGAGTCAACTGAAATTCTTCTATATGAAAGATGTGAGATAAATCTGTATAATAGTCAGAGAAGAATCTGTAGATCACAAAGAATCTTACAGAATAAGAAACTAAGTGACAGACTCTTTTCTTTTCACAGTAACAAGAGATTTTTCCTCACTGAGGTTTTTTATAGATATAAAGAATTTTTAGTGAGTATCACTGCAGTGCTGAGCTGACTATGAAGTCACTCAGTGAAAGGCTTTACAGACAAAGTCTTAGAGAGAGAAGAGTATGTAAGAAATCTCACTTCTCACAGATTCTTTATCTCTATTTCTATCTCTCATATAATTAATAGAGCTAGCAGCTCTTGACTATACACAACTATATAGACTGAAGTTCATGAATACTATTCACAACTCAGCTTGAATACTATTATACATTTAATCTCTATATTTATCTTTCTATCATGAACACTTCTAGTAGTTAATAGTATATATCACATCAAGCTGCAAACACCCGAATAATCGCCTGCGAGCACTTATTCTTACAATTGTATATTTAATATTAATCTTGTCTCACAGAGCTACAGTATTATCAGCTTTCAAGATTTTAATAGTGATTTAAATGTTTTCAATAAGACTTGATAGCATACATCTATATAAAGACTTGAAATGAATTCTTCACTTCTCAGAGTTAATATAATGTGTAAAAGAGAATTCTTATTGAGTTCTCAATAGAATATTAATTTTATCAATAACTTCTATATCAGTTAATATATCAATATACCAGACTTCATAATTAAAGTCATTAAATGTGATTACTGATTTGATATCTAGTGTATATTTAACTTTCTTCTGATATTCTCACAACTCATCTCTTGTAGTGTCTCTTTATACAGAGACAGATATAGTGAGATATTAAGTGATTTCAGCTGCAGTTATCTGATTCTGTAGTATTATCTGTATAAGATTTATAAAATTACCTGTGATGCAATAGATAGATTAATTCAGATCATTATTAAAAGTTAGCATTCTGAGAGTAAGAAATGATGAAGAATTTAATGAGTTAAAATGAACAGATTCTGCAGATAAATATTAATATTAACTCTGCTTTTCTTTATTCTGAAGTTTCTCTGTTATCTCATTATCAAATTTCATACTCTGATGAAAACTGATCTCAGTCTCATCTTGTAAGTCAGAAGTCTTCTTATAATGAGTGATTATTCTATCTATGAGTTATCTAGTGAAGTATGTAATTCTGAGCCTTGAGCTGAACTCTGAAGTAACAGATATATTACTTATATTAAGATAACTCTACTTCTTCTAGATATGTAAAAAAAAAAAATAAAAAAGTGATATTCTTCACAATGAAGAATATACTTTCTCAAAAATATAAAGTATATAAATTTACTGACTGACAGATTCAGAGAAAATGAAATATCTCTAATAAAGAGTAAGAGTCTTTTCAAAAAAAATAAACTATCTCTCATTAAAAAATATTGATACAATATTTTAAAAAGAAAAACATGCCATTCAGACTATAATCTGTAGAATAGTTAAAGATTGTATTAATAGATCTATCTACAGGAACATAATATAGTGGTGGGTCACGTGATCTAGTGGGATCGCTAACCGCAACGGCCGTAAGGGCCAACAAGTTACACTAAATGGATAGGTTGGGGTGGCACGTGACTAGGGTAGGTGTAGTAATCACCGACCAACCGCGGGACCCCCAACAGAGGTCAGGGTCATGATTATGTAATGAGGTCAAGTGGCGCACTTAGCGAGGTCAAGTTTTCTGTATACACTGCTGTAGGCTACTAGGGCAAAAGAGCTCAATCACCACCAGCGCACTGCTGGTAGAAGGGCCGATCAACCGCGGGACCCCCAACACATGCCGTGTATTGATTATCAAGCACTTAATAAGCTTATAATTAAAAATGAATACTCACTGTCACAGGTTTAACAGCAGTTGAATACAGTCAGAAACATCTGATATCTATCAAAGATTAATCTTCTCTCAGAATATTGACAGATTTATATAGACAAACTATCAGTATCTTGAACGAGGCCACATGTATTGTTGTCCAGTGAGATGGTTTTACAGAACGTATACCTACCATTATTCCGGAGACTACTCCGTCTCTCTAGACCAAGCAACATGCGACCACCGCTTCACCTGCGCAAATGGTGCAGAAATGGTTATTCCAATTGACGGGCTCCGAAACAGCAAGACCACACGCATGGCACATGCACGGGAACGGAGGCGCACGAGACAAGCTGCAAAATGTATGGTCTGCCTACTGTGCAAGAGGCTCGGACTGTTATTATTGCGAAAGAAGCGCGGAAGAAAAGGGACCACGAGTCACGAAGCCGGTATGAAGCCGTAGTAGAGAAGTATGGGACAGAAATGCGCTGGCGCAAGAGACCCCGGGGTTATTGATAGATGTATAAAACGGCGGATAAAGCGCAAGAAAAACCTCGGACTCTTAAGGCGGACTGCAGGGAGATCGCGGAAGATGATACAACTAACTCATAGAAGCAATAGGATTTGGAAGTGAAGAGGAGAATTTGAACAATGTACTATATTATACCACACAGATTATCTGTACCAAATATGCACAGTATATAAAATATCTGCCTCTGCAAAGTGATCTGGAAATACATATTGCGGATCTACGTATTTTGATTACGCCCTAGTGGGCTGCCAGCGCGCCAAATCCCGGTTCTACATTGTATCACAGTGACGTAAGTTTACCAACCCAGCATCACGAAACTCGCTTCATCTTCCCGTGATTATTTGGCATCCATGGCATATGGCCCGACTCTCTCACATCGCTAGACGCAGACTCATAACTAACTATTTGCGGATACGCTCTATGATATACTGACTGCCCTTCGTTGGTGTTTCTTTTGGGCGCACCACTCCACGAACGATTATTACCTGAGCTGATTGGACTCTTTTGACTCCCACTCCTGACTTTCACTCCCTCTCATACACGAATTGAAACTTCACTCCGCCAAATCACGAAATATCACATATCTCTTTGATTTTAAATAAAGCGATATCTAATTCCGGGATGGTACATAACGTCCCCCAGCCGGGACCGGCCAGGTTGAAGAGAAACGCGGGTCCAGACGAGTGGCTTGAAGCTGCGAAAGATTGTAAATATCTCTCAGAACATCATATGAAGCAGCTATGTGAGATTGTCAAGGAATTCATGATGGAAGGTTCATATCCCCGAGTTGTTCTATTCTGCGTTGAAAGAAAAGTTCAAGCTCATGGCGGAATTGCTGCTAAAGCCTCTTCTATCTACAGAGTCAAACATCCAGCCGGTATCCGCCCCAGTAACAATATGCGGCGACATCCACGGCCAATTCTACGACCTCCTCGAACTGTTCCGTGTTGCGGGTGGTATGCCGAATGACAGCAATGTCGAATCGCCAACAGCCCCACCAACTATTATCACGTCAGATGACATCGAGCCACCTTCCTCCATCACAGATCCGAAATTAAGAAGGAAGATTAGGCAAAATGTCGACGGGCCGAATACTAGCGACGCAGATGAAAATGTCGCTTCTTCTGCTGCCGATGAGAAGTCGGAGGACACATCACAATTGAGCGGCGTGCCCAGCGGGAATTTTATATTTTTGGGAGACTATGTGGATAGAGGATATTTTAGTTTAGAGACATTGACATTATTGCTCTGTTTAAAGGCTAAGTCTGTATTCCCTTAACGTTTCCTCATTTTACTTGCTGTCTTCTCCTACCCTCACCCCTTTATGTCGCAGGCACTAACGGTACCCCTTTCGATTAGATACCCAGAAAAAATTACGCTTGTCCGGGGCAACCATGAATCCCGACAGATCACACAGGTATACGGATTTTACGAAGAATGTTTTCAGAAATATGGCAACGCCTCCGTGTGGAAAGCGTGCTGTCAGGTGTTTGACTTTATGACTCTTGGGGCAATAGTGGACGGGAAAGTACTCTGCGTACATGGTGGCCTGAGCCCAGAGATTCGGACACTAGACCAGGTGCGGGTGGTTGCTCGAGCTCAAGAGATTCCACATGAAGGGGCCTTCTGCGACCTCGTCTGGTCGGACCCGGACGATGTAGAGACGTGGGCCGTGAGCCCGAGAGGAGCTGGTATGTTGCTATCCTAACCTTTGGAAAGATGCGTGCGCCGTCAGATTGAACAACTGACTAACACAAATACCCAATTTTTCCAATTTTCTAGGCTGGTTATTTGGCGACAAAGTAGCCGAAGAGTTCTGCCAAGTAAATGACCTGACCCTGATAGCGCGCGCACACCAGCTCGTGAATGAGGGCTACAAATATCACTTCCAGAAGCAGAACGTGGTCACTGTATGGAGCGCGCCGAATTACTGCTACCGATGCGGGAATATGGCATCCGTGTGCGAGATAGGCGAGGACTTGAAACCGACATTCAAGCTATTTTCGGAGGTGCCGGATGATATGAGACATGTGCCAAATATGAGGCCCGGGAGGAGCGAGTATTTCTTATAGATGTTCTTGTTACATTTTTCTCCTCTTTTCTAATTTGGTTTTTCCCCCTTGTTTCTTTTCCCATTTTGTCCAACTTCTTAATGAGGTGATGCCTTTTTCTATTTCTATTTTTGTCTCATATCAGCTTCGAGTATCCCCATCATCCCCTTTCTCGCGCTGTTTTGCGCTGTATATATATACAAGCCAGTTTCATTCATCCGCTGCACAGCGTGCTTTTGGACTTGTGCTCCCGGTTGGATATGATATCCTTGTATCTTCTTCATCCATCCATCCATCCATCCATCTATCTATCCACATACCTACCTACATATGCTCTAGAAATAGTGAAAAACGACATACAAGGATGTGTGAAGAATGTTTGAGAGGAGCTTACAACTTCACACTGACAGACCATCGTTTGCGTATTGCTCTCTTCCTTCGTCTTCCTATTGGTATGACACTCATAGATATATATATAGTGCACATGAACTTGCTACTGGCGAAACAACTGCTATAATCTTTCATTCCCCATGCTCCCTACATGTATATATCCCCTTCGCCCTATACACATGTACCTATCCCATCCATGTGAATCAGAACAGGCACGCAGAGTTACACGTATCTAACAATTTACTTTTCCATGTCAAGATAGCTACTACTATACCTTAAGGTTAGATATATAAAACTTATCTCATATCAATTCAAAATTCCATCAACTAGCCCAATTACCTCACTCTTGCAATAAAGCAAACCTTGAACCGTACATGCCAACTGAAAAGGGGACGTTCGAGTTTCCACGTCCAACCACTTTTACTTTTTATTTTTATTTGTACTTTTATTTGTTTATTTTTGTTTAATTTTTTTTTTCCTTTCCTCTCATATATCTCCCCCACTTTTGTTATATGTATAAACGGTTGAGGGGTAAGTCAAGTGTAGTGTTGGAACCAGCCAGATCTTAGGCACTCAGTGAGCGGACATATATCCACAATATACGGGTTTCACAAACTTGTCATGAGTCTTTCACATTCTCCAGTAGCTAAGCTGTGCATGGTTTGGTTCATACGGAAAGATAGTTAAGCAGGCAACTTGGTTCCTACGTTAGATAGGTGGACAATTTTCCCAAGCAGACATGAGAGGAAATGTGAACCGTCAAGGGCAAAAAGAAAAGGCTGTACAGAGTACTACGTAGTCAACCCTCGAATCGACGCGAGAATAACAAGTCGCCGAGGCTAGCTACTCCGTACTAGCGAGCTAAAACAAATACATCAGGCATCAATCAAATTAACTAACTAACTTAAGCTAAAACAGGCGTGAAAGAAAAAAGCTGAAAAAAAAAAAAATCGTCAGCTCAAATAACTACCCCGCTCAATTTTATTCATATTCATATTCATACTCATTTCATATTAACCGAAAAGGGCGTCACCCAGGCGAATGCGGACGGATTTCACTTGGGTATAGTTGTCGAGTGCGTATTCTAGCGACAAACATATCAGTGAGATGAGACTCGTTTGGGAGAGGGGAAAGGAGAGGGGAAATAAAAACGGAGACTGAAGAATAAAAAAATAAACTTGGACAAGGCTTACCTCCCAACTCACGGCCGAGACCGCTCTCCTTGAAGCCGCCGAAAGGAGCTTGGTAAGAGATCATGTTGTAGTTGTTGACCCAGACGGTGCTGACAGGAGTTAGATTTTGTATAAAAACTAAATATGAAGAATGAAAACTCACCCAGCCTTCAGTTCGTTGGAGACACGGATGGCAGTGTTGAGGTTCGTGGTGTGGACGGCAGCGGCAAGACCTGAACAGACCAGCTAGTCAATCACATATTTCCACAATACTATAATGGAGAGGAAAGAGGCAACAAAAAACACTAACCATATGAAGTGTTGTTAGCGATCTCGATAGCCTCTGCTTCATCCTTGAACTTCTGCACGGAGCAGACGGGTCCGAAGATCTCCTCCTTGACAATCTTCATGTCCTCGGTGACATTGGTGAAGATGGTTGGCTGGATGTAGTAGCCCTGGTTACCTAGACGCTCACCACCAATCTCGACCTTGGCACCGGCGGCCTTTCCTTCCTCAATGTAGCCCATGATACGGTCGAACTGGATCTGGGAGATTTGGGGACCCTGGAAGGTGTCGCCGTGGAACGGGTCGCCGACCTTGTTCTGCAGAGCACGGGCCTTGAAGCGCTCGAGGAACTTGTCGTAGATACCCTCCTCGACCAGGATACGGCTACCGGCACAGCAGCACTGGCCATGGTTGAAGTAGATACCGAAATTGACCCAGGAGATGGCGTTTTCGATATCTGCGTCATTGAAGACGATGTTGGGGCTCTTGCCGCCCAACTCGAGGGTGACCTTCTTCAGGTTGCTCTTGGCAGCGGCCTGCAGGATCTGGCGGCCGACAATGGTGGAGCCGGTGAAGGCAACCTTGTCAATGTCCATGTGGGAGGCGATAGCAGCACCGGCGATACGGCCAATGCCCGAGATGATGTTGATGACACCTGGGGGGAAGCCAGCCTCGACGACGAGCTGTCCTACGTAAAGGGCAGAAAGAGGGGTCTGCTCAGCGGTTTTGAGGATGACGGTGTTTCCGGTGGCGATGACGGGGCCGATCTTCCAGGCGAACATGAGCAAGGGGAAGTTCCAGGGGATGATCTGGCCGCAGACACCAATGGGCTCGTGACGGGTATAGTTGAAGGACTCGGAGTCTGTGTCGATGACCTTGCCGTGAATCTTGTCGGCCCAGCCGCCATAGTATCTGATACAGCCAGCAGAGTTGGCGACGTCAATCTTGGCGATGGAGAAGGCCTTGCCGTTGTCCAGGGCTTCGATAGCAGCCAGGGTATCACTGTGCTGTTCCATAAGCTCAGCCAGCTTGATGAGCATGCGGCCACGGTTTGTCGGGGTGACATGTTTCCAGGGCCCATTGAAGGCGGCACGGGCAGCGGCGACGGCGATATCGACATCTTTCTCTGTGGCCTCGTGGACGGCGGTGATGGGTTTTTCATTATGGGGGTTGATGGTCTCGAAAGTACGGCCCTCGACGCCCTTGACGAACTGGTTGTTGATGAAGCTGGATGGAGGTTAGTTAGAATGGGTATATATATATATATTGCAATATTACAATATTACGAGGAGATTGGAGAGGGAAATTTGTGGAAAAAAAAAGGGGGGGGGGTTCGTTTACAGGCCGAGGGGCTGCTCGTATGTGCAGGTCGGGGTAGTGATTTTCTGAGAGAGAGCCATGATGGGCGGGCGGGATGAATAGCTGAGGAGAGTGGGATGAAGATTGATAGGGATGATGATGGAGATGATGAGAAGAAGAAGAAGATGATGATGATGATAGAGATAATGAAGAGATGATGGAGGGAAGAAGATGACGAGAGGAAGAAGGAAGGGTTGAAAAATGGTAGAAGAGAAGAGAAAGGAAAACCTGGGGTGATATAAAGGAGGTGGAAGGTGGAAGGTGGAAGGTGGAAGGTGGAAGGTGGAACTGGTGGTGGTGGAGGAGGGAATGGAAGGGATGGAGGAGAAGATATAACGGCCGAAAGAGCAAGCCTGCTGGGGCAATGACGCCAGAACCGCCCAAGATAATAGATACCAGATACCAAGATACCAGATACCAGACACCAGACAAGATAGTCAATTAGGGATGAAATAGAAATACATCAATCAATAATACATTCATGCTAGCCGCGGTGTGGGCGGGCAAAGGGCAAAGGCGGGGGGGGGAAGTCTAATAATAACGAAGCTTCTGTTTAAGTTACTAGAGTATATATAAATAAATGGAACATATCAAAATGTTATTCTTGTTCAATTAATGTTAAATGAACCTCCGCATCTTGCCGTTGATGGCCGCAGCGCGGTTCTATTTTCCCCCCGCCTCCTCTCCAGCGACAAACCCCTAGTATTTTCATCATCATGATCATCATCATCATCATCATCATCATCATTCATCATCATCAATAATCATCATCTTGTTGATGATCATGACTACTTCGTTACTATTTTTACTATTATTATTTTTAGTATTATTGTTTTAGGCGAACTACCAACTAGTTAATAATTTCATCATTTGTAAACAAATGTTGTGTCTTGTCTTTCATCATGTCGATTTCTATTTCCCAATCACAGTTTATTCGTGCGGGGTAAATACGTAGTAGCCTCGGATAAAACACGGAAGAATGGAGGAAATAATAGCGGAAATTGAAAGGAAGGTGGATAAACCATGATAGGTAATAATATATACCAGATTAGCGCTGGATGAATTCCAATTATGGCTGTCGTGGTCGAATGGAGATCTCCCGCATCGGCTCTGTGTCTGTGGATTGGGTAACAAAACCCCCAACCAGCGGAACCGGGAACGGTTGCAAGGTGCCTGGTTCGAATCGCCGGGTCGCGAGGATTTATTAATTAAATTCTTCTCCCACACTCGTGCGAGTAATCCACGACTTGGCTGTTGGCGCGCTAAGCAATGGCCCGCATCCTCGAGGGAAGCAATTCTGCAGAGAACGGGCTCCCCGGCGATGGCGGCACCAGATCACACCGTCGCTGCACAGGCACGGACTCGAATGGGATGGTCGACTTTCTTTCTTTTTTTTTTTTTTTTTTTTTTTTTTTAATTTAATTTAATTTAATTTAAATTTAATTTTGATTTTACCTGCTTCCCTTCTTTATGATCCCCAAATAAAAGAATATAATAATGGTGGCCTTCTTCGACTGCATCCCGCCCGACCTCCGCGACTGGCTGCTCCGCCAGCCTGTCTTCTTCGTCGCTTCCGCCCCCTCCACCGGCGCCCACATCAACCTCTCCCCCAAGGGCCTTCCCGCCGCCTCCCTCGCCGTCCTCTCCCCAACCAGGGTCGCCTATCTCGATGCCACAGGCTCCGGCAACGAGTCCATCAGCCACCTACGCGAGAATGGCCGCATGACCCTCATGTTCTGCTCCTTCAACGCCTCCCCGCGCATCCTGCGTCTCTTCTGCACGGGTTCCGTCATCGAGTGGAATGAGCCGCCCTTCCATCCCATGTTGGCCCAGATGCAGTTGGCCGACAAGTACGTCGAGAGTGCGCGGGCCGTCATGGTGCTCGACGTCTTCAAGGTGGTTTTTATCTTTTCTCCTTAAAAAGACTGTTTATTTGTTTTCTTACCTTCCTACCCTTCAATCTTATCTTACCACCATTGCCGGGGTTATATTGATAAATATATATATACATATATATAGGTTCAAACATCCTGCGGCTACGGCGTCCCCCGCCTCGCCCTCACCACGGACCCAACCACCAACGCCCCGAAGCCATACCTGCAGGACCGCGAGACAATGGGCCACTGGGCCTCCAACAAGATCGCTAAGAACGAACTGCACGCCTACCAGGTCAAGATGAACTCCGACAGCCTCGATGGCTTACCGGGCCTGCGGGCTGCCATGCGCGAGCGGGCTGCTGGGAATCTGCTGCGGACGATGTGGGTTGATGTGCGCATCTGGGGTTGTAGGAATCGGAGGGTGATTGAGATGGTGGGCGTGATGCTGATGTCTGTGTTAATGACTGTGGCTGTGATGAGAGAAGGTTTCTTGAGTGTTTAAGTGTTTTACAGCTGAATGAACATAATAACATGACATGACAATGACAATGATGATTGAATCTTCATATCTAGACTATTTCTACATCTGTCTCTGTTAGACTGGACTGCCCGCCGTATTTTTTTACCTTATTTACTTGCATTTTGTGTAAAAATGCGTAACTATGTCTATTACTAGTCACTTCTGTTATTTGAAGTTTCACTTGTATGAAGCAAAAGAATTCAAAATAGTTGGCGTTGAGGTTGTTACATATGCATACAGAGCAGGGACATATACTAGTGAATTCTAGCTTATGGATTGAGGCTCTTCCCTTTTTTCAAGCCTTTGATATGTTTCTTCAGTGTTATTGTATAACTGTTGAAAATGCAGGAATAGACACTCTGTGGTCGCCGCTTTCCAACCCTCTGATAGAAGAGATAACAAGAAACTACAAGTAAATAAATGAAGCCACGGGAGGCATATTCTCCATACAAGGACATAAGTATTTTCAGTATTTCCAGAAGATATAGCTTGCACGTTTCCTATATGACAACACATTCCAACTCTTTATAGAAAACACAAGGTTATATATACAAGCCCCGTAAGAAAATAACTAGATCCCCCCTTTTTAAGGAAAACAAAACAGTAAACAATGCTTAAAAAAAGAAAGGACTATTGCTTGTAAGAGAGAAAAAAAAAAAAAAAACAAGGAAGGGGGAACTACGCCTGAAAGGAGCTGGGGCCGATGTGGCCATTCAATCCTTGGCTCCTTATCTATACCCCTATTATGTATGCCTCCCCTTAGCTAGCTTTTCAATCAATGAAGCTTCTTTTCTATTTAACGGTAATGCTAACATATGGAAGGACTAAGGGAAAGAAACAAAAATAAGCAAAAACGGGGACAAGAGTAAAAAAAGAATTTTCCGGGGCATGGCCACCAAAAAATTGAAAAAAAAAGGGCAAATCCGGAGCCTCCGATGGGAAGAGCACCAAATGGAATACCCCAGTTCACTTCCAACACCTAAAACACCGGATCTGGCACCGGTTTGCCCCGCTTGCCCACCCGGCACCAGGGCCGCCCAAGAACACATCCCCATCATCATCATTCATGCGCAAATTGCCAGCCCCGGCCCCGATGATGTTGCGCGAGCAGTTCGCGCACGTGCTTATATCGCCAGGGTAGAAATCAGATGGATTCAGCTGCCCCAGTGGTCGCCGGTATCTGTCCCCGCGCAGCCTTGACCTTCCTCCTTCAAGTGGTATGGTAGTGTCGGGAGGAATGTTTTCTTTGTTGCCGTCTTTGTCTTTGTTGTCGTTGACAGTTACAGAGTGGTCATTCCCTTTTTCATCACCGCATCGGCGATGTACGAGAGCCGGGGGTAACTGCTGTAACTTGTGATAAACCCTGACGGGTTCTTCTGCATCTGCGCCCGCGTCTGTGCTCGGATCTGTGTAGATTTCAAACAGCCGGCTGTTTAGATCCCGGAGTTGATTAGATTCTACGGTGAGTGAATTGCTATTATGTTCAAATGCCTTTGATTCTTGTACTGGTGACCCGAAATCCGTAGCACGGAATCGACGAGGTTGCGTATTCGCTGATGCTGAGGCTGTCTGGTTACGAGAGTTGCCAACGTCTGGGAACGCTGAAGTACGCGGAGAATAGTGAGTGGGAGACTGACTCCTGCTTAGCTCACCATACAGGTTGTGCTCGGGCTCCGAATCGGCATCGGGATCGTTGCTGTGGTTAGGTCCCTTGGGCCTGGAGGCTATATCATGGTTAATAAGAAATAGGGAGGAATATTTTAGAACTGAATTGTTGTTATTTCCAAATGGCAATGTGTATTTCGCTCACCAGTGCTTGACCTTGGGAGGATATCATGGCTAAGAGAGCTTCTGAGGACCGGATATGTATTCTTGTATGGGCTACCGGAATTAGGCGTTGGGCTTCGGGGACGGTTGTCCATAGTTAACCAACGGCAAAGTATGAAGGGAGGGCGGAATTCGAGAGTTTTCGAGGCAATTTGAATAGTAGAGGAAAAAGGGCGGTTGCTTGATGGTGATTTGATAGACATAATTGCCCATGCGGGAGTGAGGTTTTATAGGAACGTCGATGTTGGCCACGATCATTTTGCATTCATTCCATTCCCCTGAGTATTAGAAATGATATGGCTCGACTACTCCACATTTCGCTTTATGAAAGAAACAACTTCAATCGACAAGGCACAGCAGGTTCTGGCAGTAATCCTTCCGTGGACCTCGCGAAGAAGGATTTGACCAGCCCATTGTTGGGAGAATGAAAGGAGAAAAGACAAAAGCCTTGTATGCGTTGTTGATCAGGAGGAAATAGCTAGCAGCAACATGAATATTGTTTCAGTAACAGAATCATCATGGCCTGGAGATTCTTTCTGGAAAGGATACGAAAAATTGGCCTGATGACATGAAAGCCATGGCAAGCGATGAGCGTTGTCTGGAGGCTAGCGGCGTACTTTATTTTGTGCTATGCTGCTGAATATAACTCCAACTCTGGGGTCTTAGCCCTAGGAGAACAAGGGCATGCTTTGGCCGATTGAGCCTTTCGAGAGCTCACTCAAAGAAAAGACGTCATGAACATTCTCTCAAATTCAAAATTCCAATTGAAGACAAGACACACTGGGCCTTTGTGTATCTGGGGGTGACACCAAGCTTTGTTTGTATATTCATCAGAAGATCCCTTTTTTCCCTTTTTTCGCGTAAATATTCTGTCATCATACCTGCAGTACAATACACAATTGAAGTGATTGATAGCAGTACTCCTCCACCCGCCCGCAGGTAGTCTAGCCTTGACATGCTTGTGATTGGTTGGGCACTGAACACTGACCTGAGGAATGATATTGGTATCTTTCGTCCAGATCGATGTTGAAAACCCCATCAATGGAATCGGTAGTTAGGTTTTAAAGACATCTCAAAAGCAATTACTGGAAATCTTGAAAAATGAAATAAGGGAGTGGATGCGATAGACACGGACGGGGTAACAAATAAAACGGAAAGAAGAAAAATGGTATGGAAAAGAATGGTCTAATTTTGCCCGAGATGGAGCGAGAATTTTCCAAAGAAGAGTAGGAACTGTTAGGCTTGCCCTTCGCATTTGCCCGTGTTCTCAAAGGTGGGGAATTTATAGGTTTTCTTTTGAGAACAGGAATCAACAAAATAAAGAGAAATGCAAGGATGATTGAACGAGAATCAATAAAAAGAAAATCAAAGCAAGTGTATATAAATAATGGCACCGGTATCCACGCTAATTTCACATCTCACGATCTGAATCATGACATATAAGGAAAAGAAAAACATCAAAATGGAAAACCAAAACCAAAGGCAAGTAATCACTTGTGATCTTCGCGCTAGCAAGAGCAGGGAAATCATTGCACCTGAGTTGCTGGGCTTGGTCTACAGCCCGCGAATTTTAGTGGACGGCAGGAGGGACACAACAGCAGCAAAAGATAACTAGCAAGAACCGACATCATATAGAATGATTGGATGTGGATTTTGATCTCGAACAACGTAGACGTCGTCACCGGGATTCCCTATCTACCCTGTAGAAAAGGGTGTCAAGAAATGCGCCTATGCTTTTCATTCCTTGTTTATCCAGCTCCATCAACCGGAGTTGGCTGGTTTTCTGAATCGGCACCGTTCGTAAGAGCCGAAGAAGATCCATGGAGTTTTGCAATTCGCTCCTCCTCTGATTGATCTCGTAGGCGTTCGGTCTCTCTGCGCAACGATTCCATATTCCATTCATCTCCGTCGTCATCTCCATCGTCATCATCATCTTCACTTTCGGAGGCCTGCCAGTCACCGCTTTCAAACATGGCACGACCACTGGCATCCTTAGCTTTGCGGGCCTCTTCCTCTGCAGCCTTCTTGTCGAGACGTTCTTTCTTCCACTTCGCGAATGTTTCTGGGGTGACCGGTGTGAGGTTGCCTGTGAGCTTATGGCGTTCGGACTCCAGGAAATCTTCCAGAGTGAGAGTATTCAGGGGGGACTTGTCCATGAGAGCCTTTTCAGCGGCTCTTTGCTCTTTGGTTTTAAGCACGAATCTGTTGCGCGAGTTAGAGATCAGGGAACAACCAACATTCTGACTGAAAAAAGTGAGTTTAAACATACCCAGGTGGCAGACTGTGTTTGTACATGCACTTATCACCGCCATTAGGACAAATCCAAAACCAACCATATTTCTGATTCTCGACAGCCTCGATAAAGTACTTGCAGACCTTCTCCGTCGTCGTCTTGGGGTTACCATGTTTGCTCAACACGACCTTGCGCAGCTTCTCTTCGTCCCAATTATCCATCAAATCCTGCTTCTTGTCCTCTTCCGCATCTCTACTATCGGAATACAGATCTTTCTTCTGTGCCTTTCGCTCCACAGCTGGGTCATGGCTGAACTTGCATCGTTTGCCCTTCTCACAACTGCCCTTCTTGAAGAAGACGCAGAGGACAGTTTTGGGGTCGACGCCAAATGGGACCTTCTGGACTTGCACAGGCTTGAAGAGTTCTGCAGCTTCGCGCTTAGCTTGCTCTGCGGCTGCCTTATCCTTCTCGCGCTGCTGCCGTTGGGCTTCTTTCCTTTTTTCGTCCGCATTCTTGTTTGATTGGGCTTGCGCTTGAAGCTGAGCTATTTGTTTCTTTGCGCTACCTCCTTTTTTCTGTATTGATTCAAAAGTTAGTCATAAACCGCGGTAGATTCGGTTGCTTCTGCCGTGTGAAAATCTCGGGCGGCGTCCTAGATTCCCATCCCAATTTTTATTCCGTGAATGTGTGGGGTAATTATCTAACGGGAACTGAAACGTACATTTTTCATGCCAAAGGTCTAAAGGATCGATAGGTTAGCAATATTGCTCTGTAAACTTGACGAGAGAGATCAACAAGAGCAACTGATAATCGACAACTGACCTTATCTTCCACGGTAGCCCTCGTCTTCTTCGGCTGATCACCTCCTTTCTTGGGCGGCATTTTGGCGTTTGTAAGTGGTTGATGTGGTTTTATTGGGGGTCTTTTCACTTCAAAATTCGTAGGTACCGAGTTGTGATATACGATATGGCGCCAGGCGTTGAAGAGAGGAAAGGAGGGTCTCCGCTTGACAAGGGACCCTAGAGCAAGACGGTAAGTGTCACTATAATGTGGTATAGGCTAGATATGAAACGTAGCCACGACCAGCCCTAGGGATAGATGGCGGGAGTATGGTATACAGGAAAGAAGGCGGGTGTAGTTGGATAGCTGTGACTGATATCCGTTCGTTGTTCGTGTGCTGTTTTTCTGGGCTGTGGAGCAAAGAAAGAGGGTGCTGGAAAGAAGACTTCTCCCTGGTTGGGGGGGCAAAAACGCAGGCTTGGCAAATGTTACAATAGGACAGGGATGTGGCTATAGGCGGTCAACCTCTAGGTGAGGTGTCAACTTGCATCCAATGTACTGTACAAGGAGACAATAGATATATTACGGGCAAAACTGAGAGTGCACCCGACGGATTGACGCTGCTGCCAGCTGTGGAATCATAGCTCTGAAGTTACGTGGTACAAGAACTGCTCGAATATCAGGTATGTATTCAGCCTTACGAATACATCCATTGGCAATGCATTCCTCGTCCCCATATCAATATATCCATCTATCTGGCCAAAGGCTAACGCACCCCAACTGCAAAGGACAAAGCAAAGCCTCAAAGATGATCTCAGACGAACAACTCTACCAGCTCGCCATCTTCCTTGGCTCTTGCGCTATGCTCCTTATCGTCCTCTACCACTACCTCGAAGTCAACTCCAAAGACCTCTCCGCCGCATCCTCCTCCATCTCGTCCTCCCACAGCCAGTCCGTACAATCTCGCGCGTCAGCAAGTTCGCCCAAGCATGCCGTTCCCCCTACATCAATTAAACAAGATGCGCCGGGTGGAGGGTCATCGGGGTAGGAGAGGATGGACGGGAAATTTGGGGGTAAACTGCGTGCCCGGAGGTGGAGTGGGCAGATGTTGACTGGGGTTGATTATTTACGAACTCATGGGATCGTATGGCGGGACTTGATTTTTCCTTCTCTAATGGATGGGCACGCAGCCTGGCAAGGATGGTAGTGCGGCCTTACGCAATCTATGCAGCACATGTACGAAATGGATTAGCCTAGCATCCATTGTCGCGGATATCATCTGTACATGAACAAGGGCGCAAAACCCGATTTCCCAGGTATTACCGAGCGTTCTCTCGCGAAACCTAAGAGATCTGATTCGGTTTGAAATCCATTGGCATTGTTAAGGGGAATCTTGCGCATGTCTTGCATGTTCGAATGTACATCCATGGGCCTAGTTTCCCAAACGTCCCTGCTCAGAGCTCACATTAGGTACAAAGAAACAAAAGACGACCTGTTTCCCATCCCCTATAAAAAAAAAATTAAAAAAAATGAAAAAAAGAGCCTTTCCTGGACCTGTCGCTGGAAATATAACATCTGTTGGCAAGCATTAGATATGCCGAACAGGACTTGAGAGAACAAAGCAGGAATAGTAAAAATCCCGCAAGAGATGCCCTTAACTTAGATCCATGTATTCTAAAGACCGTCATCATCCTCAGCCACAATCTCAAAAATGCTCTCGAACGCCACGACTGTCTCCTGCCTCTTCTCATTCATAAATGTACACCCGCCGCGGCCCAGCCCCGTTCCTACCCTCACTTGTTTCATCTCTAGTGCCCGTAGCACCTCCAACGCTTTCGCCTTGTCACTCTCGTTTCCGTACATTTTATTAAAGGATCGGATTGACCTGTATGCTGCGGGGAGGATCAGGGTAGGCCGTATGCCCTTCGCACTCGCCCTGGCGATGACGGCGCGCCCGTTGCTATCATTTAAGCAGTCGTCGATGTTGTAATCTCGATGTCCTAGAAGTGGGAAAAGAGAGAGAGAGAAAAATGAGAATTTCCTGTCCTTTTTATTTACTTGGGTATTTCTGTTTTCCCCTTCTTCTTCTTCTTCTAATTTAAGAAAGAACAATTGGGTCGCTAAATAGCTTTCCTATCTCACCAGATCTTACAGACCCGGGGCCTTCCCCGAGCGTCCATGCAAGGGCGCTTAAATGTTTATTCTCCAGATGATCGGCTAGGCTATCACGCGTAAACTTATTCCTGCCGTCACGGCAACCAGCCCATAAGCAAGGCGCTTCCATCTTCGTGTCTCTAGGGACGTGGAGGCGAGTGGCGTGTTTTCGGAGGGTTTGCAAATTGTGAAGTTGTGCATCGCAGCCTTTCCATTCACATTTATACATGTGGAATGGAGTTCGGGGAGTGTTTGGCGATGAACTGATCGGGATCGCGATCTCGACTCGGTCTGCGAATCTAGGCTTGCTCTTCGCGCCTAGTGGCCGTCCGCGTCGACGAGTCCCGGGCATTTGTGGCGTTGAACTCATCACGGAGCTTTCAGTATTGATATTATTATTACTCTCTTGCCGAAGGTGAGGTGACGAGTCATCACTCTTGTTGATCGTTTCAGAGATGTGTAGTTGTGAAGGTGTCTGAGGAGGCTGAGAACCAGTAGTGCCTTTCGCTGAGTCACGTGAATGAGGATTAGGTAAGCGGTCAGCCACTCCAGGCCTTGTGTATTCGCGGACTGTGATTAAGGGAGGTTTGGAGACTGCAGTAACTAGCGGGACTTCAGGTGGTGGCGGTCCTCCAGGATCGACAATGTCCCAGCGGAACGTTCGTAGATCAGATGAGTTATCAACCGCAGGAAAATTATCACGTAGTCTTGAAAGATGCTGGTTCAATGCACGCTCTGTCGGGTGGCGGCCGGTTGCAATCAAAAGATCTCTCGCAATAGTCTTCGGATCATAGTAGCGCGTTTTCACGGCCTCTGTCTTATTTAGCGGCTTTACGATATCGCTACGCCCCCGTAGCGTTTCATTGCTTGTTGAAGAATCAGCATCTGGCATTCTGAATTGCGATAAATCGAGCGTGTTTGCTGGGGCGCTATGTGCCTCAGGAGTTTCTGGCGCAGGTGCTGGCACTTCAACATCCACATCCGTATTTGTATCGCTCTGGGGTGGTACGTCCTGTAAGCGCGGTGCTTTTGAAGGTGGTGAATCATCATCGTCATCATCACTTGGAAGCTGGGTAAAATCCACAATCTCCGCGAACGTGCGTTTTTTAGCCAATGCCTCTTTGGAACCAGGTGCGGGTATATGGGCAGGTGGCGCAGGAACACGGAATTTAGGTTTCAGCTTGCCTCCGATTGGACTTGGAACTAGGCCACCTATAGTGTGTCGAATCGGTGCTAGCCTTTCAGGGAGTGAATGCGGCCCTGCTGATCTAGACGCTTGGGTGCCGTTCGAAAATCCAACTTGACGAGGAGGAGATCCTATAAACCCTGGAACTCGATTTTCTGAAGGAACTGACGGTGGAAGCTGATACGGTACGAAATATCCAGGGTCTCTGTTTGTTGGAGGTGGCATGGGTGTTGATGATGGAGCCGGCTGCGCCGTTTTGCTTCCAACCACCTGAGGTCCACCTGATCTTGCTGTGGATCCTAGAGGAATGGGCGTGGAATTATTTCCCGCGCGGACTCCGGTATATTGAATCGGTGGCGACATAGATGCTGTACTCGGAGGAGGCTGCATTTGCCCCTTTCTAGGGGTGGAAGATGGCCCATTTGCCACTGTGTTCGGGCCAGCAGCAGGGCTGGAACCTGCTGTTAACTCCGGCATAGCTTTGAGTAGATGTTTTGCGAAATGAACGCGATTCAAATGGTAGCCTCGAGATTCTAACATCCCGCAGAGTTCAATGTAGCTCGGATTCCGATCTATCAACGATAATACCATCTCTGGAGGACATTTGTTGCCCTTGTTGCGATTGCTAATGACATCATCTATGTATCTTGAAGCTGCCTGGGCCAGAGCTAATCGCTTCGGTTCCGGCCAGATTGTAGCAGCTCTTAGGTTTTCTTCTTTTGTTTGCTTAGCCCCAGTTGCAGGTTCTGGCACAGGCTGGTTGGGGGGCGCTGCAGCTTGAACTTGGGCTGGCAATGATGCAGGTTGAGATTGCTTAGCCTCAGTCGCAGGTTCTGGCACAGGCTGGTTGGGCGGCGCTGCAGCTTGAACTTGGGCTGGCAATGATGCAGGTTGAGATTGCTTAGCCTCAGCCGCAGGTTCTGGCACAGGCTGGTTGGGCGGCGCTGCAGCTTGAACTTGGGCTGGCAATGATGCAGGTTGAGATTGCTTAGCCTCAGCCGCAGGTTCTGGTACAGGGTGGGCGGGCGGCGCTGCAGCTTGAACTGGGGCTGGCAATGGTGAGGGCTGAGATTCATCGGAATCTATAAGCTTCTCAATTTCCATACGCCCACCCATTTGTGTAGGTTGGTCTTTCTCATTTGTTTCGGGTTGTGAAGCTGCAGCGGGTGGAGGTTGCGGGGGATGCCCGTTATCATGTCGAGTAGGTGAAGATTGAGCTCCATGACCCGCTAGATTTACAGGCTTCGACCTTCGTTTTCGCCGAGCTGCGGGGAATTTGCCACGATCATGCATTGAATTGGTCTCTTCGGTGGGATTCATAGAAGCCGAAGTTGGTGGTGGTGATGATACTAGAACTCCGGATGTCCGTCGTTCTTCTACAGCTTGAGGAGGGGCGGCGACAGGTGCCGACTATTGATGGTATAAATGTTAGCTGACATTTGTAGTATGAAAGCTGAATGAGAAAATAAATATATTAAAAAAAAAATACCAGAGCTCACTCACCACTTCCAGTCCACCTAGTAACTTCGCGAATTTATTCGGATACTTTGATTTTAGTTCTTTCATTTTCTCCAACATCAACTTCACCTCTAGGTCTTCATCTTCATCAGGTTGCCCTTCAACTGGGGTTTGGACCATCGTTGAAAGCGCCTGTCTCTGGTCCTCGTTAGGTTGAGCAGTGGGCACAGATTGTGTTTGATGGGTGATCCCCGATGATTCGTCGGGCGCAGCAAGAGCGGGAGCTTCCACCTGCGGTTTCCGTGCGCGGCGCTGTTGCTTTTTTTGGGTCCCTCCGGACTTTCCCTGTGCCGAATCTGTGGGATTGGGAGCTTGTACCCTAGGTTTTGGACCGGGTTTACGACCTGGTTTAGGCTTCTCCGCAGTTTGTGAATTAGCTGCTCGGACGCTGGCCGCAATCTCCCTCGCAGCAGCTAGTTTTTGTGAGATTTCAGCCTGAGCAGCTCGTTTCAAGTTCTCTTTCTTCATCTCCTCAAGCTCTCTCGCGGACCGCTTCCGTCTCTCTGGCTCGTTTTGTTTCTCTATATCTTTCTGCCTCTCGACTTCTCTCTGTTTCTCCACTTCCTTTTGTTTCTCTGCCTCTGGATGTTTTAGCCGTTCTGCTTCCGCTTCTGCCTCTGCAACTCTAGTTTTCTGATACTCCTGGTAGTATGGGTTGTAGATTTGACTGGGGTCGATAAACCCTGGCGTTGCGGGCTGGTACGATTGCGATTGACTTGTGTTTACCGGTTGATACTCGGAGGTAGAATTTATGTAGGAGGGATTTGAAGCTGTGTTTTGGGCATGTGATGTAGTAGGGGGTTGATGAGGAGCGTTGGTATTGTCGTATCCTGTCATGCGGTGTTGTTGCGAAGCTGAAGGTTCAGAGTACATTGATGACGAGGATGGTGTCGCGGCAGACAGGGTAGAAGAATACGTGTTGCGGTGCTGGGATATGGACTGTTGGTTTCTAGATATATTTGACTGAGCTGATCCCGTAGACGCTCTACTATATTGCGACCTCGCATTTTGGTGACGATATGGCTGTCCAGGATCGGCTGATGATGGGGGCTGTGCTGTGGGGTTTGGTGCTATTAAATTGGATAGCGGAGTGCCATAGCTTGGAGCATAAGAATGAGATGTTGAGGATGAGCCAGCCGGACCGGTTGACAGTCTCTGTGAAGCAGCGCGGGGTGCGGGAACGTTGGAAGAGAGGGCAGTCATGGCTGAAGCAGCCACGGTTCTCGAGCGTTGAGCAGAGGTTGGACGATCAATTGGCAGAGAAACATTTGCCGGTAATCTATTTTGCGCTGGAGGATCTATCTGGTAGCTCATGTTTGTAGAGATGGAAGTGGTCGAGCGCGGATCCGTCGCGGAGTTGTGCATAGCCATAGATTCCACTGTGGGAGAACCATACTGGATATTTTTTAGAGTTGGTGAAATGAGTGGATTATGTGTCTGCTGGGACTGCTGGGCTTGCTGCGACGACAGTGATGATGATATTGATGGCGCAGCGTTGGACGTACTATAGCTCGATTGTTGTTGATGCTGATAGCGGTAACTTTGGGATGATGGGTTGGTTGAGGACTGCCAGCTCTCCCGCTCCGGCTGCTGCTGGGGAGTTTGACCCGATATATCTGTATTGTTCTGGCCCTGCCACTCATAACTCTGCTGTCCGTAGCTTCGGTTTGCCGTTTGCTGGGTATTTGGAGTTTCTGAAGCTGAAGTGACTTGGATCTGAGGCAAGGAGTTGTATGAGGGTTGAGCATTCTGCCCACCAGAGAGATACTGGTAAGGAGAGTAACCGAATCCTGGGTACGACATATCTAAAGCATACAAGTGGATTTTCTATTACAGAATCCCACCCCCCACGTTATAGCTCGCACTTGCGCGGAGTATGGCATAGGGAAGAAGGGAGCGGCGGTTGAAGCGGTGGAGTGCGAGGGGGTTGTAGCATAGGCGGCGATTGTATGGCGGAGAGGTAGTGTTCACCCGGTAAAGTGAAAAGGGCGCAGTCCGCAATGAACAACACTAAGAATGAGGAACAAAATACAGGTTAAAGCCCGTTCCTGAGCTTCTTTTCACTTCGTCGTCTCTATTGTTGACGTTTTCACTGCCGCCGTTCATTTGTCACGGGTGTACCCGCCAGACGCGGCTGGAAAGAATGCTGAGTCAGTCAACCCTAGCTGGTTGGTTGATAGCTAGATAGCGCTAATACATATATGGATGTGTGGGGGGTCACGTGGGATAGGGCTTGTGTACCCGTTGAACCTACCTAGGTAGGCCGTGGACACTAGTCCAGGTCAGCTGACCCACAGTCTCTTTGCACACTTTCGGCTAATTATTGTGAAGGAAATATTGACGACGACGACGACGACGACGACAACAATTGAACACCCCCATTTCCTTCCCACCCCCTCTCGGAGCCAGATCTCATTTTCCCCTTCAGATCTGCACAAATGGCAAAGGTCAACGGAGGTACGTATGCCTATTTATGTTAACGCGCGATTTATGGGGCGGTTTACGGTCAATTGACCTCATGTTGGACGCACATTTTTCATGTGTTATATCTACGAGGCACTGACGATTTTTTTCTTATTGATAGAACTCGCCTCTTCACGGCGGAAGTCGCGGAAGGCGCACTTCAGCGCCTCTTCCGGCGAACGGCGAGTCATCATGAGCGCCCCGTTGAGCAAGGAACTGAGAGAGAAGCACAATGTACGAGACCCTAGAATCTTGAAAGGACTCTAAAATAATACCACCATTTTCACATGCATAAAGTGTCACATTGGAGAAGAAAACGAAGAAGAATCAGATGGAAACAGTGGAACAAAGAAAAAGGAGAAAGAGGGCATGGCTGATTGTGTTTAAAAAACATCCAGGTCCGCTCGATACCCATCCGCAAAGACGACGAAGTCACCATCGTCCGGGGCTCTAACAAGGGCCGCGAGGGCAAAATCACCAGCGTCTACCGCCTCAAGTACGTCGTACACGTCGAGCGAGTCACCCGCGACAAGTCCAACGGCCAGAGCGTCCCCATCGGCATCCACCCATCCAAGGTTGTTATCACGAAGCTGAAGATCGACAAGGACCGCGAGAGCATGCTCGAGCGAATGGGTAAGGGTCGGGAAGTGAAGGTGGCAAAGGGAAATTAAATTAAAAAAAAAAAGTAACATTTTTTTTAAACTTGTTTATTCTTTTTTTTTTGGTTTTTTTTTTTTTTTTTTTTTTTTTTTTCACCTTGTCTCTACCTTTTTCCACTTTGCTTTGCATGCCTTTGAGGGATTGTGTGTAGAGGGACTCTCGGGTATTTTACGCAACGTACTGGTCGGATAGGTTTCCCCCCAGTTCGTGGATTGGACGGCGACCACATTTATGGACTAAACGAAAAATGAAAAAAGAGAAAACATACTATATGACTTTTAATTGTCTGTAGTTTCATGCTTGACCTGGCTGGTGGATTTCACATACCACTACCTCTTCTTTGAGCATACTCCCTTTCTCCCTTTCACTACACCCAAGCATTTTCTCACCCCATCGTTCGATGGGCTACGCGATCAACAAAAGGAGATACCATTCCAGAGCTTCAACGATCAGACATTGCGAAAGCAACGGGTCTCAAGAAATTAACGACGTGAGAAACGATATCCTTTTCCCATTTCCCGTCCTTTCCCCTCTACGCCCATCCCTTTTCATCGTGACAACACCGAGACATGCAAGACTTTTTGCCAGTATTATCTCCTCGCAAACCATAAGATATACATCTTTATTCGGTGGTTTAGCGAGGTATACGCCTGGCGCACATGGAGCGACCTTTACAACACCAAACATCAAACTCGCCTTTTTTATATTCTATAAATATAAAATTGTGAAGTGTGCGATGGTTGTGGGTAAGTCTCGCCTGCAGACTTGTCCCTATGCTTGATATCGATGATGGAAACAAGTTTGATGGCGAGGGACATCACTTTTTATGTTTATATTATGCTTGTGCATCGAGCTGTTTTTTGAATAGACAATTCATATCATTTTTATTTTCATTGCAAAAGTGGTCGAGCCGGTGAAAGAGAGTATAGATATATTTTCCCGCATCAGTTGATCGAATAAACAAATGATGGAACATCTTTGATTCTGCATGAGAAATACTATATATAGATAGCATGGTAGCACGGTGGTATTAATGCAGAGGGGAAAGGACTAAACAAGACGAATCAGGGCAGAACTTGCGCTCTCGACGAGATATAAATAAAACACACCGCTCTGTAAACTGGAAATCAGAAAGATTGAAGACGTAAGAAATAAAATGCAAAGTCCAGAAATCAAAACCAGACAAAAGGGAAATTAAGAAAAAGGCCTCCATCCTTCCAAAAAAAAAAAAAAAAAAAAAAAAAAAAAAAAAAGACAAGAAAGATCTCATGATATCAATTTCCCCCGATTTATGCACACTCCCTGGAAATAAAGAAACGATTCTTTACCGCCCAAAACACCTGCCCCACGAAGGCAATCCACACCCCATCCCGACGAAGAGATATACCAAGAACACGACGACGACGACCAGCAGGGCCATCACTTTCACATTCTTCCACCACATCTGCCGCCTCAATCCACGGCTCCGCACGCGGAAATCCCGGGAGCTACCCCCGAGCCGGTCCGTCTTGTCAACCAGCAGATCGATCCGCTCCCCACGCTCCAGCACCCGCTCGATGTTCTCCGTCATGATTCCGCGCACGCTGTCAATCTCCTTGCGCGCAGAGGCCAGCGAATCGGCTGGTGGGGCCGTGTTGTAGGTCTGCAGCAGCTCGCGAAGGGTTGTGTTGAAGGCGGCGCAGCCGTAGGCGGGCATGGCGCTGAAATCGGTGCTGTCCGGGTTGTAGACCGTGAGGAATTTGCGGCGAATCTCGAGCAGGAAGGCGAAGGGGATGCGTCGGCCGAGCTCTGCGGTGGCTACGACGAGGTAGCTGAGCGGGGCGTAGGAGGTGAGTTCGCCATTTTCGGCCGCGGCGGTGGGAGAGTCGGCGATGTAATGGACGAAGAGGCGGTCGTGTGTGTAGGTGAGCTTTTGCGGGGTTTCGTGAGAGATTTTGGGGAGAATGATAGAGGCGAGGGAGGAGGCGGAAGTGGAGGACGTGCCGGGGGAGGAGTGTTCGGCTAGAATTGTAGTTCTATGCGCAATGCAGGCACTGGGAGACTGTTTAGAGAGGGTTCCCTCTGAATTTCACGGGAGAGAGTGAGTGATAGAGAGAGATACTAACTATAGGAAAGGGCTATGAGCTTTCGATGAAGAAGCCATCTTCGTCCGTTTTTCTTTGGTTGTGCCAGTAATGGAGAGAGAGAGGTTTGGAGGTTGGAGACTGGAAGAGGCAAAAATGAGATGGATTACAGTGAAATGCTTCCTAGCTAGTTAAATAGGTAATTTAACAGCTTTCTGTAGTCTTTGTTTGCAAATGGTTTCAGTGTCAGTCAGTGACTAATTATGGTTCAGGTGATGAGTATGATGTGATAAATAAACCTCTTCTACTACTCTTCTGGTCCTGGGAAATAACCTGGAATGGATCTAAATATTCCAGTGCCGTCTTGGCGCCATCTGCCGCTGGTGGCGCGTCTCTCTCTAGTTAACCTTAGCATAAGAGTATAGAGTATTTCAGCAGCCAACGCAGTCTCAACAACTATCTCTACAGCTTACAGTCGTGGAAAGTGGTTGAAAAGATGTTTTGGCCCTTCAAAAATCCAGGCTGCGAATGTAAATAACTCTCGATCCAATTGTTGGTAACTGTGAAGCTGCGTGGTTGATTCCTGCGAATAAAACACCCTCCTCGTCCAGCGGATACATATTGATTTTTATCTATGGCCTGCCACGGCCATAATTTCACATATTTAAACACAGAAATTTTACGGGAACAGTTCAGTTCGAGTGTCACTTTGACTCTGCGATGTGCAAGGGCTTTTTTCAATGCATTTTTCCCCATCAGTCAACTGTCTAAACTGGAGCAATTTGAAAGACGTCTCTCCAGTTATAGTCCGTATATACCTACCTATCTTTAATATATATATACAATTGCAGCATCAAAACCAATGTCACCAGGAACACTGAGGATGATTTGTGAAAAAGCACACTTACATTCAATCACGGCCAAGTGGACTTGCTTAGAAAACTGCCAATAGAAATTGGATATTACTTAGAATCCCCATTATCGAGGAACCCGCATTCCACCTCAAGATAATAAAAAAAAAAAAAGGGCCAACAGGCTAGGATATGTATGTGTGTCAAAGGAGGCTCAGTAATGGGCTGCCCAGACACTACCTAGACTATCTATACTCATAGCATTGAAGTACATGGATGTACTTATACATTACACAGGTATGTACTTGTGGGGAATAAATTGCATCTCTGCGAAATTGATGGCGAGCTTGGGATTTGCCTCGAATCCGGCCTCATCGCAGTAGATGGTGTAGGACTGAAAGAAATAGATTGAAGCCAGCGCAGCACTGCCTATTCAAGGGCTCTGATGGCTGCTTGGACGGGCAAGGATGCTATATTTATTTAATATAGCCTTGTTGTCTTCGTTGGGCCTTCGTTGGGAGAATAATCAGTTAGAAAAACAATGACATCTGTTGAGGGGGAAAGAAAGAAAAGAAAAAGAAAAAAGGCATTCATTGTACGTCAATCTCATAGATGTCTCATGGTATTAGCTATTTTATTATTATCAAGCCTACGCCTGGCTTGATAGTTTCACCAGTTAAGGTAGTTAAACTAACTATCAACTAACTATCAACTACTGTGACTAACTATCAACTAGAAACCTTCATGGCCACTGACCTAAATATTTAAACTGATCCGTACATCGCCAGCATCAATTGATCGTCCGCCATCACCACCCGCACCATCCCGTCAAATCCCCCCGCGTTCAATTCCCCATACCCCACACCGTGTCTGTCCACGGCTAAAGAGACCTAACCTTACCTGCCATTCAATGTCCGCCGCACGCCCTCCCCCAGCGCCCCGTGGGCCCCCACAACAGCTGTTCACGTAAGTCTCGCGGAAAGACTGGCTCCAAACACGCTTTCCCGTCCCCCCCCGGGGGGCAACCTTGGACCATGCACTAACACGATCCCGTAGTGGTCGCCACTTCTTATACGCTATGGTCGCCTCCGTTGGCGCGGGCCTGTTTACCATGTCCCTCTATCGCATGAGGCAGCAGAAGCTGGCGGAGGCGAAGAGGCGGTACGATGAGCAGCAGCGGTCGGGGTAAGTGGATGTGGACGCGAGTTGTTTAAATAAAAGAGAGAGTGAAGGAGACGGAGGGAGAGAGGGAGAAGAGAGGGAGCGAGGGATATGATATCTAGCGCGAGACGTGGGGGATGGATGTTGGGGGATTCACACCTGTCGTGAGGATACGATATCATCTGTACTATATATATATATATACACGGCATGCATTGCCTTTATGGAACGAGGGAGGTTCCAGAGGATCGTTTGCCCGTTAATACCTCCAATGATTTTGTATAAAAGACAACTTTGCCTAATAGAGCACTTGTACAACTGGAGTTTGGATGTGATATACGGGAACATTGCAAGAGAACGGGATATGAGGGTGTGATAGACCGAGAGTGGCCGCCGCTATCTCATGTCCGATTTTTGACAGGATGGACTTGAGACATTATACACCATATTATACTATGCTATGCTACGCTACGCGATGTGATGCAACGGGATGTGTGTAATAAAAACGGTTAGAATGGCAAATGTGGTGAAATATACCAAACCACCCGCATTGTCAAGTCTCTTAGATCTATAAAAATGAAATCCCGATTCCTTAGTTATTAACATGTCATGTCTAAACCCTCATTAAAATATATAACCAATACAAAACAATACCCGCAACAAACTAGGCAACACTAGACCATACACGATGCCGCGAACCGCCCAATTAACTAATTACAAACGAACCACCGCAGCCCCTGAATAATCCCGCTCGACTACCTTCCTCCTCCTCCTTCTCCAGGTTTCATCGTTCCCGGGTAAGACTATTACGGCCGTCTTCATTACCAGAATCGGACTCAATCTCCGTATTTGCCCTGCTCTTCTTCCGCTCCTGCCGCGCCTTCCCCCCCTTCTTCAAAAAATTCCCTTCGTTCGTCTTTCTCCTGTCCCATTCACGTTCACGCTCGCGTTCACCCGCCCGTCTCAATTCCTTGACTTCCCAAATGACTTCTCGAAATCCCTCCTCGAGTGTCCTCATCCGCGCCAACACCAATTTGCTCAACATATCCTGGGTCTCACTACTCGTCAGCGGCGGTGCGGGCCGTCGTAACCCGCTAGTCGCATATGCCATCTGCGTCGCGAAGCTGGATGGGATCGCCCCGACGAAGCCGCCGCCGACGGCGTTGTTGTCGCCAAGATCGGACCCGAGGTCCATGGTTAGAGTCGAGGAAGGCTTTTGGTCATGGTGTTGAGGGGGAAGAAGGCTGGTGTCGTGTCGGGCTGCTGTGCTGGCGGCCCATCCAAGACCCGTATCGTCGGGGAGGGACATGAATTTTGTCTTGCTTGGAGGGATGATGGGGCAGGGTACGGCGGGTTGTTGGGTTTTGGGTGAGCGTTTACGATGATGTTGGTTATTTTCAATATTTGGGGCACTGGTTCTTCCGTAAGGATCTTTGGTAGGGGAGTTTGCGGTGATATTTCCATTTTCTCCACTGTCGCCTTCCGCTCCCTGCTTATCGTCCGGTTGGGGATGCGTGGGCTTGTAGAGAATTGTCGCCCCAGATGCATTTCGGAAATGATGCCGCTGCGGAGTTTTCAGGCGGCGGGAAGGGCTATTCCTACGCGATAGTAGTTTGGCTGTGGATGGCCTGGAGGATTTCTTTCGGGGGCTGACCATACCCCAGGTACTGGATTTTGAGGACGATTGGTTGCCTCCCTGGACGTTCCCGTTACTATTTTGCATTGACGGGCGTCCAGGGCCATCAGAAGTCCCTTGCTCATTGTCACTGCTTGTAAGCTCATCATCACCCTCCATGTCTGTTTGCTGTGGAAGGTGCCGGCTTTGAGGGTGGATCGATATATTATACGGGAATCTGCGGTGGCGGACGGCGCTATTTCTCAAATCCTCTGGATCTGAAGCGATCGACTGAGTAGTATTCGTAAGGTTCCGCACTATCCCATGTACATGATCACGATACCTCCGTGCATTGTGCCTCCAGAGACGCTGTTTCTCCAACCGTTCTACCGTACTCATATCCTGCTCTTCAGGTGAAGCGATCCCGGTTCCAGGCTCGATATTCTGCATCCAGGAGTCAACAAGATTGCTAGATTGTTGTTGTCGCTGATTTTGGTGGTGGATATTTTGCATCGGCGTTCCACGATAGCTTGCGTTTTGGTGGTTGAAAGGACGCCGAAATACCTCCTCAAGAGCACGGTCCTTCTGCTGTGTGGCAATCGATGGTTCCCGTACGCGGACCGAGCCCCGTCGCGTAAACGCATCGAAGTGGCTGTGACGATTATTATATTTTCTCGACCTCGCAGGATAATTGTCGACAGGAACAGTCAGTTCAAACACGCTTGATCTTAAAATTGTCTTTTCATAGAGGTAGATTGTAAATAGGATCGGCATATGAGTAATTTTAATTACCGTTCGGTTCAATTGAATGAATTTTGGAAACGGCATTGTGAATCGAAGTGGTGCTATAATCCACGCAAGGACATTGGCAGGCGCGACGTAAGAGAAAAGAGCATCTGACTTAACCATCGAAAGAGTGTTGACTGCAAACACAAATTGGTGCTCTTCGTTGGCATTTTGAACAATTGCCATAAACGAGTTGGTTAGCACTGTGATGAGTATTGTAACGACAAGAAAATGGCATATAAATAGGAAAAGGGTAAGTATTGCTTTCCCGATTGGGTTGTATTTATCCCAGAGTTGCCAAGCCGCAGGTGTAAAGCCCATCAACATTTGAAAAAGCGCGTATATCACGGTCCCCGGCGAGTCCCCATTGCCGAATGAGAACGTAAAAGCAACAAAAAAACCGCTACACGCAATGACTATAAGCGTGAAAACAGCAACGAGGTCAGCAGCCATCATGCGGAAGGCGATTAGAAGCTGAGAGAAATAGCGGTAGTGGTCGAGTACGGAGAAGAGGCGTGGGAGGAGCAGAACGGCATTGGCGGCTAAAATATCGTACGCATTATTTGCAATGATTCGCCTGAGAGGGTCAGGCGCGACAACGCCGTATATTCTCAAGCAATAATAGCAAAACAGTAAGAGCAATATGCCCACATCGAAAGTGTTCCAGAAGCTCATCAAATAGAGGCTAAATCCTTGCTCGTTGAACCCTACAAGTTCATCGAGCATAAACCCTGCACTCCAAAACCAGAACACAAGTTCAAGGGTAGTAATTTTGGGAGACCGCCTTTGAATAACTGCAAGAAAAAGCCCAAGTAAAATTGCGAAGGACATTGTGGAGAGCACCTGTCGATAACGAGGAACTCTAAGTCGGGAGAGTTTAAAAAGAGAAGCATCTCGGGGGTTATAGAGAGTTACGGAACGACGAGTTCCGATCCCAACGCTCTGGTTGGGCCTCACATCATGACTGCGTTTCCCGGGGCTATAGCTGTTATTAGTTTGGGAGAACGACCCATACCCCTGAGGAGGTGATTCTGTGCTTGTTGTGACTGGTTGGCGATGTAAACTATCTGCAGCAAAGTGGAAAACAATGTTACCTGCCCAAATAGCTTCGAGTTGTTGGACTACAAGCGGATGCGCGAGGAAACGTTTTGCCTGTGCGCGGACGGCAATTTCGAGGCAAGAAATTCGGACTGCCCCTGGAGACACCAGTTTCGAACGTTGGTTTGTATCCCAACTGGATGGCCTGAGGGTGCTGCTAGACAAGGGAGGAGGCTGTCCCTGCAGTGGATAGAAGTCGTATGAAAGAGCATCAATCAACTCTCTAGTAGTGTATTCCTTTAACAGCTTGATGGCAAGCAATTCGCATACCATGGCTCTGGTATTGCTGGCACCACTATTTTCCGGATGGAAATCCACTTCCTTTTTGAATTGAAGGCAATTGGCCATCAACGCATAGAGAGTGGCTCTGGAGAAATGAGAGCCGCGAATCTGCAGTTGAATTGGCTTGAGCAGGAACTGGGAGACCTGGGGTGATCTGAGTTGATCCCAGGACAGAGTAGTTTCGCAACGAGTAGTTATCAACAAACGAATTGCATGCGTTAAAGGATATGTCGGAAGGGAGTCTAACTTTTATTAGATATCTATGAAACAGAATGAATAGCCCAGCTGGTCATGGCATTCATAACCCTACCTAGAATGGATGCTGAGAAGATAGGAAGAAGAGGAGATGCCTCCGTTGGACCGTCCTCGTCATCATCATAACCATTATCATAGGCGAAGTCTCCTTGTTCTTCTGCTTCTTCTTCCTCATCTTCCTCTGCCTCCTCCGCTTCATCTTCTATTGCTTCTTCTATATCATCGCCATTGCGGGTAAACGTGTTTAGCTGTTCAAGATCCTGCTCGGGATCGTGTTGCCTAAGCCGCCTGGGACTCAGAGGGCGGGGGGAAGATGACAATGGGGTATTAAAAGGAGAAGAAAATATGGGAATCGGAGTATTTGAGAGTGGGGATATCATGTTTGGACCGCTGCCAGAAAGAGGTGTTCGGTCGGGAAGTAAATAAGCAAAGAGCACAACGAATACGGAGCAGAGATACCGCCAGAAAGACATCAACGCCAAACAAGACACATCACACTGATCTCCCGCTTGACACCCAACGAGTGTCAAGAGTGTCAATTGCAGAGAGAAGGGACATATTCGCAGGAAGCAAAAAAGTACTCGACGATATGAGAAAAGAGCTACGCTGTAGAGAGCAGGTGCCGGATGCGGTTAGTCATTGCGTCACGTGAGTTTGTTTTCGCCTCTAGTTTCTATGGAAGAATACTTTGGATAGACGGGCTGATCCTTGCGGAGGACATTTTGATAGGGAATTATCTGAACTCTGTGTTTCGTTGACTTAGAATGGTGGAAGATGGTGGTTATTAGGAGGGGAACAAAAAAAAAAAAAACCTAGAGGTTGAGTGGCGTGGGGAACTTTAACGCTACGCGCGCTATGCTATTGTAGACCAAGGGCTGGAGGTAACCTGAGCCTCGGTTTAGATAGATCTTCTCTGACCCTTGTTGAGGAGGTTGAAGAGACATAGGTATCGTCTATCTGTCCTGTCTATCTGTCTATCTGTAGCAACTCTTTGTCAAAGGAGAAACCCGTTGAACCTTTCGTACGCCCCAGAGGCTCTTTAATGCCAAGAACGGCTAAACTTACAGCCAATGGGAAGCCCGGAACAGCGCCAAGCCAAGCCTTCAGCGTCTCCGATTGGTCCGCTCCTCGGCCACTCATGGAGCGGAAAGAATCTGACTAAGACCACTGGGCGTCACCATTTATTTTTTCACCCACTTCAAAATCACACACTCGCTCTCCCCCTTCCCCCCTTCCCCCCTTCCAGAACCTCCTCTCTCTTTTTACATTCCTCTAATACTCCAATTGCTTCCTGTCATCTGCCATTTCACCCTGTCCCGTGCTCCTTCACGCTGATGCTCCGCTAAACATCACCCCGCTTTTGGCTTACCGTCCCTCACAGGACATCTCCCCCAACAATGCCGCTTCTCAATGCCGCTGGGGATGCCAAAAGCTCTCCTGGCCAGTCTCATTCCGTCAGGAGCAGACGACTAACCGATACTACTGTTACTCCGTCCAGCCCTGCTTCTGGTGGCGTCGTCGCATACACCACCCAGAATAAAGACCTGCCTTCCCTCGCTCCCCAAACGGCATATTCCCTCAATGGCGGTGCTATCCCCCCCGCCTCTGCCCCAATGGCTGGCGAAGGGGGAGATGGGAGCAAGTGGTATGCCCTAGAGCTGGAGGATGGCACCGTCTACCAGGGTTACAGTTTTGGTGCCGAAGCGAGCATTGCTGGCGAGTTGGTTTTTCAAACTGGCATGGTGGGCTACCCAGAATCAATCACAGATCCTTCCTACCGTGGCCAGATCTTGATCATCACCTTCCCGCTGGTAGGCAACTATGGCGTCCCTTCGCGAGAAACGGTTGATGAGCTCCTCGGGCAAGATATGCCCAAATATTTCGAGTCCAGTGAGATCCATGTTGCTGGTCTTGTAGTGGCCAATTACTGCGGAGAGGACTACTCGCACTTCTTGGCCGAGTCGTCTCTCGGGAAGTGGTTGAAGGAACAAGGAGTTCCTGCCATGTATGGTGTTGATACCCGCGCCCTCACAAAGAGAATTCGAGAGAAGGGAAGCATGCTTGGCCGCATGCTTTTGCAGAAACCCGGTGTGAGTGTTGAAACCTTGAATAGCGACGCGCCGAAAAACGGCTCGACTACTGCTGTTGTTGATGACGAAGAGAAATCCGATCTTTGGAGAGCATCCTTTGAACAAATTGAATGGATGGACCCTGATAAGAGGAACCTGGTCAACGATGGTGAGATTAATACGCCACCCACCCGTGGTATAAGGCTCCGTCCTCTGACTTGGTATATTCTACAGTCTCTATTAGGAAACCCCAGCTGTTCTCCCCACCAAAGGATTCGGTCCTTTCTCACCCCTGTGGTCGCCCGATCAGAGTTGTGTGCGTTGACGTTGGTATGAAATATAACCAACTACGGTGCCTTCTCGCTCGCGGCGTCGAGCTCCTTGTTGTACCATGGGATTATGATTTCCCCAGCTTGGCAGGAAAGGAATATGACGGCCTTTTCCTTTCCAACGGCCCGGGCAACCCCGCCACCCTGTCCAAAACAGTGGAGAATATTAGAACCGCCATCAAGGACTCGCGCACTCCAATCTTTGGTATTTGTCTTGGACACCAGTTACTTGCCCGGGCTGCGGGTGCGTCTACCATTAAGATGAAGTTCGGTAACCGAGGACAAAATATCCCCTGTACCAGCCTTATCTCCGGTCGCTGTTACATTACTTCGCAAAACCACGGATATGCAGTTGATTCTATGACATTGCCAGAGGGATGGGAGGAGCTCTTTGTCAACGCTAATGATGGAAGCAACGAAGGTATCAGACACGTTAGCCGCCCATTTTTCAGTGTCCAATTCCACCCAGAGAGCGCCCCAGGACCCCAGGACACAGAGTTCCTATTCGATGTCTTCATCGATGCTATTAAAACGAACGTGGCATTCCCTAGTGCCTTAGAGAAGCCCGTTAGCTTCCCTGGCGCCACCGCTAAAGAGAACGAGCTTGCAAACCCGAGAGTGAGCGCTAAGAAAGCCCTTATCCTAGGTAGCGGTGGTCTCAGTATCGGACAAGCTGGAGAGTTTGACTATTCTGGAAGTCAAGCCATAAAGGCTTTGAAAGAAGAAGGAATTTACACCGTCCTTATTAACCCCAATATCGCGACGATTCAGACTTCCAAGGGCCTTGCAGATAAGGTCTATTTCTTACCAGTCAACGCAGACTTTGTCCGCAAGGTTATCAAACACGAACGGCCAGATGCCATCTATGTAACATTTGGCGGCCAAACTGCGCTCCAGGTTGGTATTCAGCTCAAAGATGAGTTCGAGGAACTTGGCGTTCGAGTTCTTGGTACTCCGATAGACACCATCATTACGACAGAAGACCGCGAGTTATTCGCGAGAAGCATGGAAGCCCTTGGTGAGAAGTGCGCCAAATCCGCCTCTGCTTCCACGCTCGAGGAAGCCATGGAAGTTGTCAAGGATATTGGATTTCCCGTCATTGTCCGTGCTGCGTACGCTCTTGGTGGCCTTGGAAGCGGTTTCGCCGAGGATCCTGAGCAGCTGCGGGAGCTGTGCACAAAAGCCTTCGCTGCAAGCCCACAGGTTCTTATTGAGAGGAGTATGAAAGGGTGGAAGGAGATTGAATATGAAGTGGTCCGCGATGCTCGTGATAACTGCATCACTGTGTGTAACATGGAGAATTTTGATCCGCTTGGTATCCACACTGGCGATTCTATTGTCGTCGCCCCGTCGCAAACCCTTTCTGATGAGGACTACAATATGCTTCGAACGACTGCTATCAATGTCATCCGCCATCTGGGTGTGGTGGGTGAATGTAACATTCAATATGCATTGAACCCATTCTCAAAAGAGTATTGCATTATTGAGGTCAATGCTCGCCTGTCAAGATCATCTGCACTCGCATCTAAAGCAACAGGCTATCCCCTCGCTTTCGTCGCGGCTAAACTTGGCCTCGGAATCCCGCTGAATGAGATTTCAAACTCAGTCACCAAAGTCACATGTGCCTGCTTTGAACCTTCTCTTGATTATGTCGTCGTTAAGATTCCCCGCTGGGATCTCAAGAAGTTTACCCGTGTCTCCACGCAGCTCGGGTCTTCAATGAAGAGTGTTGGGGAGGTTATGAGCATTGGACGGACTTTTGAGGAGGCCATTCAGAAAGCCATACGTTCTGTCGACTTTCACAATCTTGGGTTCAACGAGACCAACGCACTCATGTCGATTAAGGCTGAGCTTCAAACACCTTCCGATCAGCGACTGTTCGCTATCGCCAACGCCATGCATTCGGGCTACACTGTCGACGATATCTGGGAATTGACCAAAATCGACAAGTGGTTCCTCCGAAAATTGAAAGGCCTCAGCGATTTTGGAAAACTAATGTCTGGTTACAACGCCACTACAGCACCCATTTCTCTCATTCGACAGGCGAAGCAGCTCGGTTTCTCGGACCGGCAACTGGCGAAGTTTTTGAGCTCCAATGAGTTGGCTATCAGGCGACTGAGAGTGGAAGCAGGCATTGTGCCCGTGGTCAAACAAATTGATACCGTCGCTGCTGAATTCCCGGCATTCACGAACTACTTGTATCTGACATACAACGGCTCCGAAAACGATGTGGACTTTAACGACCAAGGTGTTATGGTTCTTGGCTCTGGTGTCTACAGAATTGGATCCTCTGTCGAGTTTGATTGGTGTTCTGTGCGAGCCATTCGAACTCTTCGAGAGCAGGGTTTTAAGACGGTGATGGTGAATGTAAGTCGCATCACGTCGTTCCTCCCTTTTTGGACAACCCTACTTTTCGCCTCCCCTTCCCCCTTTTTTCCCACCTCGACAATTGTCTTTTCCCTCATCTTCCCACGCCTTCACACCATCTTCCAGGTTCACAATCTCCTAGATTTCACCATCTCCTATATTTCTCAAAAGCTCTGCAAGATTTCCCAAAAGCTCCCCAAGGTCCTCTGCTGCTCTGCCTCCACCAGTTTGTTTCCTGGTTGCTTGCTCCTGAGACGATTCGATTTCTATGGCTTCTCCTGTGTTCTCTGCTCCGACGGTATTCAAGCTCATCAGCTTGTTGCTTGGAAATGCCTTTGTGATCCCCGTCCACGCTTCAAACATCCTCTATTTGCAACTTCTATAGCCAGGAAGAGCTGGAGGCAATTGCTGAGGGGATCTCTCTCTCTCTCCTTTGTCTCCGGCATTTTTGACCTGCTGAAAGCCCCAAACCCCGCCCTTCGAGTACTCTCGGTCCCTCTTTCCTGATCCCATCCTCTCCTGGGTTATCTACGCTATTACAATGGAAAATCCCGGAAAGCGCCCTCGACTTTACTAGGGCCCGCAACGCCAACTGGGACGCCCACATACTTTGGGGTACGCTCTCGCCTCAAGCAATACGATGATGGTGTCTTTCTTCCCAATTTGGTCAAATCTGCATTGGACGAGGGATATTCCATCACCAACAAGGGGCTACTCTGCTGACTCTGTGACCACCCGAATCTCTGCAACCTGCCAGCCGCCTGATGTTTCTAATTCTCGAAGCCACCCTTGCACATATTCTGGGCGATGAGTGCGAAAATGGAAACTACAGGATGGGCCATATCTGTTTTTGGGATCGCGAAAAACTCGAATATGACGGCGTCTGCAGTCATTGTGCTTTGGACGAAGGCATTCGCGGCGAGTTCGACCTGTCTCCTGAGGAATATGAAATATATGCAAAAGAACGCGAAATCAAGCATCGTGAAATCCACCGGGACGGCAATTCAAGCTGGCATTATAAGCAGATGGCAGGGAACTATCCGGATTATATTGAGGCAGCCCATGAGCGAGTGAAGCGATCCAGAGCGAACAACCCAGATAGACACTTGGAGACAGGGCAAGCGGAGGAAAGTTTAAGTGGAGCAGCAGACATATCATTGCAAGCTCTGCGACCTTTCCTTTACATGCAGAAATTGGCTGAATAAGCATGATAAAACTGCGAAGCATCTCCGGAAATCCAAGGAGCACCTGAACCCCTTTGTTTGCAAACCATGTAACGTTGGCTTCCACAATAAGAGCAATCTTACCCGTCATGAAAAGACCAATCGGTATCAGAGGAGCTTGGAAAAGCAGAATTCTATGAGCAACCTCGCTCTTGAGAATGCCGACGGTGTTCAGAATACCCCTGGGGAGCCCCAAGAGAAGACCAATACCCCTGAAGAGCCCAAGATTACCCAAGAGAGGATCAAGTCGCCTCAAAACCCAACCCCCTAAAAAAACCCAATTTTACTCAAAAACGCACCCTTTTCCAAATAACCCCTGTCAAGCCCAAAGAAAATAAAATGACCCTGGACAAGTATTTTGCTAACTGAATTGATCGTCAAGTCCAACCCCGAGACTCTCAGCACAGATTACGACGAAGCAGACCGACTGTATTTTGAAAATATCGATTTGGAGTCCGTCCTTGATGTCTACCAACTTGAGTCTGCAAGCGGGGTTATTGTATCTATGGGAGGACAGGCACCGAGCAACATCGCTCTTCCCTTACACAGACTCCATGTTAATGTCCTTGGTACATCTCCGGAGATGATTGATACAGCTGAGAATCGGTACAAATTTTCGCGACTCCTTGACCATATTGAGGTCGATCAGCCAGCTTGGAAGGAATTGACCAGTATCGAGGAGGCCACCGAATTCTGTGCGAAGGTTGGATACCCAGTACTGGTGCGGCCTTCGTACGTGCTCTCTGGTGCTGCCATGAACACGGTTTATTCTTTGGATGATCTTGCAAGCTACCTCAACCAGGCTGTTGAGGTCTCCCGTGATCACCCTGTGGTGATTACCAAATACATAGAGAACGCCAAGGAAATTGAAATGGACGCAGTTGCCAAGAATGGTGTTATGGTCGGCCATTTTATTTCAGAACATGTTGAGAATGCGGGTGTCCATTCTGGCGATGCTACTTTGATTCTTCCGCCCCAGGACTTGGACCCGGAAACCGTCCGGCGAATCGAGGAAGCGACCCGCAAGATCGGCAATGCCCTGAACGTCACTGGACCTTTCAATATCCAGTTCATCGCCAAAGATAACGACATTAAAGTTATCGAGTGCAATGTCAGAGCATCTCGATCCTTCCCGTTCGTTTCCAAAGTCATGGGAGTTGACTTGATCGAAATGGCAACGATGGCAATGATTGGCAAGCCGTTCACTGAGTACCCGCCGGTAACCATTCCCAAGAACTACGTCGGTGTCAAGGTTCCGCAATTCTCATTCTCCCGCCTCTCTGGTGCTGACCCCGTGCTCGGAGTGGAGATGGCTTCTACCGGTGAAGTTGCTTGCTTCGGTCGTGACAGGTATGAGGCATATCTCAAAGCTCTGATTTCGACTGGCTTCAAGCTTCCGAAAAAGAACGTCCTGTTCTCCATCGGTTCCTTCAAGGAGAAGGTAGAGATGTTGCCGTCTATCAGAAAGCTGCACGCGCTTGGCTACAACCTTTTTGCCACGGCGGGCACTGCGGACTATCTCAAAGAGCACGGACTTCCGGTCAAATACCTCGAAGTTCTTGCGGGAGAGGAGGAGGACCTTAAGTCTGAATATTCTCTTACGCAGCATTTGGCCAACAATCTGATTGATCTTTACATCAATCTTCCCTCCAGCAATAGGTTCCGGCGGCCTGCAAACTACATGAGCAAGGGCTATCGAACACGGCGAATGGCAGTCGACTACCAGACCCCGCTAGTCACCAACGTTAAGAACGCGAAAATCCTGATCGAAGCGATTGCACGCCATTACACTATGAACGTGATGAGCATTGATTGCCAAACGAGCTATCGCGCTGTTACTATCCCCGGCCTAATCAACGTCGCAGCGTTCGTGCCAGGACTCGCTAACCCAGATTCTCCAGATTTCCAGGTGGTGACTAAGGCTTCCATTGCGAACGGTTTTAGCATGGTCCGCATCATGCCCGTGGGCGTGGATAGCTTCGTTACTGACTCTCAGGCGTTGAGAACGGCCCAACATAATTCGTCAAAGGGATCGTACTGCGATTTCAACCTCTCTGTCACGGCAACATCTAATAATTCAGATAAGCTCGGCCTAGTCACCAGTGAAGTCGGTTCGTTATTTATCCCATTCAACCACCTATCAGGCAACATCAACAAGGTGGCAACGGTTACTTCGCACTTTGCATCATGGCCGACCAATAAACCTATAATCACCGATGCCAAAGCTACGGACCTGGCTTCCATTTTGCTGCTTGCCAGTCTTCACAATCGCAATATCCACGTCATGAGCGTTACTAGCAAAGAGGACATGGGCCTGATTGCGCTTAGCAAGGAAAAGGGTCTGAAAGTGACTTGCGATGTTGCAATCTACTCCCTTTTCCTGTCTACCGATGATTACCCTGGTTGCGCATGCCTTCCTTCGAAGAAAGACCAAGAAGTGCTCTGGGAGCACTTGGATACGATTGATATATTTTCTATCGGTAGTCTTCCATACCAGGTTGCGGGTAGCGATGCTTCTCCCGCTGTTGGGATCCAGGATGCGCTTCCTCTGCTCTTCACAGCAGTTTCTGACAGGCGACTAACTATCGAGGATGTTACCGCCAGACTCCACGATAACCCGAAGAGAATCTTTGAACTTCATGACCAGCCAGATGCCTCCGTGGAGATCGAGTTTGACAGGCCATATGTATTCCAGAGCCATGATGTCTGGTCACCATTTGCCGGTAAGACTCTAAAGGCATCCGTCCGACGAGTTACATTCCAGGGGAAGACCTCTTGCTTGGACGGTGAAATGATGCTGGATGCACCGAAGGGGGCCGACATGTCCTCTCATCGGTTAGCGCCACCGGCTCCAGCATCGCCGGCAGTCAAAGACATTCTTCCCACCTCTCCTCGATCGGAAAGTGCCTTTGGGAGACGTTTGTCTTTCTCGGCCACACCGCTTCAGCGCCCGTCGAGATTCAAACCTGCTGCTCCTGATGGATATGCTCCATCTGTCTCAGGAGACGACTTTGTGCCTGCCGCTCCGATTTACCCATATCCGTCCCGGATTTCACCCTCATTGCAACAGCTGCTTTCACAATCGTCTTTCAAGCAGAAGCATATCCTATCTGTCAGCCAGTTCACCCGCCCAGATCTTCACCTTCTATTCACGGTTGCGCAAGAGATGAGGCTGGGTGTCCAACGCCATGGTGTCCTTGACATCCTGAAGGGCCGCGTCCTCACAACCCTCTTCTTCGAGCCCTCCACTCGTACGTCTGCTTCGTTCAATGCCGCTATGCAACGACTGGGTGGCCGCACCATCCCCGTCGCGACTGAGCATTCGTCCACTCAAAAGGGCGAAACCCTTCAGGACACTGTACGCACCCTGGGCTGCTACAGCGACGCGATCGTCCTCCGTCATCCGGATGACAGCAGCGCTGCCACCGCCGCCAAATTCTCTCCAGTTCCCATCATCAACGGCGGAAACGGAGCCATGGAACACCCCACCCAAGCCTTCCTCGACCTCTTCACCATCCGCGAGGAACTCGGCACCGTCAACGACATCACAATTACCTTTACCGGCGATTTGAAATACGGCCGCACCGTGCACTCCCTCGTCAAACTCCTCCAATTCTACGAAGTTCGCGTCCAGCTCGTCTCGCCCAAGGCGCTCGCTGTCCCCGAGGAGGTCCGTCAACAGCTCGTCTCGTCCGGCCAGCTGATCCTGGAGTCGACGGAGCTTACTCCGCAGATCATCGCACGGTCGGATGTGCTGTACTGCACCCGGGTGCAGAAGGAGCGGTTCGAGGACTTGGGCGAGTATGAGCGGTTGAAGAATGCATTCGTCATCGATAACACAGTCCTTAAGCATGCGAAGAGCCAGATGATCGTTATGCATCCTCTGCCGCGCAACCAGGAGGTCTGCGAGGAGGTCGATTTTGACCAGCGCGCGGCTTATTTCCGACAGGTGAGTTTTGTTTTCTTTTTCTTTTTCTGATAGAAAAAAAAAAAAAAAAAAAAAAAAAAAGATTAGCATCTTTGTATTTTGTAAAATCTTTTTTCGCTCTTACTAACTGTTCCTTCTTTTTCTACTGTTACAGATGAAATATGGGCTCTACTGTCGCATGGCATTACTGGCATTGGTCATGGCATCGTGACAGGGGGTTCAAGTGACCGGTTACTGGTCGGTTTAACCCACTTTCTATACGGATTTGTTTACACTTCGTGGACTTATCTCCGAGGGAAAAGCAAAAGCCGATCAAGAATAGTTTTTCCTTTTTGTTCGTTGGCGAACGCACCCAAAAGTTTTCTGCTTTTCCCATTTGTTTCCATTTATTTTCTTTTTTTCACTTGCTTTCTTTTTATAAAGGCGAAGCGACCTTAGCAATGCAGAGCAGACACTTAATACATAAATAGTAGGAGTAGTTTTTCAGCTATATATGATTGTGGTATGATGTATATCTTTTTAATTTCCGTGTGTGTTTTTATGGATTTCATGATATATCCGTGATGTGCTTGACGTGATTTCTGTTTCTGTTTTTTCCCTTTCTCTCTCTTTTGTTTTTATTTGTGACTCTCCCGTGGGGGTTTCTCTTACCTCTGGGATGCATTTGCCTGGCGTCTGTCTCATCTCTTTTCTGTGATCTCTTCTGAGTTGGGTTGTTCCATGTACCGATAGAGTTGAAAGGTTACAATTAGAATATGAGGACCCGTTAAAATGACGCTGAAAATGACCACTTTTGGCGCCAGAAACGGCTGTCTTTCCACCTGTAACTTTGGAGGGCGAGTCCACGCCGCACCGCCCACCGCCGCCCATGATGTTTCACACCTGTTCAACAGCCATTGTGAGATGAGAATGAACATTGTGAAGAACTAATAGCATATCATAGATAATAAATAAGAGATATAGGGCCTGTTCGGTGCGGCCGTGTGTACTCGTTCTTTTTGTACAGATCTGCACTTTTTTTAAAAAAGAACATACTCATATGCAAGCAGAGCTTATGATGAGTCCTTGTGTGATGTTAAATACAGGCCAAGAGTTAGTTATACAAGAGATCAAGAAATGCTATGCTTCATTCATCTTCATTCAGTTATAAAAAGCTGCTACTTCATTCTCTTCATGCTTCTGATACTGCATGAGAAGATTGTCACACTGAGCTCTGTAGCAGACTTCTGAATCTTGGCTCAGAGATAATTTAAGAGAGTCAACATTTTTACAGCAAGAGAGACAGATGATATTATGTAAAAATAGAAAAGCAAAATTAAAATCAGGAGAGAGATAGAATAGATGTATTCAATACAAAGTCAATAGACTTAAGAAATGAAAATATATTCAGAGTGAGAAACAATTCTTATATTCAAGAGCTGCTAACAATGTCAAAGAAAACAGTTTCAATTCAGTATTTTAAAGAATCTGAAAATAGAAACAAAGAAAATCATGTATACAAAGAATGTATAAAGAATGCAAAAAGAAAAAAAAAAGAAATCAAAAATAGAAATAAAGAAAATTATGTATAAAGAAAAGTAACAGTTAGATAATAACTGTGAAGTCTTTACTATGAGAAATATATAACTGTAACTTGTAAGTCATTCTCACTCTCTCTTACATTTCTTTCTCTTTCATCAATATTGTTGTAATGAGTCTACACCGAATTAGATATAGAACTTATATAATAAAAATAGAAAACATTAGAGAAGGAAAAGAAGAGAAGATGTAAGAATCAGTAATAAGAGTAAATATTTATACATGTACAAGATAAAGCTCTGAGATAAGAGAATAGAAGCTCTGTAAGTTTCTCAGCTAAGAATCAGTGACTGAGAATCAGAGCTTTCAGCAGGAATCTATGAAGTGTAATAAAATAATCTATTAATCAGATATAGCTTACTACATTAGTCTTCTCTTTCTGAAAGTGAGATTTAAGTGATAGAGCTGCAGACATCTAGTTCTTATCAGTTAAAAGCTGCTATTTTAGATAGTGTAAAGCTTGAGATTTACATCAGATAATTATAACTAACTCATTTCACAAGATATTATCAGCTACAGCTGCAGAGTCTTTTATTAAAAATATTCTCAATCTCTTATTTAAGTTTATTCTCTTCTTCTATAATCTCTGACAGTTGTCAGTTGATTATTATTATTATTCTTCTTCTTTCATTAGACTTATATGCAAGCGGAGCTTATAATGAGTCCTTGCATGCTGTTAAATACAGGTTAAGTGTTGATTATATAGAAGGAAATACAGGTGATGAGATCACATCAAGATAATAAGAACATAAGAAATATAAAGAAGTGATAATTAGATACATGCAATAATAACTTCTAAGCTCAGAAATATAGAGTGATTTATTGAAGTGATTTGTACATCTCTGTATTTATTAGAAATCTGAGATACTTAGGTTTCAGATTTAATGTATTCTCTGTAGGTTTTGAACTCACATGCCTTGATTTCCCATGTCAAGATGCTACTGAGTGGCTGTATTAATCATTTAGCCATTAGAGAAGTTATCAGTTGAAAGTTAGTTAAGAAGAGAGTGAATTAGTAATAGTATAGTTAGACTGATCACTGAGATTATGAATTTTACATTTAATTTCATTTGATCTGATCTTATACATTTCTTGATATGAATTCTACTGAGACTAATTATTAAAAAAACATGTAAAGTAACTATATATCAGATCTCAAAATGAGATCATGACTTAGAAAAAATAAGAAAGTGATCTCATTTAATCTCATTTAGTTTTATTCTTAGTATAAAGTTACTATTTTTAGACATTTTAAGGTTTTTTTTAGACTATTTTTAATTTTTTTAAAAAGTAATACTTTTTGATAATACTTAAATAAGATTTAAAGTTATTTAAAGTAATAAAAATAATTTAAATTAAGAAGTAAAAATTATAATCTCATTTAAAAAATGTAATAAAAGTAGATAGTAAGTCTTACTGAGACTAGACTGACTGTGTGACTGTGTCTGAGATCAGAATCAGAATTTTTAATAGTTCTGTTTAGACTGACCGTGTGACCGTGTCTGGAACCAGGACTAGATTTTTTGATAGTCTCATTATCAATTTGACTGATCCCATTACACAGTTTTAACATTAGATAGTAGTTTCATACTGTCTCAGTGAGACTTACTGTCTACTCTTATCACATTTTCTAAATAAGATCATGATTTTCACTTCTCAATTTAAATTATTTTTATTGCTTTAAATGACTTTAAATCTCATTTGAGTGTTATCAAAAAGCATTACTTTTTAAAAAATTAAAAATAGTCTAAAAAAAACCTTAAAATGTCTAAAAATAGTAACTTTATGCCAAGAATGAGACTAAATGAGATTAAATAAGACCACTTTCTCATTTTTTTCAAGTCATGGTCTCATTTTAAAATCTGATATATAGTCACTTTGCAGGTTTTTTTGATAGCCAGTCCCAGTGAGATTCACATCAAGAAATGTATGAGACCAGATCAAATGAGACCAAATATGAAATTCATGGTCCCGGCGGCCAGTCTAGTTCTGTTACTAATTTGACAGATCTCATTACACAGCTCTAATATTAGATAGTAGTCTTATACTGTCTCAGTAAGACTTACTATCTACTCTTATTACATTTTTCAAATAAGATCATGATTTTCACTTCTCAATTTAAATTATTTTTATTGTTTTAAATAACTTTAAATCTCATTTAAGTATTATCAAAAAGCATTACTTTTTAAAAAATTAAAAATAGTCTAAAAAAAAACCTTAAAATGTCTAAAAATAGTAACTTTATATCAAGAATGAGACTAAATGAGATCAAATGAAATTACTTTCTCATTTTTTTCAAGTCATGGTTTCATTTTAAGATCTGATATATAGTCACTTTATATGTTTATTTAATGATTAGTTTCAGTGAGATTCACATCAAGAAATGTATGAAACCAGATTAAATAAGATTAAATGTGAAATTCATAGTTCTGGCGGCCAGTCTAACTGAGACAGTATGAGACTACTATTTAATGTTAAAACTGTGTAATGAGATCAGTTAAATTGATAATAAGATTATTAAATATTCTGGTTCTGATTTCAGACACGGTCACACGGTCAGTGCTCTGATGACTGAATAATCACCCGGTAGTGCCTTGGCATGAGAAATCAAGGCGTGTGAGTTTGAAACCTGCAGAGAATACATTAAATCTGAAACTCAAGCATCTCAGATTTCTAATAAATACAGAGATGTATAAATCACTTTAATAAATTACTCTATGTTTCTGAGCTGGAAATAGACTGACTGTGTGACCGTGTCTGAGACTAGGATCAGATTTTTTGATAGTCTTATTACCAATTCAACTGATCTCATTATACAGTTTTAACATTAGATAGTAGTCTCATACTGTTTCAGTAGAACTTACTGTCTACTCTTGTCACATTTTTCAAATGAGACCATGATTTTCACTTCTCAATTTAAATTATTTTTATTACTTTAAATGACTTTAAATCTCATTTGAGTGTTATCAAAAAGCATTACTTTTTAAAAAATTAAAAATAGTCTAAAAAAACCTTAAAATGTCTAAAAATAGTAACTTTATGCTAAGAATGAGACTAAATGAGATCAAATGAGATCACTTTCTCATTTTTTTCAAGTCATGATCTCATTTTAAAATCTGATATATAGTCACTTTGCATGTTTTTTTGATAGCCAGTCCCAGCGGGATTCACGTCAAGAAATGTATGAGATCAGATCAAATAAGATCAAATATGAAATTCATGATTTCAGCAGTCAGTCTAGCTGAGAAGTTATTATTACATGTATTTAATTATCACTTCATTGTATTTTCTATGTTCTTATTATCTTGACATGATCTCAACTAGACTGGCTATCAGAATCATGAATTTCACATTTAATTTTATTTGATCTGGTCTCATACATTTCTTGATGTGAATCCCGCTGAGACTAGTTATTAAAAAAACATGTAAAGTAACTATATATCAGATCTTAAAATGAAATCATGACTTGAAAAAAATGAGAAAGTAATCTCATTTAATCTCATTTAGTTTCATTCTTGATATAAAGTTACTATTTTTAGACATTTTAAGGTTTTTTTAGACTATTTTTAATTTTTTAAAAAGTAATGCTTTTTGATAATACTTAAATGAGATTTAAAGTCATTTAAAGCAATAAAAATAATTTAAATTAAGAAGTGAAAATCATGATCTTATTTGAAAAATGTGATAAGAGTAGACAGTAAGTCTCACTGAAACAGTATGAGACTACTATCTAATGTTAAAACTGTGTAATGAGATCAGTCAAATTGATAATAAAACTATTAAAAAATCTGATCCTGATCTCAGATATAATCACACAGTCAGTCTAGTAATGAAACTATTAAAAAATCTGGTTCTAATCTCAGACATGATCACACAGTCAGTCTAGTCTCAACACCTGTATTTTCGCCTGTATAACTAATACTTAATCTGTATTTAATATTATATAAGAACTCATCATAAGCTCTGCTTGTATATAAGCATAATAAAAGAATAATAATAATAATAATAATAATAATCACATGATCAGTCTAAGTATAGTAAAGTAAGCTTATATAAAAGATATTATAAATCTTGAATAGAATGTTAAGATAGTAGTTATAACTGTCTAGAACTGCCCCGGTGGCCGAATGGTTAATGCGGCCACCTGGTAGCGCCTTGGCGTGGGAAACCAAGGCGCGTGGGTTCGAAACCCGCAGGGAATACATTAAATCCGGAACTCAAGCACCTCAGGTTTCTAATAAATACAGAGATGTACAAATCGCTTCAATGAATCACTCTATGTTCCTGGGCTGAGAAGTTATCATCACATGTATCTAATTGTCACTTCTTTGTATTTTCCTATGTTCTTGTTATCTTGACATGATCTCAACACCTGTATTTCCTCCTGTATAATCAACACTTGACCTGTATTTAACATCACGCAAGGACTCATTATAAGCTCCGCTTGCATATGAGTATAATGAAAGAATAATAATAATAATAATAACTGTCTAGAACTTTTATTACTTTGAATTTAATATAATAATAGTTTAGTATATAAGATAAGTATATAGTCTATATATTTTTAAGATTTAATTATATAAAATCTTCTATTTTATATTACTCAGTGAGATCTTATCAGACATTAACTTAATTCTTTTAATTTTATTTAATACTTATTATAAAGACTTCTGCTCAGTCATAGATAGACTGACTATATAACTGTGTCTGAGATCATGATCAGAATATTTGATGATTTCATTATCAATTCAACTGATCTCATTACACTGTTTTAACATTAAATAGTAGTCTTATACTATCTCAGTGAAACTTACTATCTACTCTTATCACATTTATCAAATAAGATTATGATTTTTACTTCTCAATTTAAATTATTTTTATTGCTTTAAATGACTTTAAATCTTATTTAAGTGTTATCAAAAAGTGTTACTTTTTAAAAAATTAAAAATAGTCTAAAAAAAACTTAAAATATCTAAAAATAGTAACTTTATATCAAGAATGAAACTAAATGAGATTAAATAAGATCACTTTCTTATTTTTTCTAAGTCATGATCTCATTTTGAGATCTGATATATAGTCACTTTGCATGTTTTTTTAATGATTAGTCTCAGCGGAATTCATGCTAAAAAATGTATAAGATCAGATCAAATGAGATTAAATATGAAATTCATGATCTCAGCAGTCAGTCTAGTCACAGATGTCTTAGAGCTTTATTACTATATTATCTATAATCTGAATTAAGCTATGAGAGTTCAGTGTGAACTGTATAATTTCTAAAAAATTTAATATCTTCATGTAATAATTATATATAAGAAAGAACAGACTTATATCTGTTAAAACAGTATCTCAGTTATACAGCTGTCTTATCAGTACTGTTCTCAAGCTTCAGAGAATTCTAATTCTCTGCAGTTAGCTTCTTCTGCAGTAATAGCAGAGATTCTTTTATAGAATTCTTCTTCACATTAATGATATTATAATCAGATTATTTAAATAGTATATTAGTGAGATTAAGTTAATCTGAACAGAATCAGATATAGAAATCATACTCTGAAAGCAGCTTCACTCACCTGGCTTGATGTTCTGTCAAGCTCTTTGTTTTTAAGAAGTAACACAGATTTGTATAATTAGTGAGAACTTACACTGAGTACTTACTACTCTAAAGATAATATTGTCAGATCTTAAAGAATTCAATAATTACTAATATCTCTTAATTATAAGTATTATATCTTCTCTGTATGAGTAATAACTTCTTGAAGAAGAAAATCACTGATCTTTATTCACAGTGTCTTATAGACTCTATGAAAAAGCCTTTTCTCACAGATATTTTATTATCTATATTCTCAGAGATGATTATTCTCTGATTCTTTCAATATTAAAAGATCTTCAGTATCAACTGTGAAAAGATTTCACAGATCTCATTCTCAGATGTATCAGTCTCACACTGACTGAGTAAGTCAGAGTTAAAGTGATTCAGTATTGTAATATCTGTAAAAGCCTGTTTCAATTCTATAAATATCTGCACAGTATCTTGAATGGGAATAAACAGTCTTATTTTCCTGTCTTTCACACTTTTCTTTAATAGATCTGTAAGAGAGACAGTAATCTGTGACTATGTATAGATGAATCATCTGTAGAAGTTCACAAATTCTAGAAACATCTGCATCTCACAGTATATTCACAGTATTAGTCAGTTCTTAATAGCAGAGATCTGACTTCTGTTCATTGAAATGTCTTTCATCTTAATAATATAATCTAAGAAATCAATCTTTTACATGTAGAACAAGCATTTTTCAGTGTTTATATAGAGTTGATACTGTCTTAAGTAACTTAACACTTCTTGAACATGAGTATCATGTTCTTTCTTCATTTTCAAGAAGATTAGAATGTCATTCAGATATACTATGTAGAAGATGATTAATAAGACTCTGCAGTGTCTTATTTATATAGATCTGAAAGATGACTGAAGTGTTATAAAGATTAAAAGATAAAACAAGATATTTAAAATTGCTGTACTTAGTATAAGAAAAAAATTATTTTTCAAATGTTATCTTTATTAACTCTGATTCTATGATAGATATTGTGTATATCAATCTTTAAGAAAATCTTTGCTTCAGATAATTGATTGATTATCTCATCAATTAATAATAATGAATAGTAATTTTTAACTGTCATCTTATTAAGGTCTCTGTAGTCTATACATAGATGTAGTCTATTATTCTTCTTAAGTATAAAGAGTATAGACATCTCTGCTGAACTCTTTGATAAGTGTATTCAGTTCTTTAATTATACTTTCTCAAGATATTTGTACAGAATATTCAATTTCTTTACAGATAAGTTATAAAGAGATCTGTATAGCACTGTTACATCATCTTCAAGATGAATCTTATATTATATCTTGATATCAGAAAACTTCATTGCTTCTCTTTCTGAAAAGACATTCTTATAATCTGTAAAGAAATATTATATATATTCATCTTCAATGATGAATACTGCTGCTAATCTTGCAGCAAGAGTAATAACTTCTTCATCTATTCTCAAGTCTCAGTTATCTACTATATAGTATATTAACTCTATCTTTTTCTCAAGATTCTTTCAATGAAACTCTTCAGATTTCTCTATCACTGTCTCTTTATCTGTAAGATAGTACTATCACATCTGAGTAACTTAGTTAATAAGAGAATTGTTTTCTCTCAATTATAAAAGATCTAGAGTGACATTCTTATCTATAATATTAACTGTATGAAGAAGCAGACTGCTCTTCTTGAAGATTTCTTCTGAGTCTGTAATCACACACTTCACTTGAATTATGTTAAAACAGTGATACTTTATTTCATTAGTAAATTTCATATAGTCTGACAGATCTATCTTCTTTCAATTCTTTATTAAGAAAAAGAAATAGAATATGAAGTTAGTATTCACTCTGAAGTTGAGTAGATATCTTATTAATATCTTTTCATTCAGAGTGTAAGAATAAGTGCTCGCAGGCGATTATTCAGGCGTTTGCAGCTTGGCGTGATATGTACTGTTAACTACTAGAAGTATTCGCAGTAGAAAGATAAAATATAGAGGTCAAATGTATAATAGTATTCAAGCTGAGTTATAAATAGTATTCATGAACTTCAGTCTATATAGTTGTGTGTAGTCAAGGGCCACTAGCCCTATTAATTACATAAGAGATAGAAACAGAGGTAAAGAATTCACAAGAAGTGAGATTTCTTACATATTCTTCTCTCTCTAAGACTTTGTCTGCAAAGTCTTTCACTGAGTGACTTCATAGAATCAGCTCAGTACTGCAGTGATACTTACTAAAAACTCTTTACATCTATAAAAAACCTCAGTGAGAAAAAATTCCTTATTACTGTGAAGAGAAAAGAGTCTGTCACTTAGTTTCTTATTCTGTGAGATTCTTTATAATCTATAGATTCTTCTCTGACTATCACACAGATTCATCTCACATCTTTCATACAGAAGAATTTTAGTTAACTCTCAATCATTTTCATAAGATTCTTATGTGATCATTACACAGATTTATCTCACAGATAAATCACTCTCTATGAGATTATTCTTATCAAAGAGAAATATTCATAAGTTAATCTTTCACTTATTCTTGTAAATCATTGTTCTTTGATACTGTAGAATTGTGAGGAATTTTTCATTCTTTCATTAACTCTGTAGAATTGTAGAATTAAGATGTCTGCAGTCTGCAATCACTCTTTATAGTTATATAGAAAGATTCAGATCTGTGATTCATAATCACTCTTATTTACTAGAGTAATCTGACTATTCTATGAAATCACTCACAGTGTAAGTAAATCTCTCTAAAGTAGTATAAATATCTCAGATCTGTTTATAAAATCTCATCTTCTTTTCTCTTTTTCTGTAACAGCTCTCATTCTTATAAACTGTGAGTATTCTCATTTATTCATGAAGTGTTTTCACTCAGATGACAGAGAGAGAGTGTTTCTGACAATATTCATATATTGATTCAAGAACTTCTCAAGAATAAAAAATTTTTTCAATTTTAACATTTTTATAAATAATATCTGACTACTGCTGAGCTTCTTATAAGTGTTCTCATAACTTCTCTAATTGCTTTTTATCAGCTGATGAAGTGAGAATGCTGTTATTTACAACTGTACCTTCATCTCTCTCAGCCTCATCATTACATCCGATCTTCAGACCAGTGACTCATTTCATGCCTCTCTCAGATCAGTCTCTAGCTTTAAGCAGCACAGTTTCTCTCTTTACTGTAAGTCTTCTTATAAGTAATTCCTTACAGACTCTAGCTGATAGTTCTTGTAAAGCTTCTAATATTGTCAGTATCTTCTGTAGTCTCATAGGTCTATAATCACTCTCTCTCTGTCTGCACAATCTCTGATCAGATATATGTAAATATGTCTAGATTCTCTATCAATGATTCTCACACTGTGACACACTTCTGCAATCTCATTGTCAATGAGAGATAAGTCTCTGAGTACCTGTAAAATTCAGGTAATTAAGACAATGTGAATATTATGAATTTGTAATGAGAGTTAATCTGAGCAGATAAGCTCTCTCTTCATATCTCAATTATTTCTGAGCTGAATACTTCAGCACAACTGAAAGAGTAAACACAGCTTTGTAAGAAATATCTGATCACATGCACAGACAGTCAGCTCTCAAGACTCTACTATAACTGTACACACTCTGATATTCAGCTTCTCTGAAGTCTGTGTATTTCTGATAGTCTTTATATCAAATGCAATAATTATCTGTACTGCAGATATGATACTCTCTGCTTCTTTGAAGAAAGAAATTAATACTTGTGAGAGAGTTGAGTATCACAGATATTAAGAGTGTGAGTGTGAGTTTTCTTTATTTTTTCTTTATTAATCTCTAAATTATGTTCATAGTTCTGTTTATTTTCTGTTTTTTAGTTTTAATAAGAATATAATTTCTTCTTCTCTTATATATACTACAGACTGTTCATCTCAGTAGAAACTCATTATCTTATAGACTAGAATTCACAAATGACAGTGTTAATATCTTTATTATAATCAGGTTCTTAGTGAAGACTGTGTCATTCTGACTTATCAGAATTCACAGTATAAAAGTTATATCTCAGCTTCTGTAGATATCTTATCTGCTCAGATAATTCTTAAGTGAACTTATTCATCTTATCAGAATATTCTTATCACTGAATCTTGAATCAGAGCTTATAATCTTACTTCTCTGAGTCAATAATCTCTTTAATCTGATATTCTCTTTCACTCTCTAGTACTTTGCAGATAGAGTGATGAGTCACAGAATTCTCTTCTAAGAATTTCTTATATTTATGAAGTAAAGAGATATGAAAAACATTATATATCTATAACTCAGATAACAGTTTCAATCTGTAGAACTGTGAACTAACTTTCTTCATAATCTTACAAGACTCTGTCTGTAAGAGATTCAGCTTCTTACTAGATCTTTATATAATGATATTTTCTAGACTCAGTCAGACTCTATTATCTTTCTTAAAACTCTTTGTAATATACTTGAAGTCATAGTATCTCTTCTGATACTCTTAGATCTTTCTCAAGAATTTACAGACTTTCTTCTGAATCTTCTGAATTCTCTCAGCCTGTTCACAGATATCATCATACTCTATAGTATACTCTCACAGGTTTATCAAGATTATCTGTGAATAAGTCTCAGTGAGTATCTCAAAGAGAGTTTTATCTGTACTGACATGCTTTGAGTTATTATATATAAACTCTGTAAGTAATAATCAATGCACTGAGTTATTCTGATTATAATTGACAAAACACTACAGATACTGTTTCAATATACTTATTAGATATTCTATCTGATCATCTGTCTATTGATAAAAAGTCATGCTTAGATCTTATAAGATCTTTAGTATAATTATTAGATCAGATCAGAACTCTTCTATAAAGATTGATTCTCTGTCTGAGATAATATTTATAGATAATTTATATAACTGAATCACATTGTAGATAAAGATATGAGTTAAATTCTTTGACTTCAAGTTCTTGTAAGTGAATATAAAGTGTGTTATCTTAATGAAGTGATTCACTATCATCAGCACACTGTCAAAGCAGACATTATATATGTTCTTACTTTCAGAGAGACTCACAAGAACATTTATTTCTAGCTGTTTTCAAGGTTCTCACAGAATGAGTAGAGAAGTAAGTTCTTTATATAGTCTGAACTGCACTATTCATGAACTCTGATAAATAGTATAAGAATTCACTATCTTCTTCACAAGTTCTTATATCTTCAGTTAGAAGTATTTTCTTATAAGTAACTCATGAGTTCTAGTATCTGTAAAATGACTTACTAGAGAAGAGTCATGATATCTTTTAATGAGTTCTATGCATAGAAACTCATTCACAGACATGTAAATTCAGCTCTCTCTTTATAAGAGATTATTTAAGTCTCTTTAACTCTTTATTTCTGCAGAATTGATTTCTGCTGTGAGCAGTTTCTAAATATACTGAGTATATTCATTCTTCAGTTGCAGTTCAGACAATCTGAATAGAAGATCTTATAAAGACTTATACTCTGTTTTCTCTTGCATCAGGTCTTCTATAATACTTCTCAAAGTCTGCAAACTCTTTATATTATAGATATTCTCTTCAAGAATTCTCACAGAGATCTTCAGAGTGTTGACTCTCAGTATTATAAAGAGTAGTTATGCAGACTTCTTCTCTCTCTTTTCTCTCTTCTCTTATAGAGAATTAAGAGACTCTTCAGTTAATCTCTTTATAACACTCAGTCTGAGTATTCTGTGAAGCTTTTCTGTCTTCTCTAGTCTCTCTGTGTCTGTTACTCTGATCTTCTTAATATAGTCTGATCTGTGAGAGAGTCTGTCTGCTGAGTTCTTAGTTCTCTTGATATATTCTATCTTGAATCAGAACTCACTCAGTCTCTGAGCTCAGTAAATCTGTCACTGCAAGAGTTTCTTGATTGAAGTAAACTGTTATAAGCTGTCATGATCAGTTCTAATAGTAATCACTGTTATGAGACTCTTGAAATAGTGATATCAGTGATAGAAGAATTTCACTATTATGAGAAGCTTCTGATTATAAATGTTATAGTTAATCTCTGCAGATTGCATCTTCTGTGAGAAAAAGGTCACTGAAACTCAGTTCTCATTTAACTGTAGTTATGAGACTATTTCTGAAATTGTAAAGAAGAAGACATCTGTCTTTAATCTGATTAAGAGTAAGAGATTAAAGTGAAACAGTATCACTGTATTTATAAATATCTGTTTCAATCTTGTAAAGACTCTGTGAGCTTCTGAGATAAGAAAGTTCTCACAGTTCTTTCTTCTTAACAATCATTTTATTCTCTGTTCATGAGATGACTTCTTCTTATTTTCACTCTTCAGCATGTCTGTAAGAGTTAAGAAGATTCTTACAAATGCAAAGATAAACTGTCTATAGAAATTCACAAAGCTCAGAAAGATCTGAATCTCATGAATACTAGTTAACTCTAATCATAATAGAATAGTCTTGATCTGTGAAGATTCTATCTGAATATCATCTGCAGTGATTATATATTCTAGAAAATTAATTCAATAGATACTGAAGTTATACTTTATAAACTTAATATACAGTTCTGTCTCATCTAAGGTCTTTAATATACTTCACATATACTCAGTGTGTTCTTTCTTCTTCACAGAGTACATCATCACATCATTCAGATATATTATCACAAAGACATTCAGATATACATGAAGTGTTTTATTAATGAAAGACTGGAATACTGCAGAGATATTAGTCAGATCAAAAGACATCACTAGATATTTAAATAATCTCAGTGCAGTTCTAAAGACAGTCTTTCATTCATTCTCAGACTGTATTCACAGTTATATATATACATTGATTACATTCAGTTGTGTGAATATAATAGCTTCTGTGAGACAGTTAATTATATTCTTAATTAGAGACAGAGAGTAGCAGCTCTTTATTATCTTGAAGTTCAGATCACAGTAGTCTACACATAATCTGAGACCTTTATTCTTCTTCTTCACAAATATCACAGAGGCTTCTGTGAAGACCTGTAAAGATCAGATAAAGTCATTCTTCAGATTCTTCTTTATATAGGTTTATAAGACCTCTGTCTTATAATAAGAGAGCTTATAGATTGATTCTTAGAAGAGTTTCTATTCTTCTATCAGATCTATTATCAGATTCTTCTCACAGTGAGAAGAAAGCTTAGCTGCCTTTACTGAGCTGAACATCTCTATGAGATCTTGATATTTCTCTAATATCTGAAGCTCAGTTTTCATAATCATGAGATTCTCAGACACTTGTAAAGTTATTATATAGATGAGCTTGTCTTCTCTAATCAACTCTACAGCATCAACTGATTCTATCTTTATAAGTGAGTCTGTCAACACTGATCAGAAGTATAAACCTGACTCATAGACAGCTATGTGTAGATTATGTCTTTGAAGTTATACAAGTCTTAAGTACATATCATCTGTGATATCTACAATAATTACAGTTTTCACAAATCTTCTTCAGATTTCAGAGAGATCTTGCAATTCAAAGATAATTCTTATAAGTTTCTCAGCTCTCAGATCTGAGTTCTCACACTCTGCTTATTATAAGAGTAGATTCTCAGTTTTCATCTTTCAGTTTATTCACTCTGTGAGCTTTAGAGACATCACAGTGATCTGAGATTCTGAGTTCATTAATACTTCTCATACTTACAGAGCAGTAGTACTGCAGTGTGATCTCTCTCTGTAAGTAAGTATTTTCATTGAGAGAGTAACAGATTCAGATGTCAGCTTCAAGACTCTTAAGAAGACTGTTACTGACTCTGTCTGTGACTTCTCAAATTTCTATTTTAATTTATCTGAACAGTTTGTGTGAAGATATTCTGATTTAGAATAGATAAAGTAGAGTCTCTTTTTCTTAATCTCTCTATTATACACTCTATTCATGAGAGCTTGTAAGACTCTCTCTTTCTACTCAGTAGTCAGATATGAATCTCTCTATATCTTATCATCTTTTTCTAATAAATCTGTTCTCTGTTATTCTGATTCTTGTGAGACTAATCAGTGATTCACTCTCTGTGAATCTGTGACTCTTACAGTAATTTACAAGCAGTGAATAAGAGTCATCAGTTTCTTCAGAGTTAAGAACTTAGAGTCTTACTTAATAAGCTTATTCTGTATATCTTTATTCAGCTTCTTTATAAATATCATTATTCAGATCTTGTTTCAGAACTCTGTTTTCACAGATCTTAATTTATATTATAATTCTATAAAGCACTGTAAGTAGTCTTTATCAGATTTCTTATCTCTTTTTCTAATATTAGTAATTACAGCTCAGATGTTCTCTGTCTGACTTATAGAGTCTCTTAACTTATTCTCTAGATAGATCTTAAGAATAGATTATTAAGATCTCTTATGATTATTCTCTAGATAATTCAGCCAGTTCTTGACTTCAGTGTAATAGAGATCTGTCATTACATAGATAACAGCTTCTTCATCTTTTATATCATATAGTCAGACTTGTGAGTCAATTTTAAATACAAACTTATAAAAGCTTTTATAGATTGTAATTTGATAAGTGATCTTAAGTGATTATAGCTTAAGAAAGTTTCTTTTCAGTTTATAAGTATCTCTGAAGATTATGTCTAGAGACTTGATTTAAGAGTGTTTGCAGACAGTAAGTATTTCTTGTAGAAAAATAGCTTGATTTTATGAAAGATACTCAAGAATGTTCTTCACTGAGATTGATTCATTTATAAGTTCAGAGAGTTCCTCTGTCATAGATACAGAGAATGATATTCTGTGAGTAGTTAATAAGTTCTCTGAGACTTCTTTCACAGAGATTATTCATGATTCAGATGACTACTTCTGAGTGTCTGCAGTAGAGTTTGCAGGGATTGAAGTATATAAGTTTCTAATTCTTTCAGTCATAACAGGCAGTTGCTGACTGACTGAGCTTGAAATGTAAGAATAAGTGCTTACAGATAATTATTCAGGTGTTTACAGCTTGATGTGATATATACTGTTAACTACTAGAAGTATTCATGATAGAAAGATAAAATATAGAGATCAAATGTATAATAGTATTCAAGCTGAGTTGTAAATAGTATTCGCGAACTCCAGTCTATATAGTTGTGTGTAGCCAAGGGCCGCTAGCTCTATTGATTACATGAGAGATAGGAATAGAGGTAAAGGATCCGCGAGGAGCGGGATTTCTTACACAGAGTATACATTGTAATTATAATATAAACTCAGAGATATAAGAATTATCAATTCTTCATTTCTTTCTCTTCTTTATCTTCTGTGAATATATTTATTAGAAGAGAAATTAACTTTAAGAAAATATCTTCTCAGTTTCTTCTCTTCTGCAGCTTTTTATAATCACTAGTATAGTACTTATCAGCTCTACAGTTGAAACAGAGATCTTTATTAAATCTTTTTTAATATTTCTTCACAGTGAGTAAAGAATCAGAATACTTGAAATTCTTCTTTACTTTCTTCACACTGAAGCTATCACAGCACTGTTTTAATCTTATCATTAATTACTTAGAAGAGATCTTATTAATCTTTTTCTCAGAGAATTAATTATTCAAATAGATTCAGAAAGTCAGATTAACAAGCTCAGTGTAATTAATTAATGAACTCTAATACTATGATATTATTATTCATATCTTATGAGTCAGCTTTATAAGATAAAGCTGTGTCTTTAATTAATTCAAATTATCAGTTAATTTCTCTTAATATTCTTCAAATCTTGTATTGAAATTAGAAGAATTCTGCCCCGGTGGCTGAATGATTAATGCGGCCACCCGGTAGCGCCTTGGTGTGGGAAACCAAGACGCGTGGGTTCGAAACCCGCAGGGGATACATTAAATCCGGAACTCAAGCACCTCAGATTTCTAATAAATACAGAGATGTACAAATCACTTCAATGAATTGCTCTATGTTCCTGAGCTGAGAAGTTATTATTGCATGTATCTAATTGTCACTTCTTTGTATTTTCCTATGTTCTTGTTATCTTGATGTCATCTTAACACCTGTATTTCCTCCTGTATAATCAACACTTGACCTGTATTTAACATCACGCAAGGACTCATCATAAGCTCCGCTTGCATATGAGTATAATGAAAGAATAATAATAATAATAATAATAATAATAATAATAATAATAATAGAAGAATTCTCATTATTCTGTTAATATAATGAGTTAAATTACTGTACTACTGTGAAGCTGTAGTTACAGTAATCTTTAATTTGATTTAGTAGAAAGTCTTTGAATTCTTTTTAAGTTATGATAGTATTAATACACTCAAGCTCTCTCTTCTTAATAACTCAAGTAATTGCAGAGATATCTTCAAGAAGAATAACAGTGTATATTACTCATATCTCATGAGTATTAAACTAGCTCAGATTAAGGCAGAATTTTCATTTAAGAGTATAAGTGAAGCTGTGAAATTCAGATAATATGTTTTTCTTATATCTCAGAGAATCTCTGATCTTAATCTCTCTATCTTTATAATAAATGTAGATGTATAGAGGCTGCAGCAGTGATAGAGCAGTTGAAGAGCTTAGACTGGCCGCTGAGATCATGAATTTCATGTTTGATTTCATTTGATCTGATCTCATACATTTCTTGGCGTGAATCCCGCTGGGACTGGCTATCAAAAAAACATGTAAAGTGACTATATATCAGATCTTAAAATGAAACCATGACTTGAAAAAAATGAGAAAGTGATTTTATTTGATTCTATTTAGTCTCATTCTTAGCATAAAGTTACTATTTTTAGACATTTTAAGGTTTTTTTAGACTATTTTTAATTTTTTAAAAAGTAACACTTTTTGATAACACTCAAATGAGATTTAAAGTCATTTAAAGTTATAAAAATAATTTAAATTGAGAAGTGGAAATCATGGTCTTATTTGAAAAATGTGATAAGAGTAGACAGTAAGTTTCACTGAGACAGTATGAAACTACTATCTAATGTTAAAACCATGTAATGAAATCAGTCAAATTGGTAATGAGACTATCAAAAAATCTGGTCCTGGTTTCAGACACGGTCACATGATCAGTCTAGAAGAGCTTATATTAAAATATACAGCAAGTTCAGAAATCTCAGATTTCTGCTAAGATAGAGATGTATACACTCTAGAAAATAATATAAAGTTTCTCTCAGAGAATGAGATCAGATCAGTCTCAGTATAAATACATGAAATCATATTAGTCTGTTAGAGCTTGACTGATTTAAACTTATAATCAGATTAAGTAATTTAAATTGTAATGTAATAGAATCAAAGTAATGACTAGTTAGCAGTATTATATAGAGATAGTTGTTTAAGAAGCTGTATAAGTAAGCTTGACTATCTTGCTTAAATAGCAAGCTTGTAGACTACAGAGTTATTATGAGAATATCACAGATATAATACTAAGTATATTAAGAAGATTATATAAGAAATATAGTAACTCTTATATATATTTCAGTAAAAGAAAAACAAATCACTGACTTCTTTAATAGAGAGTCAGCATCTAGCTATTCTATATAGATAATAAGTAAATACTCTTCTCTCATTTCATAAGTGAGAATAGCTAGAGTAATACCTCAGCAGTGTCTCACTATTAAGAAAGAGTAATCTGCTGACCTTGTATAGAAGTGAGATTCTTATATTTATCAATCAGATCTTTCTATAATATATCTGAATAATGTTATAGAGTGATTGAAAACCTGTTCAGACAGTCTGTAAGATGAATGAAATCATTCACATAAAAGTGATGAGCTGTGTGAAATCACAGTGAGGTCTTGACATGATCAGAAGTGTGACAACTTCTCACAAAATTTCATGATTCAAAGAACATTTGTACTCACTACATGATGAAGTTGATCATAGATGTGAGAGAACATCAATGTAAAAATGCCTATATATATAAAGTTAATAATCTTGATTATAATCTTATATTAGAACTTATCTGACTATCGGAACAAGATATCTTGTTAAACACTTAAAATAGAAGCTTGATATTCTCTAATAATGATAGAATTCACAAAGAAAATATTCACAAGATCATGAATCTGACACAGATCTCTGTTAACACTTACAAGATACTCTGAAAAAGAAGTTATTATTAAAACTGCTGACAGAGTCATTAATAAAGTCAATGAGAGTAGAATTATGTATTAATCTATTCTATCAGTCTGATCAATATTAAGAAAGCTCTAGAAAAGTTATTCTATACTATAATAATAGATTCTTACATAAAACTCTCTTAATAATATTATGAATACCTAGATGTCTTCTGATAAGATAATATTATAAATATACCTTCTTTATAAGACTTAGAAGTGAATCACAGTATTAAGTTAAAAAAGAAGAATAATAAGAACTCTGAGTTATCATGAGACTCTCTTTATAATATATCTTGAGATGAACTTCTTCTTCAGAAAACACTCAATGATCTGTTAAATAAGAGATTCTATGATAAGCTGCATCTAATTAATTATATAGACTATTTCATTACACTTCATAGATTCTTTCACTTCATTCTTGAATATGTACACTCTGATTCTCAGTCATTCTCAATCACTGATTCTCAGCTGTTATAAACATGTATAGATTCTTCTGCTCTGAAGCTTCACTGCTTACATTATTATATACATGTATAAATATTCACTCTGATCACTGATTCTCACACTTTCTCTTTCTTTTCTTCTCTAACATTTTTCTCTTTGTTATATAAGACCTATCAATATTATATTGATCTATTCAGCATAGGCCTCTTATACTAGAAAAATGTTCATTATCTTCTTATTAGAAATGTGGCGGGCTGCGCCTGATCAATCATATAGACTATTTCATTACACTTCACAGATTCCACGTACGCTCTGATCCTCGGCCATTCTCAATCACTGATCCTCAGCTGCTATGAATGCATACACTCCGATTCTCAGTCATTCTCAATCGCTGATTCTCAGCTGCTATGAACGTGTGTATATTCTTCCACTCTGAAGCTTCACCGCGTACACTATCACATATGTGTATAAATATTCATCTCAATCACTGATTCTTGCACTTTCTCTTTCTTTCCTTCTTTAATGTTTTTATCTTTGTTATATAAGATCTATAATATTATATCAATCTATTCAGTGTAGGTCTCTTACACTATAAAAACATTCATTGTCTTCTTATTAGAAAATGATTATTCACACATTGTCTTCTCATTAGAAATAATTATTCATTGAGAGATATCTGAACACATAATAACATGTAAGAAATAAAGAAACAGTCAAACAGTTAAGTGAATACTGAGTTCTCAGATAGAAGCTTACTCATCAGTCACTCTGACTCTGTAATAAGATCTTATAAAGAGAATATTAGTGAAAGATTTGAGAGTTCTGATACTTAAATATATGAGAATACAATTACACTTCTTCAGATTTCACAGATATTATATATTCAATAATTAATATAATCATATCTAACAATAATATGAAACTCTTGAATATGAGTATAGACATAGTGTCACAGTGACTCTGAGCAATGTTAAAACTACAACAATAATAAATAGCTGATATGTATACAACTTAATAACATTAATATAAAGAGATTCAATAATTATCACAATAAGAAACTCATACAATTTCAACATCTACAGAATTAAATACAAAAGTACTGAAAGAATACTTAGATGCTTCTACATATTTTAATACTTCTGATCTCACTCTCTACTCATTATAAAGAATGAAAATACTCATAAAACTGAGTATAGATAAAGATTTCATCAGTTCATTAATTAATCAAGATTAATATATCAATGAACAATTGAAGAATTGCATGAAACAGAAGTTTTATTTATAAATGAAAGTATACAAACCAGCATTGCAAATGTCTGATAATATTATAAAACATCTTGATATTCTGTTCTAAGACACTGTTATGCAATAGAAAGTATTAGATTGATTACAGAGTATCTGACAGAGTGTAACATGATAAAACTGAAGCAGTGACTAGTCAGCAGTATTACATAGAGATAGTTGTTTGAGAAGCTGTATAAGTGAGCTTAACTATCTTGCTTGAATAGCAAGCTCATAGGCTACAGAGTTATTGCAAGAATATCACAGATATGATACTTAGTATACTAAGAAGATTATATAAGATATATAGTAACTCTTATATATATTTCAGTGGAAGAAAAACAAATCACTGACTTCTTTTATAAGAAGTCAGTATCTAGTTATTCTATATAGATAATGAGCAGATACTCTTCTCTCATTTTATGAGTAAGAATAGCTGAAGTGATATCTCAGCAGTGTCTCACTATTAAGAAAAAGTAATCTACTAATCTTATATAGAAGCAGAGTTCTTATATTTATTAATTAGATCTGTCTATAATATATCTGAATAATATCATAGAGTGATTGAAAACTAGTTCAGATAGAATGAAATCATCTATAATAAAAGTAATAAGCTGTGTGAAATCACAGCAGAGTCTTGATATAACTGAGAGTATGACAATGTTCTTCTCTTTAAGAGTATAGTATCTATACTCTCAAGATTATCAGATTAGAAATTATCTTTGTTATATAGTAACAGTTATTAACTGATTGACAGTGCATGTACTATACATAATACAAAGAAATAAATAAGTTTTTCTACTAACTGTATAGATCTTTCTTTACTCATCTTCATTCAAATCAAATATATAATAAGTGAATTTCTTATATATCAATTTAAGATGTGAAAAATGTAGTTAATAAGTAGCTTACAGATCTCTCATTATATTTCATTCTATATATAAAATTCTCTACAAAAGCAGTGTGTTTTAGAGATAAAGCTAACAGTAGTGATAGGATTTTTTGAAAAGATTTTCTCTCTCTGTGAAACATTTTTCTTTTTCTTCTCTCAATTGTAACAGTGAGTGTATGAGAGTATCATTCTTGAAGAATAATAAAGAACTTATTCTGACATTTTCTAGTGAGTAAATATCTTTATGATGCAGCTGTGGTCTCTGTAACTGTTAAGAAAGCCTGGTTGAAGACAGAGACAGCAGTGTCAGTGAGTTACAGAAGCACTGCTCTCATTGTCATATCTTCTTCTTCTTCTCCTTCTTCTCCTGCTTCTCTTGCGGCCATAGTGGTAGTTGCTGTGCCTTGCAGTGAGGTGTTATTTCTTCTGCTGATTAGTTTATCTATATCTGATTCTTTCTCTGCCTCTCTCATCATCATTGCAACATCACTCTTCTTCTCAGTTAATACAGTGATGTATGATTCTGTGTGATCATTCAGAGAGAAACCTGGAGAGAGCTTGATTTCAGAGACAGCAGCTCTGAGAAGCTTAATCTGTAGTTTCTCTCTCACACATCTGAGCTCTGCTCAGAATGCTGCTGAGTTGAGTTTACAGAATTCTGCAGTTTCTTCATCTTCTCTCTGTGAGAAGGCTTTAGTGTGATCTCTGATCAGCACTGCTACTTGTCTGCACTATGTTAAGCAGCTGAAGAAGAAGAGAATCTTATATATCTATCTCTTCTCTCACTTCTGTTGTTTTCATTGCATCTGCAACAATGACTTCTGTCTCTCTGTAAGTATTACTTCACAGAAAGACATTATATCAGCTCTGATAAGAAGCTTAGATACTTAAGCAGTACAGAGTGAGAATCTCAAAGCTTCAAATATTAATGAATTTTATCAAGACTGAGAAGATCTCTCTTACTCATCTGTAAAAGAAGATGAAAGTATAAATCTCGAAGATAAAAAAACATCTCAGAATAACTGATCTCAAGAAGAAGTCAGTTAATACTGCTATTGAAAGTGCTATAAAGATTAATCACTGATTGAAGAGAATCTCACTTCAATTAAAGTAAATAACTGAGATACTTTGTAAATTAATAAGTTAATACTTTAAGTATCTCTTATACTCTTCTATAGTATGCTTCTCTACAGTACTGCAGTACTAACTTCTCAGTAGATAAAGATATTAATATCAGAGACTTTAATAATGAAGAATAAGTTTGATAAGAATATAATTATTAATAAGTAGACTCTGATTTCTCTTTTTACTTTTTCAGTGAGCTGCAGCTCTATTAGAATAGCAGCAGTTTACAGATTAATAATATTAATCTTTATTAATTTCAAATATTTCTTTCTTTTCTTATTAATCACTTCAGAAATTTTATACTTATGTAGTCTCATTAAACTTCTAAAAAATTCTTTAGAAGAAAATAGAAGAAGAGTGCTACAGAGTTTATAAGATACTGACTTATTATTACAAAATTATCTCTAAAAAATTCTTTAAGAAAAATAAGAAGTCTTAAGCAGTATTTCTTATCTAATATTTCTGATATGTAATGAGATAATCTCTACTAATCATCTCATAGCTTGCAATCTCTTTCTCAGCATTTTTCAAATACTTAAGTGATTTTCATAAATTCTCTAATAATGAATAATCTTCTCATTTAACAAGATATTGAAGCTTATTATAATATGTTTACTTATTTAATATTTTCTTTATAAGATATTCAGTATTACTCTCTATCTTAATATTATTCAGCTGAGATAGCTCTGTCTCAGAGTATTACTTATAAAGCTTTAAATAGAAAATATGAAAAATAGAATAAATTGATTTCAATTCTATGAGTAATTTCAACTCATATATCTGCTTATTCATCACTCTTATTACTTAAAAAGATTCTAGTCATTACTTACTGAGCTTTTTACACAGTCTTATTATCTTGATATTCTTTGCTGAAAATAGCACTTAATTCTCTATCTGTGATTCAAAGGTTGCTTAAGCCAGTATACGATTACAGGCGTACGCCGGCTTCTTATATATTGTAATATTATATGCTAAATTAATTAGTGGCCGCTATAGCCCCTCTTTACACTTGTATGCTAGTAGTTTGAAAGCGGCTGTGTTATTATTCAACAGTTGTATGTTCTTTCAAATCACATTCTTTCTCACCAGATTCAGTCACACTCATGTGATTATATCATATGCTCTAGCTTCATGCAGATTAGCTCATCACTAGTATTTCACAATTGTGTGATCTATTTCTGATTCAGCTAGCATTCTGTGTATATTCTCACAAAGAAACTTTCACTATATTATATCACTTATTCACTAACTTTTCTCATTCTTTAATTATCTTCTTCATCATTATCATCATTGAATAGCATTATTATTCAAGATTTCTATCTCTTCTTCTGTTTAACTCTTTCTATCTGTTCATCTATCACATTATACATGTTTCTAACAATGACTCTCTGTTCTCATAACAAGTGTCATTATAATACTCATATCAGGCAGTTCATTAGCAGTAAGTGTAACACATTGTGAAATGTGATCAGAACTTGTTTATCTTCTAATGATTATCAGAATGTATTATCATGAATAACACACCTTCTTCATCTTCTTATACACTCTCAACTGTTTCCTTCTCAGCGGGTTTCTGATCATGTTTTCTGGCACGATTTTGTGTGGACGCAGATGCTGATATGTTTTTATTCGCGTAGAATCCTCATGCATTGACAGATCCGCATTCATCAATGATAGTGAACTCAATGTTGAATCATTAGTTGAGAACTTGAAGAATGTGATAATGAAGAAATTATCTGTGTCATATATGACCAGGTCTTCTGCATCTCTCTCTGCTCTCTCTGTTTCTTTCTCTGCTGCTCTCTCTCAATCTTCTACACCTGCCTCTGTGTCTGGTTCTCCCGCTCCTGCTACCTCTGTTCTCATAATCCTCACTTCTGCCACTTCTGATTTTACTGTCTCTGCTTTTGTTATCAGCTCTCCCTGTTTCAAGGAGATGTTGTGTAGACTTAATAAATCACATTTCTCAGTGCATACACTCTCACTCTTCTTACTGACTCTCAGAATAATTTATTATATAAAGACTGTATATAACATGACTATCTGAAGCTCAGTCACAGACACTGATTATTACATTCATTTTAAATTTTTATAATGAGACAATTATTCATTTATATCAGAGAATCACTTCTTTTCTTAACAGTATTGAGATTGTAAGTCTTTTTCTTTTCATCTTTTCAATTGAATTGCTCAGTTCAGAAGTAACTCTTTTTCTATTCTTAGAGAAAATTGTTATGAGTTTTACTGTGCATGAAGTTATGATATTCACAGATATTAAGAAGCTTTTTACAACTGTAAAGTTCAACATTGTAGAGATATTCACTCTGATGAATTTCTTCAGAATAATAAATCTGTATCAGTCTATTCTTTAATATCTATTATCTGACTTCATGATACAGGCAAAAGATATCTGTGTTTTCAGAAACAGAAACACAGATGTTGTACTCTTTTACACTTATAAGTGTGAGACTCATACATCTTGTCTGAGATATTGTTATAAAAATGAGCTGTTTATATACTACATTCTACTTTCTGCATTTTCTCATGTCTCTCTCTCTCTTTCTAAGGAGTTTTGTGTGTGTTGTAATTGCATGTACAACTCTAAGATCAGTGAGTATTCATTCAGTAATTATTACCCCTACTTTTACAGTTTTATATACTAACAATAGTTCTTAGTTACTCTGATATCAGAGATTATTTTAATCAAAGATAATAACACTGTTGAGACTACTCTCTTCTGCTCTTAAGCTTCTTCTATTGCTTTCTCTCTCTCTTCTGCAGAGAAGATTATATATACATCAGATTATAAGTATTCAGTCTCAGATAACTTCTATTATTATTTATCTAATTCTGCATCTTCTTCTTCTTCTATTTCTTTCATCTCTGCTCTCTCTACTCTGACTTCTAGTTCTGCAGGTTCTGTACTCTTCTTCAATTTCTCTATACATACACATGTGCATTTCTATATTGACATTTCAGTCAATCTTGTGATAAATGACATTAATGTTGTATACAGAGCAGTAGAGAAATCAGAGACATGTACAGTGTTATTATAAGAGCAGCTTACAGCTCTCAAATCTCTTACAGATCTCAAGTTTTGAGATTTTCTTTGTTTTTAGCATTTTTTGAGTGATGTGATATTGAAAATAGATTAAATATATGATGTATGAAAATGAATGAGATGTGTATGATAACATTTGTCTTTTACAGCTGACTCTTATAATTGATAATTAATTCATTATCTCTTTTCTTTTCTTACACTTTTTCTTTATCTGCTAGTTACTACTCTTACACAATCTCTATATAATACAGTGTTCAGTGACTAGATTCAGCAGCTTCTATCTTTTGTAATTCTGTCTTATATATTATACTGTCTCTCTTCACCTACTCAGATTACTACAGTGAACAGCTTATTGAAACTAATCTCACTCAATCTCTGAGTATTTTCAGAGATTGAGATAACTTAATCTCACATGTTTGTGAATATTTCAGATAGTTTGTTCTCTGTGATCTCTGTGATTGAACTGATGTAAATAGTTAAATTCAACTCTGAATTTCTTTTTCTTCTATAATCTGACTCATGTGCAAGTCTGTCACTTTGAGACTGCTCTTTACTGTATTATACTCACTGTCTACAGCATGTTATTATATGACTGACTACAGTCTTATCACTTATTGAAGTGTGATATTTATCTGATTTCTTCATTACTTCTCATTCTTTTCTTATAATTGTGAAAAGATTGAAATAAGTGAGATTATCAGATTTGTAAGTGTCTATGATTTCTCTTATCTTGTGAGACTTTTTAATTGTAAGTCTCTTGTTTTTCAATACTGATAATAGTGCTGTGAATAATCATAATTCACTTGAGTCTTGCATCTTTGTTTTTATAAGTTATGAATTATTTATTAAGTTGTGTAAGACTCATTTCTCTGATTCTTTCAATGTGTACATTCTCAGAGAATATGATTTGAGTATTTTATATAACTCAAATCACCTAGATTGAAACTTCTCAGAACTCTCATTATATATAAGAACTTATATTTCTATCTTAAGACTTGATTTCTTAACTAGTGAGTCTTGTATTCTTTTTAATTGAATTGCTCAGTTCAGGAGTAATTTATTAGCTTTTGCACATGCATGACTGATCTCTTTCAATCTTGGTTTCATATCTGCAACTGTTGTATTCACAACTGCTACTACTGTGTTTGTAACTGCTGTTTTCTCCCTCATCTTTTCTGAAGCATTCTCCAGGATGCGCGGATGCAATTCATACAACAGATAGAATAGTGAATGCTTGAAGACTGCATACTACTGAATTCATGTGACTAATAGTATCTGACTGAGATATTTATCTCATAATCTCATAGGCTTATCTACTAGATATTTCATCAGCATGTTGCTCAAGATTTCATTCAAGTATTTCATCTTCTCATTCATTCATAAATAATATAATGTTGTTCTACAATATCTTGTCTGTAACTGGCTCATGAAATGCCTCATCACTTCTTCTACAAGATTTGCACTGTTATCAGTTAGAATCTCACATGGTATTTCATAGTTAATATAGATCTCATTATGTAGAAATGTAAGAATAAGTGCTCGCAGGCGATTATTCGGGTGTTTGCAGCTTGGTGTGATATATACTGTTAACTACTAGAAGTATTCGCAGTAGAAAGATAAAATGTAGAAATCAAATGTATAATAGCATTCAAGCTGAGTTATGAATAGTATTCATGAACTTCAGTCTATATAGTTGTGTGTAGCCAAGAGCTGCTAGCTCTATTAATTATATAAGAGATAGAAATAGAAGTAAAGAATCTGCAAGAAGCAGAATTTCTTATATATCTCTCTCTCTCTAAGACTTTGTCTGTGAAGCCTTTCACTGAGTAACTTCATAGAATCAGCTCAGCACTGCAGTAATACTTACTAAAAATTCTTCACATCTATAAAAAATCTCAGTGAGGAAAAATCTCTTGTTATTATAAAGAGAAAAGAGTCTGTCACTCAGTTTCTTATTCTGTAAGATTCTTTATAGTCTACAGATTCTTCTCTGACTATTATACAGATTCATCTCATATCTTTCATACAGAAGAATTTCAGTTGACTCTCAATCATTTTCATGAGATTCTTATGTGATCATCACACAGATTCATCTCACAGATAAATCACTCTCTGTGAGATTACTCTTATTAAAGAGAAGTATTCATGAGTTGATCTTTCACTTATTCTTATAAATCATTGTTCTTTGACACTGTAGAATTATGAGGAATTTTTCATTCTTTCATTAACTCTGTAGAATTATAGAATCAAGATATCTGTGATCTGTAATCACTCTTTATAGTTATATAGAAAGATTCAGATCTGTGATTCATAATCACTCTTATTTACTAGAGTGATCTGACTGTTCTGCAGAATCACTCACAGTGTAAGTAAACCTCTTTAGAGTGATATAAATATCTCAGATCTGTCTGTGAAATCTCATCTTCTTTTCTCTTTTTCTATAATAGCTCTTATCTTTATAAACTGTGAGTATTCTCATTTATCTGTAAAGTGTTTTCACTCAGATAACAGAGAGAGAGTATTTCTGACAATGTTTACATATTAATTCAAGAACTTCTCAAGAATAAAAATTTTTTCAATTTCAATATCTTTATAAACAATGTCTGACTGCTGTTGAGCTTCTTGTAAGTGTTCTTATGACTTCTCTAATCACTTTTTACTGGCTGATGAAGCAGAGATACTGCTGCTTATAATCATATCTTCATCTTCTTCAACTCTGTCACTGCTGTAACGTGGCGGAATCAAAGCAGTGACTAGTCAGCAGCGTCATGTAGAGGTAGTTGTTGAGAAGCTGTATAAGTGAGCTTGACTATCTTGCTTGAATAGTGAGCTTGTAGACTACAGAGTTATTGCGAGAATATCACAGATATGATACTTAGTATACTAAGAAGATTGTATAAGACATGCAGTAACTCTTATATATATTTCAGTAGAAGAAAAATGAATCACTGACTTCTTTAATGAGAAGTCAGCATCTAGCTATTCTATATAGATAATGAGTGAATACTCTTCTTTCATTTCATGAGTGAGAATAGTCAGAGTGATATCTCAGCAGTGTCTCATTACTAAGAAAGAGTAATCTGCTAATCTTATATAGAAGCAGAGTTCTTATATTTATCAATTGAATCTTTCTATAATATATCTGAATAATGTTATAGAGTGATTGAAAACTGGTTCAGATAATCTGTGAAATGAATGAAATTATCTGTATGAAAGTGATGAGTTATGTGAAACTGCAACAGAGTCTTGACACAGCTGAGAGTGTAATAATACTCTCTTCTTTAAGAACATAGTCTCTATACTCTCAAGATTACTGAATTAGAAATTATCTTTATTGTATAGCAATAATTATCAACTAATTAACAGTATATATACTGCATGTGATATAAAGAAATAGATGAGTTTTTCTACTGACTGTGTAGATCTTTCTTTGTTCATCTTTGTTCAAATCAAATACATGATAAGTGAGTTCCTTATATATTGATTTGAAATGTGAAAAATGTAGTTAATAAGTGACTTATAGATCTTTCATCATATTTCATTCTATATATAAAATTCTCTGTAAAAGTGATATGTTTTAGAGACAAAGCTAACAGTAGTGACAGGATTTTTTAAAAAGATTCTCTCTCTCATGAAACATTTTTCTTCTCCTTCTCTCAATTACAACAGTGAGTGTCTGAGAGTATTATTCTTGAAGAACAATCAAGGACTTATTCTGACATTTTCTAGTGAATAAATGTCTTTGTGATGCGGCTGCGGCCTCTGTGACTGTCAAGAAAGCCAGGTTGAAGATGAAGACAAGTGTCAATGAGCCGCGGGAGCATCACTTTCATTGCCACATCTTCTCCTCCTTCTACATCTCTTGTGACTGTGGTGGTAGTAGCCGCATCATGCAGTGAGATATCATCCCTTCTGCCAGCTGGTGTGTCTGTGTCTGGTCCATCCTCTGCCCCTCTCACCGCCGTTGCGACGCCACCCCTCCTCTCAGCTAATATGGTGATGTATGACCTCATGTGGTCATTCAGAGAGGAACCTGGGGAGAGCTTGGTTCTGGGAACAGTGGCTCTGAGAAGCTCAATCTGTAGTTCCTCTTTCACATGCCTGAGCTCTGCTCAGAATACTGCTGAATTGAGTCTGCAGAATCCTGCAGTTTCTTTATCTTCTCTCTATAAGAAGGCTTCAGTGCAGTCTCTGATCAGTACTACTACTTATCTACACTGTATCAAGCAGCTGAAGAAAGAAGAGATTTTATATACTCACTTCTTCTCTTACTTCTATTATTTCTATTATATCTGTAATAATAACTTCTATCTCTCTGTAAGTATTACTTCACAGAAAGATATTATATCAACTCTGATAAGAAGTCTAGATACTCAAGTAGTACAGAGTAAGAGTCTCAGAGCTTTAAGTGTTGATGAATTCTATCAAGACTGAGAAGATTCTTCTTACTCATCTGTAAAAAGAGGTAAAAGCATGAATCTCTGAGATGAAAAAATATCTTAAAATAACTGATTTTAAGAAGAGATCAGCTGATACTGCTGTTGAAAGTACTATAAAAATCAATCACTGATTAAAGAGAATCTCACTTCAATTGAAGTAGATGACTGAGATGCTTTGTAAATTAATAAGTTAATACTTTAAACATCTCTTATACTCTTTTACAGCATGCTTCTCTGCAGCACTACAGTACTAACTTCTCAGCAGATAAAGATGCTGATACTGAAGACTTCAATGATAAAGAATAAGTTTGATAAGAGTGTAATTATTAATAAGTAGATCTGAGAATTCTTTCTTTTTATTTTTTCAGCAGACTGTGATCTTATTAGATTAGCAGCAGTCTGTGAGATAATTAATATTAATCTTTTTATTGATTTTAAATATCTCTTTCTTTTCTTATTAATTACTTCAGGAATTTTACACTTATATAGTCTTATTAAACTTTTAAAAAATTCTTTGAGAGAAAATAGAAGAAGAGTGCTACAGAGCTTATAAGATGCTAGCTTATCACTGTGAGATCATCTCTAAAAAACTCTTTGAGAAAAATAAGAAGTCTTAAGTAGTATTTCTTATTCAATATCTCTGATGTGTAATAAGACAGTCTCTACTAGCTATCTCATAGCTTGCAATCTCTTTCTCAGCATTTTTCAAATACTTAAGTAATTCTCATGAATTCTTTGACAATGAATATTCTTCTTATTTAACAAGATACTGAAGCTTGCTGTAATATGTTTACTTATTCAATATTTTCTTTATAAGATATTCAGTATTATTCTTGATCTCAATATTATCTGATTAAGACAGCTCTGTCTCAGAACATTGCTTATAGAGCTTTAAATAGAAAATGTGAAAAATAGAATAAATTGATTTTAATTCTGTGAGTAATTTTAACTCATATGTCTGCTTACTTATCACTCTTATTACTGAGAAAGATTCTAGTCATCACTCACTGAGCTTCTTATATAATCTTATTATCTTGATATTCTTTGCTGAAAGTAGTACTTGATTCTCTATTAAGAACTTCATTGAAAGATGTTTTTAATTATAGTATTTCATCTATCACTTCTGAGTGCAGTAGATGCTTTTTATCATCTTCTTATAAATTTTATTTAAAAGTTTCAATCTCACTTTTACTTCTGATACTGAGAGATACTTTATTCTCTGTATCTGTCTGATATTCTGACTGTCTATTTCTCTCTTTGAAATGTCATTCATGATATCACTGAGTAATGAAGAATTATATTCATAATAAGTATAGAAAGAAGATATCTTTAAGATTGCATTCTTTACAGTATTATATATGAATTTGATGATCAGAAGATGTTTAAGTCAATCATTCTGATAATATAAATAGAATACTTAAAGATGCTGTTCTAATGTCTGATTCTGATATTCAGTCTGATCATCAGTCTGCAGATGAAATGTGATACTAAGAAGACATCTTATTATAAGATGATAGTAAAAAGCTGATCAGTATTTACTAATGAAGAGGAATTCTTGATCTGTTATTAATAATTTCAGAGTACTGTGATTATAAATAATGATATCTAAAAACAGATCAGTCAATTCAGAGGTTTTAATCTTTTTATAAGTAGAGATATATCTGATTATCTTTGTAAAGCAGTTAACAATGACTAAAATTAAGTCATATTCTTTGACTCTTGTTGACTTCAGCAGGTCAACTATGAAATTCATTAATAGATTCTATTATAAGCTCTTTGAAACAGACAGTGATATCAACTCACTATATTACTTATATTATAAGATCTTTATTCTTTGATAGATATTACAAGTTTCAACATACTCTTTGATATCTGCTCAGAGCTTGTCTTAAATATATTTATATTTTAGAAGCTTCTTAGTCTTCTCTAATCTGAAGTGCTCTATATAAGAATTATTATGATGAATTCTTAATAACTTCTGATACATCACTCTGCTATAAGAGATGAAGACTGAATTATTCAGCAGTAGAAGTTCATATTCTTCTAGTTATCAGTGACTTAGTTTCTTAGCAGCACTGCTCTGCTCAGAGTCTGTCTCTTTCAAGTTTAAATCAGACTCTTTCTTCTTCAACTTCTGAATTTGAGCTGTAGTAGAGACATTTCTCTTCTATAATTTATTAATAAATTTTAAAAGTAGTTGAGTTGAAAGATTGTAGACTATTTCATTCTTTATCAATTCAATAATTATAAGATATGATATGAGAAGCTCATGATCTTCAGTGTCAGTTCTCTATGAGAATCTGAGTTCTCTTTCATCTTCTATACTGAGTTGTGCAGCTGCTTCTTCAGTGCTGTTTCTGAGCTTTAAAGAATCTCAACTCTCTGCAGTCAGCTTCTTCTGCAGTGATGACAGAGATTCTTTTATAGAATTCTTTTTCACATCAATGATATTATAATCAGGCTGTTTAGACAGTGTGTTAACAGAGTTAAGCTGATCTGAACAGTATCAGATATAGAAATCATACTCTGAAAGCAGCTCTGCTCACCTGACTTGATGTTCTGTCAAGCTCTTTATTGTTAAGAAGTAACATAGATTTGTATAATTAGTAAGAACTTACACTGAGTACTTACTACTCTGAAGATAATGTCATCAGATTTTAAAGAATTCAATAATTACTAATATCTTCTAATCATGAGTATCATATCTTCTCTGTGTGAGTGATAACTTCTTGAAGAAGAAGATCACTGATCTTCATTCACAGTGTCTTATAGACTTCATAAAAAAGTCTTCTCTCACAGATAATTTATTATCTATTTTCTTAGAAATAATTATTCTCTGATTCTTTCAACATTGAAAGATCTTCAGTGTCAACTGTGAAAAGATTTCACAGATCTCATTCTCAGATATATCAGTCTCACACTGACTGAATATGTCAGAATTAAAATGATTCAGTATTATAACATCTATGAAAGCTTGTTTCAATTCTATAAACACCTGTGCAGTGTCTTGAATGAGAATAAACAGTCTTATTTTTCTATCTTTCACACTTCTCTTCAATAGATCTGTAAGAGAGACAGTAATCTGTGAATATGTATAGATGAATTATCTATAGAAATTTACAAATTCTAGAAATATCTGCATCTTATGATACATCTGCAGTGCTGATCAGTTCTCAATGACAGAGATTCAGCTTCTATTCATTGAAATGTCATTCATCTTAATAATATAATCTAAGAAATCAATCTTCTGCATGTAGAATGAGCATTTTTCAGTGTTTATATAGAGTTGATACTGTCTTAAGTGACTCAATACTTTTCAAACATGAGTATCATGTTCTTTCTCTGATTTCAAGAAGATTAAAATGTTGTTCAGATATACTATGCAGAAGATATTAACAAGGTCTCACAGTGTCTTATTTATATAGATCTGAAAGATGACTGAAGTGTTACAAAGATTAAAAGATAAAACAAGATATTCAAAATTACTGTACTTGATATGAAAAGCTGTTTTTCAAATATTATCTTCATTAACTCTGATTCTATAATAGACATTCTATATATCAATCTTTGAGAACATCTTTACTTCAGATAATCAATCAATCATCTCATCAATCAATGATAATGAATAGTGATTCTTAACTGTCATCTTATTAAGATCTCTGTAGTCTATGTATAAATGTAGTCTATTATTCTTCTTGAATACAAAGAGTATAGATATCTCTGCTGAACTCTTTGATAAATATATTCAGTTCTTTGATTGTACTTCTTTAAGATATTTATGCAGAACATTCAATTTCTTTATAGACAAGTTATAAAGAGACCTGTACAGTGCTGTTACATCATCTTCAAGATAAATCTTATATCATATCTTGATATCAGAAAACTTCACTACTTCTCTTTCTGAAAAGACATTCTTAAAATCTGTAAAGAGACATTGTATATATCTGTCTTTAATAATGAATACTACTGCTAATCTTACAGTAAGAGTGATGACTTCTTCATCTATCTTCAAGTTTCAATCACCTGCTATACAGTATATTAACTCAATCTTTTTCTCAAGATTCTTCTGATGAAACTCTTCAGATTTCTCTATTACTATCTCTTAATCAGTGAGATAATACTGTCATATCTGAGTAACTCAGTCAATGAGAGAATTGTTTTCTCTCAATTATAGAAGATCTAGAATGATGTTCTCATCTATAATGTTAACTGTATGAAGAAGCAGACTACTTTTCTTAAAGATTTCTTCTAAGTCTGTAATCACATACTTTGCTTAAATTATATTAAAATAATGATATTTTATTTCATCTGTAAATTTTACATGATCTGATGAATTTATCTTCTTTCAACTCTTTATCAAAGAAAAGAAATAGAATATGAAGTTAGTATCTACTCTGAAGTCAAGTAAACATCTCACTAATATCTTCTTATTCAGAGTATATATTGTGATTGTAATATAAACTCAGAGATATGAAAATTATTAATTCTTTTCTTTCTCTTCTTTATCTTCTATGAATATGTTTGTTAGAAGAGAAGTTGACTTTGAGAAGATATCTTCTCAGTTTCTTTTCTTCTTCAGCTTCTTACAATCACTGATATAGTGATTATCAGCTTCACAGTTAAAATAGAGATGTTTATCAAATCTTTTTTAATATTTCTTTACAGTAAGTGAAGAATCAGAATACTTGAAATTCTTCTTTACTTTCTCTACACTGAAGCTGTTATAACACTGTTTAAATTCTATTATTAATTACTTAGAAGAGATCTTATTAATCTTTTTCTTAGAGAATTGATTATTTAAATAGATCTGAGAAGTCAGATTGATAAGCTCAGTGCAATTGATTAATAGACTCTGATATTATAATATTATTATCTGCATCTTATAAGTCAGCTTCATGAGATAAAGCTGTGTTTTTAATTGATTCAAATCATTAGTTAATTTCTCTCAATATTCTTCAAATCTTGTATTGAAATTGAAAGAATTCTTATTATCTTATTAATATAATAAGTTAAACTACTGTACTGCTGTGAAGCTGCAGTTACAGTGATTTTTGATTTAATTTAGTAAAAAGTTCTTAAATTCTTTCTAAGTTATAACAGTATTGATACACTCAAGCTCTCTCTTCTTAATAACTCAAGTAATTGCAGAGATATCTTCAAGAAGGTTGACAGTATATATTACTTATATCTTATAAGTATTATACTGACTTAAATTAAGATGAAATTTTCATTCAAGAGTATATATAAAGCTGTGAAATTCAGACAAGATGTTTTTCTTATATCTTGAAGAATCTTCAATCTTAATCTCTCTATTTTTATAATAGATGTAGATGTGTAGAGACTGCAGCAGTGACAGAGTAATTGAAGAGCTCATACTAAAATATACAGTGAGTTCAGAAATCTCAGATTTCTGTCAGAATAGAGATGTACACACTCTAGAGAATAATATAGAGTTTCTCTCAGAGAGTGAGATCAGATTGATCTCAGCACAGATATATAAGATTATATTAATTTATTAATAGAGCTTAACTGATGCAAACTTGTAATCAGATTGAGTGATTTAAATTATAATATACAGAACTGAAGCAGTGACTAGTCAGCAGTATTATATAGAGATAGTTATTGAGAAGCTGTATAAGTAAGCTTAACTATCTTACTTAAATAGTGAGCTTGTAGACTACAGAGTTATTGTGAGAATATCACAGATATAATACTTAGTATACTAAGAAGATTGTATAAGACACACAGTAACTCTTGTATATATTTCAGTAGAAGAAAAACAAATCACTGACTTCTTTAATAAGAAGTCAGTATCTAGCTATTCTATATAGACAATAGACAGATACTCTTCTCTTATTTCATGAGTGAGAATAGCTGGAGTGATACCTCAGCAGCACCTTATTACTAAGGAAGAGTAATCTGCTGACCTTGTATAGAAGCGGGGTTCTCATATCCATCAATCGGATCTTCCTATGATACATCCGAATGATGTCATAGAGTGGTTGGAAACCGGTTCGGACGGCCTGCGGGATGGATGGAATCATCCGCATGGAAGCGATGGGCCGTGTGAAACCGCAACGGGGCCTTGGCGCGGCCGGGAGCGTGACAACTGCACCCGATCTTCAGACCAGCAGCTCACTTCATGCCTTTCTCAGACCAGTTTCTGACTTCAAGCAGTGCAGTCCTCTTCTTTGCTGTAAGTCTTCTCATAAGTAATTTCTTACAGATTCTAGCTGACAGTTCTTGTAAAGCTCTCAGTGTTGTCAGTGTCTTCTGCAGCTCTGTAAGTCTATAATTACCTTCTCTCTGCCTGCACAATCTCTGACCAGGCATATGCAAATATGTCTAGATTCTCTATCAATGATTCTCACACTGCAGCACATTTCTACAATTTCATTGTTAATGAGAGATGAGTTTTCAGATACCTGTAAAATTCAGATAATCAAGACAATATGAATGCTATGAATTTGTGATAGAAGTTAGTCTGAATAGATAAGTCTTCTCTCTATATCTCAATTGTTTTCAGACTGAATACTTCAGTATAACTAGAGAAGTGAACACAGTTTTATAAGAGATATCTAATCACATATACAGACAGTCAGCTCTCAAGACTCTGCTATAACTATATATACTCTGATATCTAACTTCTCTGAAGTCTGTGTATTTCTGATAATTTTCATATCAAATACAATAATTATCTGTATCACAGATATAATACTCTCTGTTTCTTTAAAGAGAGAAATTAATAGTTATAAGAGAGTTAAGTGTCACAGATATTAAGAATATAAGTGTGAATTTTCTTTATTTTTTCTTTATTAGTCTCTAAATTATGTTTACAGCTCTGTTTATTTTCTGTTTTTTAACTTTAATAAGAATATAATTTCTTCTTTTCTTATATACACTGCAGACTGTTCATCTCAGTAGAAACTTATTATCTTATAGACTAGAGTTTATAAATGATAGTGTTAATATCTTTATTATAATCAGATTCTTAGTAAAGATTATATTATTCTAACTTATTAGAATTTATAGTATAAAAGTCATATCTCAGCTTCTACAGATATCTTATCTATCTAGATAATTCTTAAGTGAACTTATTCATCTTATCAGAATACTCTTATCACTGAATCTTGAATCAGAGTTTATAATCTCACTTCTCTGAGTTAATAATCTCTTTGATCTGATATTCTCTTTCACTCTCTAGTACTTCACAGATAGAGTGATAAGTCACAGAGTTCTTTTCTAAGAATTTCTTATATTCACAGAGTAAAGAGACATAAAAAATATTATATATCTATAACTCAGATAATAGTTTTAATCTGTAAATCTATGAGTTAACTTTCTTTACAATCTTATAAGACTCTGTTTATAAGAGATTCAGCTTCTTACTAGATCTCTGTATAATAATATTTTCTAGACTCAGTCAGACTCTATCATCTTTCTTAAAACTCTTTATAATATACTTAAAGTCATAGTATCTCTTCTAATACTCTTGAGTCTTTTTTAAGAATTCATGAGCTTTCTTCTGAATCTTCTGAATTCTCTCAGTTCATTCACAGACATTATTACACTCTATAGTATACTCTTATAAGTTCATCAAGATTATCTGTGAATAAGTCTCAGTAAGTATCTCAAAGAGAGTTTTATCTGTGCTAATATACTTTAAGTTCTTATATATAAACTTTATAAGTGATAATTAATACACTCAGTCATTCTGATTGTAATTAACAAAGTATTACAGATACTGTTTTAATATACTTATCAGACATTCTATCTGATTATCTGTCTGTTGATGAAAAGTCATACTTAGATTTCATGAAATCTTCAGTATAATTATCAGATCAGATCAGAACTCTTCTATGAAGATTGATTCTCTGTCTGAGATAATATTTACAGACAACTTATACAATCAGATCACATTATGAACAAAGATATAAGTCAAATTCTTTGACTTCAAGTTCTTATAAGTGAGTATAAAGTGTGTTATCTTGATAAAGTAATTCACTATCATCAGCACACTGTCAAAGCAGGTATTATATATGTTCTTACTTTCAGAGAGACTTATAAGAGTATTCATTTCTAACTATTCTCAAGATTTCTGTAGAATGAGTAGAGAAGTAAATTCTTCATATAATCTGAACTGCACTACTTATGAATTCTGATAAATAGTATAAGAATTCACTATCTTCTTTATAAGTTCTCATATCTTCAGTTAGAAGTATTTTCTTACAAGCAACTCATAAGTTCTAGTATCTGTAAAATAACTTATTAGAGAAGAGTTATAATACCTTTTAATAAGTTCTATACATAGAAACTCATTTATAGATATATAAATTCAGTTCTCTCTTTATAAGAGATTATTTAAGTCTCTTCAATTCTTTATTTCTGCAGAGTTAATCTCTGCTGTGAGTAGTTTTTAAATATACTGAGTATATTCATTCTTCTATTGCAGTTTAGATAATCTGAATAGAAGATTTTATAAAGACTTATACTCTGTTTTCTCTTACATCAGATCTTCTACAGCACTTCTTAAAGTCTGTAAACTCTTCAGATTATAGATACTCTTTTCAAGAATTCTCACAGAGATTCTCAGAGTGTTAACTCTCAGTGTTTGTAACGTGGCGGAACCGAAGCGGTGGCTAGTCGGCGGCGTCACGTAGAGGTAGTTGTTTGAGAAGCTGTATAAGTGGGCTTGACTATCTTGCTTGAATAGCGAGCTCGTAGGCTACAGGGTTATTGCAAGAATATCACAGATATGATACTTAGTATACTAAGAAAATTGTATGAGGCATGCAGTAACTCTTGTGTATATTATTCCTGTAGAAGGAAAGAAATGAATCACTGACTTCTTTAATGAGAAGCCAGCATCTAGCTATTCTATATAGACAATGAGCAGATACCCTCCTCTCATTTCATGAGTGAGAATAGCTGAAGTGATATCTCAGCAGTGTCTCATTGTCAAGAAAGAGTAATCTGCTGATCTTGTATAGAAGTGAGATTCTCATATTTATTAATCAGATCTTTCTATAATATATCTGAATAATGTCATAGAGCAGTTGAAAACTGATTCAGACAGTCTGCAGAATGAATGAAATCATCTGTATAAAAGTAATGAGCTGTATGAAACTGCAGTGAGGCCTTGACACAGTCAGGAGTGTGACAATGCTCTTCTCTTTAAGAGCATAGTCTCTATGCTCTCAAGATTATCAGATTAGAAATTATCTTTGTTGTATAGCAACAGTTGTCAACTGATTGACAGCACATATGCTATGCATGATATAAAGAAATAGATGAGTTTTTCTACTAACTGTGTAGATCTTTCTTTTTTCATCTTCATTCAAATTAAACATGTTGTAAGTGAGTTCCTTATATATCAATTTGAAAGATGAAAAATGTAATTAATAAGTAGCTTACAGATCTTTCAATATATTTCATTCTATATATGAAATTCTCTGCAAAAGTGGTGTGTTTTTAGAGACAAAGCTAACAGTAGTGACAGGATTTTTTGAAAAGATCTTCTTCTCTATGAAACATTTTTCTTTTCTTCTCTCTCAATCACAACAGTGAGTGTATGAGAGTATCATTCTTGAAGAATAATCAAGAACTTATTCTGATGTTTTCTAGTGAGTAACAAATGTCTTCATAGTGCAGTGATGGCCTCTGTGACTGTCAAGAAAGCCAGGTTGAAGGTGGTGATGTCAATGAGCCGCGGGAGCACTGCTCTCATTGTCACATCTTCTTCTGCTTCTCTTGCAGCTGTGATGGAAGTTGCTGTGCCCTGCAGTGAGATGTCATCTCTTCTGCTGGCTGGTATGTCTGCATCCAGTCTATTCTCTGCCCTCCTCACCGCTGTTGCAATGCTGTCCCCTCTCTCAGTCAATACAGTAATGTATGACTCTGTGTGATCATTCAGAGAGAAACCTGGGGAGAGCTTGATTTCAGAGATAGTGACTTTAAGAAGCTTAATCTGTAGTTTCTCTTCTGCAGCACACCTGAGCCCTGCTCAGAATGCTGCTGAGTTGAGTCTGCAGAATTCCATAGTTTCTTCATCTTCTCTCTGTGAAGAGGCTTCAGTGTGATCTCTGGCTGACACTGCTACTTGTCTACACTGTATCAAGCAGCTGAAGAAGAAGAGGATTTTATACACTCATCTCTTCTTTCACTTCTGTTGTTTTCATTATATCTGTAATAATAACTCCTGTCTCTCTGTAAGTATTATCTCACAGGAAGATGTTGTGTCAGTTCTGATAAGAAGTCTAGATACTCAAGTAGTACAGAGTGAGAGTCTCAGAGCTTTAAGTATTGACAGATTCTATTAAGACTGAGAAGGTCTCTCTTACTCATCTGTAAAAGAAGATAAAAGCATGAATCTCTGAGGTGAAAAAACATCTCAGAATGACTGATCTCAAGAAGAGATTAGCTGATATCACTGTTGAAAGCACTGCAGAGATCAATTGCTGATTGAAGAGAATCTTACTTTAATTGAAGCAGATAACTGAGATGCTTTGTAAGTTAATAAGTTGATATTTCATGTATTTCTTCTGCTCTTCTGCAGTACTGCAGTACTAACTTCTCAGCAGATAAAGATATCAGTACTGAAGACTTCAACAGTGAAGAATGAGTTTGATAAAGATGTAATTATTGATGAGTAGACTCTGAGATTCTCTCTTTTTACTTTTTCAGCAGACTGCAGCTCTATTAGATTAGCAGTGATCTATGAGTTAATTAATATTAATCTTTTTATTGATTTCAAATATTCCTTTCTTTTCTTATTAACTGCTTCAGGAATTTTACACTTGTGTAGTCTCATTAAACTTCTAAAAAACTCTTTAAGAGAAAATAGAAGAAGAGTGCTACAAAGCCTACAAGACACTAGCTCATCACTGCAAGATTATCTCTAAAAAATCCTTTGAGAAAAATAAGAAGTCTTTAAGCAGTATTTCTTGTTCAATGTCTCTGATGTGTAACAGAGCAGTCTCTACTAGCTGCTTCATAGCTTACAATCTCTTTCTCAGCATTTTTCAAATGCTCAAGTGATTCTCACAAATTCTCTAACAATGAATATTCTTCTCATTTGATAAGATATTGAAGCTTGCTGTAATGTGTTCACTTATTCAATATTTTCTTCACAAGATATTCAGTATCACTCTCAATCTTGATATCATTCAGTTGAGATAGCTCTGTCTTAGAACATTGCTTATAGAGCTTCAAATAGAAAATGTGAAAAACAGAATGAATTGATTTCAATTCTGTGAGTAATTTTAACTCATATGTCTGCTTACTCACTACTCTTGTTACTGAGAAAGGTTCTAGTCACTGCTCACTGAGCTTCTTATATAATCTCATTGTCTTGATATTCTTTGCTGAAAGTAGCACTTGATTCTCTATTAAGAACTTTATCAGAAGATGTTTTCAATTATAGTATTTCATCTACTGCTTCTGAGTGTGATGAATGCTTTTTACTGTCTTCTCATGAATTTTGTTCAAAAGTTTCAATCTCACTTTTACTTCTGATACTGAGAGATACTTCATTCTCTGTATCTGTCTGACATTCTGACTGTCTATTTCTCTCTTTGAAACATCATCCATGATGTCACTGAGTAATGAAGAATTATATTCATAACAAGCATAGAAAGAAGATACCTTTAAGATTGCATTCTTTGCATTGTTATATATGAATTTGATGATTAGAAGATGTTTAAGCCAATTATTCTGATAATATGAACAGAACACTCAAAGATGCTGTTCTAGTGTCTGATTCTAGTGTTCAGTCTAGCCATCAGTCTGCAGATGAAATGTGATACTGAGAAGATACCTTATTATAAGATGATAGCAAAAAGCTGATCAGTATTTGCTGATGAAGAGGGATTCTTGATCTGTTATTAACAATTTCAAAACACTGTGATCATGAATGATGATATCTAAAAACAGGTCAGTCAATTCAGAGGCTTTAATCTTTTTGTAAGTAGAGATATATCTAATCATCTTTGTGAAATGATTAACAATGACTAAAATTGAGTCATATTCTTTGACTCTTATCAACTTTGGCAGATTAACTATGAAATTCATTGATAGATTCTGTCATAGATTCTTTGAAACAGGCAGTGATATCAACTCACTGTATTACTTATGCTGCAGAATCTTTATTCTTTAACAGATATTGTAAGTTTTAATATACTCTTTGACATCTGTCTGAAGCTTGTCTCAAGTGTATTTATGTTTTAAAAGCTTCTCAGTCTTCTCTAACCTGAAGTGCCCCGCATGGAGATCATTATAATGAATTCTCAATAACTTCTGACACACTGCTCTGCTACAAGAGATGAAGACTGAATTATTCAGCAGTAGAAGTTCACATTCTTCTAGTTATCAGTGACTTGATTTCTTAGCAGTACTGCCCTGTTCAGGGTCTGTCTCTTTCAAGTTCAAACTGAATTCTTTCTTCTTCAACTTTTGAATTTAAGCTGCAGTAGAGATGTCCCCCTTCTGTAACTTATCAATGAATTTCAAAAGTAGTCAGATTAGAAGGTTGTAGACTGTTTTATTCTTTATCAATTCAATGATTGTAAGATGTGATATAAGAAGCTCATGATCTTCAGTGTCAGTTCTCTGCAGAGACCTGAATTCTCTTTCACCTTCTATACTAAGTTACACAGCTGCCTCTCCGGCACTGTTTCTGAGCTTTAGAGAATCTCAACCTTCTGCAGCCAGCTTCTTCTGCAGTGATGACAGAGATTCTTTTATAGAATTCTTCTTCACATCAATGATATTATAATTGAGCCATCTAGACAGTGTATTGATGAGGTTAAGCTGACCTGAACAGTATCAGATATAGAAATCATACTCTGAAAGCAGCTCTGCTCACCTGGCTTGACATTCTGTCAAGCTCTTTGTTGTCAAGAAGTAATGCAGATTTGCATGATCAGTGAGAACTTGCACTGAGTACTTACTACTCTGAAGATAATGTCATCAGATCTTAAAGAATTTGACAATTGCTAACATCTTCTGATCATGGATATCATACCTTCTCTGCATGAGTGATAACTTCTTGAAGAAGAAGATCACTGATCTTTATTTGCAGTATCTTGTAGACTCTGTGAAAAAGTCTTCTCTCACAGACAATTCATTATCTGTTTTCTCAGAGATGATTATTCTCTGATTCTTTCAATGTTGAAAGGTCTTCAGTGTCAACTGTGAAAAGATTTCATAGATCTCATTCTCAGATGCATCAGTCTCACACTGACTGAGTAAGTCAGAATTAAAATGATTCAGCATTGTGACATCTGTGAAAGCTTGTTTCAATTCTGCAAACACCTGCACAGTGCCTTGAGTGAGAATAAACAGTTCTGTTTTTCTGTCTTTTACACTTCTCTTCAACAGATCTGTAAGAGAGACAGTAATTCATGAATATGTATAGATGAATCATCTGTAGAAATTTGCAAATTCTAGAAACATCTGCATCTCACAGTACATCCGCGGCGCTGGCCAGTCCTCAATGGTGGAGACTCAGCTCCTGTCCATTGAAATGCCATTCATCTCAACAATATAATCTAAGAAATCAATCTCCTGCATGTAGAATGAGCATTTTTCAGTGTTTATATAGAGTTGATGCTGTCTCAAGCAACTCAACACTTCTTGAACATGGGTATCATGTTCTTTCTCTGATTTTAAGAAGATTAAAATGTTGTCCAGGTATACTATACAGAAGATGTTGACAAGGCCTCACAGCACCTTATTTATATAGATCTGGAAGATGGCTGAAGTGTTACAAAGATCAAAAGGCAAAACAAGATATTCAAAATTACTGTACTTGATATGAAAAGCTGTTTTTCAAACATTATCTTTGTTAACTCTGATTCTATGATAGACATTCTGTATATCAATCTTTGAGAACATCTTTGCTTCAGATAATCAATCAATCATCTTGTTAATTAATGATAATGAATAGTGATTCTTAACTGTCATCTTATTGAGGCCTCTGTAGTCTATGCATAGACATAGTCTATTATTCTTCTTAGACACAAAGAGTATAGACACCCCTGTCAGACTCTTTGATGAATGTATCCAGTTCTTTGATTATGCTTCTTCAAGATATTTGCACAGAACATTCAACTCCTTTACAGATAAGTTGTAAAGAGGCCTGTATAGCACTGTTGCATCATCTTCAAGATGAATCTTATGTCATATCTTGATATCAGAAAACTTCACTGCTTTCTTTTCTGAAAAGACATTCTTAAAATCTGTAAAGAGATATCATGTACATTCATCTTCAATAACAGATACTACTGCTAATCTTACAGTGAGAGTGATAGCTTCTTCATCTATTCTCAAGTCTCAATCACCTGCTATACAGTATATCAACTCAATCTTTTTCTCAAGATTCTTTCAATGAAACTCTTCAGATTTCTCTATCACTGTCTCTTCATCAGTGAGATAATATCATCACACCTGAGTGACTCAGTCAATAAGAGAATTGTTTTCTCTCAATCACAGAAGACCTAGAATGATGTTCTCATCTATGATGTTGACTGTGTGAAGAAGCAGACTGCTCTTCTTGAAGATTTCTTCTGAGTCTGTGATCACACACTTTACTTAAATTATGTCAAAACAGTGACATTTCATTTCATCTGTAAATTTCACATGATCTGATGAGTCTATCTTCTTTCAATCCTTCATCAAAGAAAAGGAATAGAATATGAAGTTAGTATTTATCTCAGAGTTGAGTAGACATCTCACTGATATCTTCTCATTCAGAGTATACATTGTGATTGTAACATAAACTTGAAAATGTGAGAATTATCAATCCTTTTCTTTCTCTTCTTTATCTTCTATAAATACATTTGTCAGAAGAGAAGTTGACTTCAAGAAGATATCTTCTCAGTTTCTTCTCTTCTTCAGCTTCTTGCAATCACTGATATAGTGATCACCAGCTCTGCAGTTGAAACAGAGATCTTTATCAAATCTTTTTTAATATTTCTTCACAGTGAGTGAAGAATCAGAATACTTGAAATTCTTCTTTACTTTCTCTGCACTAAAGCTGTTATGATGCTGTTTAGATCCTGTCATTGATTGCTTAGAAGAGATCTTATTAGTCTTTTTCTCAGAGAATTGATTATTCAAATAGATTCAGAAAGCCAGATTGATAAGCTCAGTGTAATTGATTAATGAACTCTGATACTGTGATATTATTATTCACACTTTGTGAGTCAGCTTTGTGAGATAAAGCTGTGTTTTTAATTGATTCAAATCATCAGTCAATTCCTCTCAATATTCTTTGAATCTTGTGTTGAAATCAGAAGAATTTTTATCATCTTATTGATGTAATAAGTTGAACTGCTGCACTGCTGTGAAGCTGTGATTATGATAATCTTTGATTTGATTCAGTAGAAAGTTCTTGAATTCTTCTCAAGTCATGACAGCATTGATACACTCAAGCTCTCTCTTCTTAATAACTCAAGTAGTTGCAGAGATGCCTTCAAGAAGGTTGACAGTGTATATTACTCATATCTCATGAGTATTATACTGACTCAGGTTAAGGCAGAATTTTCATTCAAGAGTACAGATAAAGCTGTGAAATTCAGACAAGATGTTTCTCTTATATCTCAGTGAATCTCTGATCTTAATCTCTCTATCTTCATGATAGATGTAGGTGTGTAGGAGCCGCGGTGGTGGCAGAGTGATTGAAGAGCCCATGCCAAAATGCACAGCAGGTTCAGGAATCTCAGATTCCTGCTGAAGTAGAGGTGTACACACTCTAGAGAATGATGTAGTGTTTCTCTCAGAGAGTGAGATCAGATCAGTCCCAGCATGAGTGCATGAGATCATATCAGTCTGTTAGAGCTCAACTGATTCAAATGTGTAATCAGATGCAGTGATTTGAATTGTAATATAATGAAACTGAAGTGATGACTAGTCAGCAGTGTCATATAGAAGTAGTTGTTTGAGAAGCTATATAAGTGAGCTTAACTATCTTGCTTAAATAGCAAGCTTGTAGGCTACAGAATTATTGCAAGGATATCACAGATATGATACTTAGTATACTAAGAAGATTGTATGAGGCACACAGTAACTCTTGTGTATATTATTCCTGTAGAAGAAAAGAAATGAATTGCTGACTTCTTTGATGAGAAGCCAGCATCTAGCTATTCTATATAGACAATGAGTGGATACCCTCCTTTCATTTCACAGATGAGGATAGCCGGAGTGATACCTCAGCAGCACCTCATTGCCAAGGAAGAGTAATCTGCTGACCTTGTATAGAAGCAGGGTTCTCATATCCATCAATCAGATCTTCCTATAATATATCCGAATGATGTCATAGAGCAGTTGGAAACCGGTTCAGACAGCCTGCGGGATGGATGGAATCATCCACATGGAAGTGATGAGCCGTGTGAAACCGCAGCGGGGCCTTGGCGCGGCCGGGAGCGTGACAGTGTTATAGAGAGTAGTTATACAGACTTCTTCTCTCTCTCTTCTCTCTTCTTTTACAGAGAATTAAGAGACTCTTCAGTTACTCTCTTTATAATACTCAGTTTAAGTATTCTGTGATGCTTTTCTGTTTTCTCTAGTCTCTCTGTATCTGTTACTCTGATCTTCTTAACATAGTCTGATCTGTAAGAGAGTTCATTCACTGAGTTCTTAGTTTCCTTAATATATTCTATCTTGAATCAGAACTCACTCAGTCTCTGAGCTCAGTAAATCTATTACTGTGAGAGTTTCTTAATTAAAGTAAACTGTTATAAACTTGTAACGTGGCGGAACCGAAGCGGTGACTAGTCAGCGGCAACACATAGAGGTAGTTGTTTGAGAAGCTGTATGAGTGAGCTTGACTATCTTACTTAAATAGCAAGCTCATAGGCTACAGAGTTATTGCAAGAATATCACAGATATGGTACTTAGTATACTAAGAAGATTGTATGAGGCACACAGTAACTCTTGTGTATATTTCAGTAGAAGTAAAACAAATTGCTGACTTCTTTGATGAGAAGCCAGCATCTAGCTATTCTATATAGACAATGAGTGAATACTCTCCTCTCATTTCATAAGTAAGAATAATCAGAGTGATATCTCAGCAGTGCCTCATTATTAAGAAAGAGTAATCTGCTGACCTCATATAGAAGTGAGGTTCTCATATTCATCAATTGAATCTTTCTATGATACATCTGAATGATGTCATAGAATGATTGAAAATCAGTTCAGACAGGATGAAATTATTCACATGAAAGTAATGAGCTGTGTGAAACTGTAACAGAGTCTTGACACAGCTGAGAGTATGATAATGTTCTTCTCTTTAAGAGCATAGTCTCTATATTCTCAAGATTATCAGATTAGAAATTATCTTTATTGTATAGTAATAATTATCAACTGATTGACAGCATATGTGCTGTGTGTGATATAAAGAAATAGATGAGTTTTTCTGCTGACTGTATAGATCTTTCTTTTTTCATCATCATTCAAATCAAACACATGATAAGTGAGTTTCTTATATATTGATTTGAAATGTGAAAAATGTAGTTAATAAGTGACTTACAGATCTCTCAATATATTTCATTCTATATATGAAATTCTCTGCAAAAGTGATGTATTTTAGAGACAAAGCTAACAGTAGTAGCAGGATTTTTCAAAAAGATTCTCTTCTCTCATAAAACATTTTTCTTCTCCTCTTCTCAATCATAACAGTGAGTGTATGAGAGTATCATTCTTGAAGAATAATTAAGGGCTTATTCTGACATTTTCTAGTGAGTAACAAATGTCTTCATGGTGCGGTGGCGGCCTCCGTGATCACCAAGAAAGCCAGGTTGAAGGCGGAGGTGGCAGTGTCAATGAGCCGCGGGAGCACTGCTTTTCATTGCCACACCTTCTCCTGCTTCTTTTGCAGCTGTGGTGGTAGTCACTGTGCCTTGCAGTGAGATGTCATCTCTTCTGCTGATCAGTTCATTCATGTCTGGTCTGTCTCTCACTCCCCTCACCGCTGTTGCAACACCACCCCCCCCCCCCGGCCAATACAGTGGTGTATGACCCCATGTGGTCATTCAGAGAGAAACCTGGGAAGAGCTTGGTTTCAGAGACAGTGACTCTGAGAAGCTCAATCTGTAGTTCTTCTTTCACAGCATGTCTGAGCCCTGCTCAGAATGCTGCTGAGTTGAGTTCACAGAATCTCACAGTTTCTTTGTCTTCTCTCTGTGAGAAGGCTTCAGTGCAGTCTCTGATCAGTACTGCTACTTGTCTGCACTGTACTAAGCAGCTGAAGAAGAAGAGGATTTTATACACTCATCTCTTCTCTCACTCTTGTTATTTCTATTATATCTGTAACAATAACTTCTATCTCTCTGTAAGTATTACTTCACAGAAAGACATTATATCAATTCTGATAAGAAGTCTAGATACTCAAGCAGTACAGAGTGAGAGTCTCAGAGCTTTAAGTATTGATAGATTCTATCAAGACTAAGAAGATCTCTCTTACTCATCTATAAAAGAAGATAAAAGCATGAGTCTTCAAGATAAAAAAACATCTCAGAATGATTAATCTTAAGAAGAGATCAGTCAGTGCTGCTGTTGAAAGTATTACAGAGATTAATCACTGATTAAAGAGAATCTCACTTCAATTAAAGTAGATGACTGAGATACTTTATAAGTTAATAAGTTAATATTTTATATATTTCTCATACTCTTCTACAGCACTGCAGTACTAACTTCTCAGTAGATAAAGATATCAGTACTGAAGACTTCAATAGTGAAGAATAAGTTTGATAAAGATGTGATTATTAATGAGTAGACTCTGAGATTCTCTCTTTTTACTTTTTCAGTGAGCTGCAGTTTTATTAGATTAGTAGCAGCTTACAGATCAATTAATATTAATCTTTTTATTAATTTTAAATATCTCTTTCTTTTTCTTATTAACTGCTTTAGAAATTTTATACTTATATAGTCTCATTAAACTTCTAAAAAATCCTTTGAGAGAAAATAGAAGAAGAGTGCTACAGAGTTTATAAAACACTGACTCATCACTGTAAGATTATCTCTAAAAAATCTTTTAAGAAAAATAAGAAGTCTCAAGCAGTATTTCTTACTCAATGTCTCTGATATATAACAGAACAGTCTCTACTAGTTATCTTATAGATTACAATCTCTTTCTCAGTATTTTTCAAATACTCAAGCAGTTCTTATAAATTCTCTGATGATAAATAATCTTCTCATTTAATAAGATATTGAAGCTTGCTGTAATATGTTCACTTATTCAATATTTTCTTCATAAGATATTCAGTATCACTCTTAATCTCAATATTATCTAACTGAGATAGCTCTGTCTCAGAGTATTACTTATAGAGCTTTAAATAGAAAATATGAAAAATAGAATGAATTGATTTCAATTCTGTGAGTAATTTCAACTCATATGTCTGCTTACTCATCACTCTTATTACTGAGAAAGATTCTAGTCATCACTTACTAAGCTTCTTACACAGTCTTATTATCTTGATATTCTTTGCTGAAAGTAGTATTTAATCCTCTATTAAGAACTTCATTGAAAGATGTTTTTAATTATAGTATTTCATCTGCTGCTTCTGAGCACAGTAGATGCTTTTCATCATCTTCTCATGAATTTTATTCAAAAGTTTCAATCTCACTTTTACTTCTAACACTGAGAGATACTTCATTCTCTATATCTGTCTGACATTCTGACTATCTATTCTTCTCTTTAAAACATTGTCCACAATGTCACTGAGTAATGAAGAATTATATTCATAATAAGTATAGAAAGAAGATATCTTTAAGATTACATTCTTTGTATTATTATATATGAATTCAGTGATCAGAAGATATTTAAGTCAATTATTCTGATAATATAAACAGAACACTTGAAGATGCTGTTCTAGTGTCTGATTCTAGTGTTCAGTCTGATCATCAATCTGCAGATGAAATGCAGTACTGAGAAGACATCTTATTATAAGATGATAGTAAAAAGTCAATCAGTATTTACTGATGAAGAGAGATTCTCAATCTGTTATTAACAATTTCAGAGCACTGTGATTATAAATAATAGTATCTAAAAACAGATCAGTTAATTCAGAGACTTTAATCTTTTTATAAGTAGAAATATATCTGATCATCTTCATGAAGCAGTCAATAATGATTAAAATTAAGTCATATTCTTTAACTCTTATTAACTTCAGCAGGTTAACTATGAAATTCATTAATAGATTCTGCTATAAGCTCTTTGAAACAGGCAGTGACATCAACTCACTGTATTACTTATACTGCAGAATCTTTATTCTTTAACAGACATTGTAAGTCTCAATATACTCTTTAACATCTGTCTGAAGCTTGTCTCAAGTATATTTATATTTTAGAAGCTTCTCAGTCTTCTCTAATCTGAAGTGCTCTGTATGAAGATTATTATGATGAATTCTCAATAACTTCTGATACACTGCTCTGCTACAAGGAACAAAGACTGAATCATTCAGTAGTAGAAGTTCACATTCTTCTAGTTATCAGTGACTTGATTTCTTAGCAGCACTGTCTCACTCAGAGTCTGTCTCTTTCAAGTTTAAACTGAATTCTTTCTTCTTCAACTTTTGAATTCAAGCTGCAGTAGAGATATTCCTCTTCTATAACTCTTCAATAAATTTTAAAAATAGTTGAATTGAAAGATTATAGACTGTTTTATCCTTTGTCAATTCAATAATTGTAAGATATAATATAAGAAGCTCATGATTTTCAGTGTCAGTTCTCTGCAAGAACTCAGGTTCTCTTTCATCTTCTATACTGAGTCATGCAGCTGCCTCTCCAGCGCTGTTCCTGAGCTTTAGAGAATCTCAACCCTCTGCAGCCAGCTTCTTCTGCAGTGATGACAGAGATTCTTTTATAGAATTCTTCTTCATATCAATAATATTATAATCAGGCTGTTTAGACAGTATATCAGTGAGGTTAAGCTGATCTGAACAGTATCAGATATAGAAATCATACTCTGAAAGCAGCTTTATTCATCTGGCTTAACATTCTGTCAAGCTCTTTGTTATCAAGAAGTAATGCAGATTTGTATGATCAGTGAGAACTTACACTGAGTACTTACTATTCTGAAGATAATGTCATCAGATCTTAAAGAATTCAACAATTGCTAACATCTTCTGATCATGAGTATCATATCTTCTCTGTATGAGTGATAACTTCTTGAAGAAGAAAGTCACTGATCTTTATTCACAGTATCTTATAGACTCTGTGAAAAAGTCTTCTCTTACAGACAATTCATTGTCTGTTTTCTCAGAAGTGATTATTCCCTGATTCTTTCAATGTTGAAAGGTCTTCAGTGTCAACTGTGAAAAGATTTCACAGATTTCATTTTCAGATACATCAGTCTCACACTGACTGAGTAAGTTGAGATTAAAATGATTCAGTATTATAGCATCTGTGAAAGCTTGTTTCAATTCTACAAACACCTGCACAGTGTCTTGAGTGAGAATAAACAGTTCTGTTTTTCTGTCTTTCACACTTCTTTTCAACAGATTTGTAAGAGGGGCAGTAATTCATGAATATACATAGATGAATTATCTATAGAAATTCATAAATTCTAGAAACATCTACATCTCACAGTATATCTACAGTGTCAGCCAGTTCTCAATAACAGAGACTCAGCTCCTGTTCATTGAAATGTCATTCATCTTAATAATATAATCTAAGAAATCAATCTCCTGCATGTAGAATGAGCATTTTTCAGTGTTTGTATAGAGTTAATACTGTCTCAAGTGACTCAACACTTCTCAAACATGAGTATCATGTTCTTTCTCTGTTTTTGAGAAGATTAGAATGTTATTCAGATATACTATACAGAAGATGTTGACAAGGCTCTGCAGTGCCTCATTTATATAGATCTGAAAGATGACTGAAGTGTTACAGAGATTAAAAGATAAAACAAGATATTCAAAATTGCTGTACTTAGTACAAAAGACTGTTTTTCAAACATCATCTTTGTTAACTCTGATTCTATGATAGACATTCTGTATATCAATCTTTGAGAACATCTTTGCTTCAGATAATCAATCAATTATCTTGTCAATCAATGATAATGAATAGTGATTCTTAACTGTCACCTTATTGAGACCTCTGTAGTCTATGCATAGATGTAGTCTATCATTCTTCTTGAGTATAAAGAGTATAGATGTCTCTGCTGAACTCTTTGATAAATATATTCAGTTCTTTGATTGCACTTCTTCAAGATATTTATGCAGAACATTCAACTTCTTTACAGACAAGTTATAAAGAGGCCTGTATAACACTGTTACACTGTCTTCAAGGTGAATCTTATATTATATCTTGATATCAGGAAACTTCACTGCTTCCTTTTTCAAAAAGACATTCTTAAAATCTGTAAAGAGATGTCATATATGTCTGCCTTCAATAATGAATACTGCTGCTAATCTTGCAGTGAGAATGATGACTTCTTCATCTGTTCTCAAGTCTCAATCACCTGCTATGCAGTATATTGACTCAATCTTTTTCTCAAGATTCTTTCAATGAAACTCTTCAGATTTCTCTATCACTGTCTCTTCATTAGTGAGACAGTATCATCACACCTGAGTGACTCAGTCAATGAGAGAATTGTTTTCTCTCAATCACAGAAGACCTAGAATGATGTTCTCATCTATGATGTTGACTGTATGAAGAAGCAGACTGCTCTTCTTGAAGATTTCTTCTGAGTCTGTGATCACACACTTTGCTTGAATTATGCTAAAATGATGACATTTTATTTCATCTGTAAATTTTGCATGGCCTGATGAATCTATCTTCTTTCAACTCTTCATCAAAGAAAAGAAATAGAATATGAAGTCAGTATTCACTCTGAAGTTAAGTAGACATCTCACTGATATCTCTTCATTCAGAATATACATTGTGATTGTAACATGAACTCAGAGATGTGAGAATTGTCAATTCTTGTCTTTCTCTTCTTTATCTTTCACAGATATGTTTGTCAGAAGAGGAGTTAACTTTGAGAAGATATCTTCTCAGTTTCTTTTCTTCTTCAGCTTCTTGCAATCACTGACATAGTGATTATCAGCTCTGCAGTTAAAACAGAGATCTTTGTCAAATCTTTTTTAACATTTCTTCATAGTGAGTGAAGAATCAGAATACTTGGAATTCTTCTTTACTTTCTCTGCACTGAAGCTGTCACAGCACTGTTTAAATTCTGTCATTGATTGCTTAGAAGAGATCTTGTTGATCTTTTTCTCAGAGAATTGATTATTCAAATAGATTCAGAAAGCCAGATTGATAAGCTCAGTGTAATTAGTTAATGAACTCTGATATTATGATATTATTATTCACATCTTGTAAGTCAGCTTTATAAGATAAAGCTGTGTTTTTAATTGATTTAAATCATCAGTCAATTTCTCTCAATATTCTTCAAATCTTGTGTTGAAATTGAAAGAATTCTCATTATCTTATTAATGTAATGAGTTGAACTGCTGTATCACTATGAAGCTACAGTTGTGATGATCTTTGATTTGATTCAGTAGAAAGTTCTTGAATTCTTCTCAAGTCACAGCAGTATTGATACACTCAAGCTTTCTCTTCTTGATAACTCAAGTAGTTGCAGAGATGTCTTCAAGAAGGTTGATGATGTATATTACTTATATCTTATAAGTATTATACTGGCTCAGGTTAAGGTGGAATTTCTGTTTAAGAGTATGAATAAAGCTGTGAAATTCAGATAAGATGTTTTTCTTGTATCTCAGTGAATCTCTGATCTTAATCTCTCTATCTTCATGATAGATGTAGATGTGTAGAGGCCGCAGCAGTAGTAGAGCAGTTGAAGAGCTCATATCAAAATGTGCAGTAAGTTCAGAAATCTCAGATTTCTGCCAGAGTAGAGATGTACATACTCTAGGAAATGATGTAGTATTTCTCTCAGAGAGTGAGATCAGATTGATCTCAGTGTGAGTATATGAGGTCATATCAGTCTGTTAGAGCTTGACTGATTCAAATATGTAATCAGGTCAAGTGATTTGAATTATAATATGACAGAATTGAAGCAGTGACTAGTCAGCAGTAATATATAGAGATAGTTGTTTAAGAAGCTGTATGAGTGAGCTTGACTATCTTGCTTAAATAGCAAGCTTATAGACTACAGGGTTATTGCAAGAATATCACAGATATGATACTTAGTATACTAAGAAGATTATATGAGGCACACAGTAACTCTTGTGTATATTTCAGTAGAAGTAAAATGAATCACTGACTTCTTTAATAAGAAGTCAGCATCTAGCTATTCTATATAGACAATGAGTGAATACTCTTCTCTCATTTCATAAGTGAGAATAACTGGAGCAATATCTCAGCAGCGCCTCATTACCAAGAAAGAGTAATCTGCTGACCTCATATAGAAGTGGGGTTCTCATATCCATCAATCGGATCTTCCTATGATACATCCGAATGATGTCATAGAGTGATTGGAAACCGGTTCGGACGGGATGAAATCATCCGCATGAAGCGATGGGCCGTGTGGAACCGCAACGGGGCCTTGGCGCGGCCGGGAGCGTGACAAAACTGTTATAATCAGTTCTATCAGTAATCACTGTTATAAGACTCTTAAAGTAGTGATATCAGTGATGAAAGAATTTTACTATTGTAAAAAGCTTCTGATTATAAATATTATAGTTGATCTCTGTGAGTTATATCTTTTATAAGAAAAAGATCACTGAAACTCAGTTCTTATTTAACTATAGTTATAAGACTATTTCTGAAATTGTAAAGAAGAAGACATCTGTCTTTAATCTAGTTAAGAGTAAGAGATCAAAGTGAAACAGTATTACTATATCTGTGAATATCTATTTTAATCTTATAAAGATCTTATAAGCTTCTGAGATAAGAAAGTTCTTACAGTTCTCTCTTCTTAATAATCTTTTTATTCTCTATTTATAGAATGACTTCTTCTTATTTTCATTCTTCAGTATATCTGTAAGAGTTAAGAAGATTCTTATAAATATAAAGATAAATCATCTATAGAAATTCACAAAGCTCAGAAAGATCTGAATCTTATAAATACTAGTTAACTCTGATTATAATAGAATAGTCTTAATCTGTGAAGATTTCATCTGAATATTATCTGCAGTGATTATATATTCTAGGAAATTAATTCAGCAGATACTGAAGTTATACTTTATAAGCTTAATATACAGTTCTATCTCATCTCAGATCTTTAATATACTTCATATATACTCAGTGTATTCTTTCTTCTTTATAAAGTACATCATCACATTATTTAGATATATTATCATAAAGATATTCAGATATATATGAAGTGTTTTATTAATGAAAGACTGAAATACTGTAGAGACATTAGTCAGATCAAAAGATATTACTAAGTATTCAAATAATTTCAGTACAGTTCTAAAGACAGTCTTTCATTTATTCTCAGACTGTATTCACAGCTGTGTATATATATTGATTATATTCAGTTATATGAATATGACAGCTTTCATGAGATGATTGATTACATTCTCAATCAGAGATAGAGAGTAGCAGCTCTTTATTATCTTAAAGTTCAGATTATAGTAATCTACACATAATCTGAGATCTTTATTCTTCTTCTTTATAAATATCACAGAGGCTTCTGCAGAGATCTGTGAAGATCAGATAAAGTCATTCTTCAGATTCTTCTTCATATAGATTTGCAAGACCTCTATCTCATGATGAAAGAGCTTATAGATTGATTCTCAGAAGAGTTTCTGCTCTTCTATCAAATCTATTACTAGATTCTTCTTATGATGAGAAGAAAGCTCAGCTGTCTTTACTAAACTGAATATCTCTATGAAATCTCAGTATTTCTCTGATATCTGAAGCTCAGTTTTCATGACTGTGAGATTCTCAGACACTTATAAAGTTATTATATAGATGAGCTTGTCTTCTCTAATTAACTCTACAGCATTAACTAATTCTATCTCTGTAAGTAAGTCTGTCAATACTGATCAGAAGTATAAATCTGACTTATAGACAGCTATATACAGATTGTGTCTTTGAAGTTATACAAGTTCTAAGTACATATCATCTGTGATGTCTGTGATAATCACAGTTTTCACAAATCTTCTTCAGATTTCAGAGAGATCTTGTAATTCAAAGATAACTCTTATAAGTCTCTCAGCTCTCAGATCTGAGTTCTCATATTCTGCTTATTATAAGAGTAGATTCTCAGTCTTCATCTTTCAGCTCATTCACTTTACAAGCTTTAGAGACATCACAGTGATCTGGAATTCTGAGTTTATTAATACTTTTCATACTTACAGAGTAGTAGTACTGTGATGCAGTCTCTTTCTATAAGTAAGTATTTTCATCAGAGAAGTAACAGATTCAGATATCAGCTTTAAAACTCTTAAAAAGACTGTTGCTAACTCTGTCTGTGACTTCTTAAATTTCTATATTAATTTGTCTGAACAGTTTGCATGAAGATGTTCTGATTTAGAATAGATAAAGCAGAGTCTCTTTTTCTTAATCTCTCTATTATACACTCTATTTATAGAAGCTTATAAAGCTCTCTCTCTCTACTTAACAGTCAGATATGAATCTCTCTATATCTTATCATCTTTTTCTAACAAATCTGTTCTCTATTATTCTAGATCTCACAGAGCTAGTCAGTGATTCACTCTTCACAGATCTGTGACTCTTACAGTGATTTACAAGCAGTGAATGAGAGTCATCAGTTTCTTCAGAATTAAGAACTTAGAGTCTTACTCAATGAGCTTATTCTATATATCTTTATTCAGTCTCTTTATAAATATTATCATTCAGATCTTGTTTCAGAGCTCTGTTTTCACAGATCTTAATTCACATCATAATTTCATGAAACATCATGAGTAGTCTTTATCAGATTTCTCATCTCTTTTTCTAATATTAATAATCACAGTTCAGATGTTCTCTGTTCAGCTCACAGAGTCTCTCAACTTATTCTCTAGATAGATCTTGAGAACAGACTAGTAGAATCTCTCATGATTATTTTCTAAATAATTCAGCTAGTTCTTGACTTCAGTGTAATAGAGATCTATTATTATATAGATAACAGCTTCTTCATCTTTTATATCACACAGTCAGGCTTGTGAGTCAATTTCAAATATAAACTTATAAAAGCTTTTATAGATTGTGATTCAATAAGTGACCTTAAGTGATCACAGCTTAAGAAAGTTTCTTTTCAGTTCATAAGTGTCTCTGAAGATTATGTCTAGAGACTCAGTTCAAGAGTGTTTACAGATAGTAAGCATTTCTTATAGAAAAATAGCTTGATTTCATGAGAGATGCTCAAGAATGTTCTTAACTAAGATTAATTTATTTATAAGTTTGAAGAATTTCTCTATTACAGATGTAGAGAATAATGTTCTGTGAGTAATTAATAAGTTCTCTGAGACTTCTTTCATAGAGATTATTCATGATTTGAGTGACTGCTTCTGAATGTCTGCAGTAGAGTTCACAGAAATTAAAGTATACAAGTTTCTAGTTCTTTCAGTTATAACAGATGATTGCTGACTGACTGAGCTTGAAATGTAAGAATAAGTGCTCACAGATGATTATTCAGATGTTTGCAGCTTGATGTAATATGTACTGTTAACTACTAGAAGTATTCACAGTAGAAAGATAAAATGTAGAGATTAAATGTATAATAGTATTCAAGCTGAGTTATGAATAGTATTCGCGAACTTCAGTCTATATAGTTGTGTGTAGTCAAGAGCCGCTAGCCCTATTAGTTACAACAAGAGATAGGAATAGAGGTAAAGAATCCGCGAGAAGCGGGATTTCTTACAAGAAACTTCATCATCATCTTCTCTATTATCTCTGAAACTGCTTTTACAACTGATCAGTTAGTAGTATAATCAATAGTAGTATTATTCATCAGTTTTCATTTAACATTCACAGTAATATGTCTATGAGATTCATCTCTCATTATTTAAACAGTTGTATTGTATACTTCATCTGATATTGTACTTTCTTGCATTCTAACTCTTTCTTAGATTCTTTCACAACCTGATAATTCAGATACTCATGAGTATACATCTGAATGTTCTCAGTCATGCTTGACAAGTATACTCTTGATTTGAGTACACTCATGAGTTCAGAGCTTTCTAAGTGACTGAATTCCTTGTGCATGTGAGTTATCAAGTTGTATTAAAATGAAGATTCTAGATAGAGAGCTTCTGTATATTCTAGATTACAGTAAAGTATAACATTGTTTTTCAATTTTCTCAGCTTAAAGTTCAGAAGCATCTCTTCTACTACTTTTATAAGATGCTTATTATCTGATATCTTGTCATTCTTCAAGTGAGAGATTATAGTATTCACTCATTCTGATTTCTTGCATTCTCTCAGTGTGTTTAATATGAACATCTCTTGTGCCTGATTTACAGAACTCTTATTTATGAAATCAGATCTGTGACTGATTGTATCAGATATCATGATATCTGATCTCTTTCAGTATTTGATATGAAGATTATATACTTGAAACTCTGAGATTCAACATACTAAGTATTTAAAAGGTTTTATTATTAATTATAGATAGACAAGGCTTTTATGATCTGTGATTACTGTTGTTGTATATCTATTATTAATATATTTATCTCATAATATCAGCATATGCTTGATTACTAGCAATTTCTTTTCATACACTGAGTAATTGTGCTCAGTATCTGATAGTTTTCTATCATTATATGCTACTGAGTGCAGCTTGCTGTTCTTGCTTATCTGTAGAAGAGTATCTCTGATAGCTCATTCAGATATATTCATCTTAATATAGAAAGGTTTATCATGATCTGATTGAATAAGTACTGAGAATATTATTATATATTCTCTCAGTGTGAGAAAAGCCTCTTTACACACAGTATTTCAGATGATTGAATGAAACTTCTTCTTTCACAGATTTGTATCTATTTCTCTTAAGAGATCTGAGAGTGATGCAGATATTTATATGAAATTCTTGATAAATCTGCAGTAGTATGAGACTAACTTAAGAAACTGTTATATATAATGTATGTTTCTCAGCTGCAGTCAATTCACTATAACATTCAATTTCTTCAGAATGAGGTATATATAGTTATTACTTACTATATATTCTATAAACTTCAACTCTTCTATTTTAAATACACACTTGATTGATTTGATATAGAGCTTATACTCTGTCAGAGTTGTAAGCACTTTATCAAGATGCTTCAGATGTTCATCATATGAGTTTGAAAAGACTAGAATGTTATCAAGATATATAAGACATGAGGTTTCATTCTGTTTATAAAGAATTGTATTCATCATCATTTAAAAGATGACAGAGACATTTGTCAGACTGAATGATATTATCAGGAATTCAAACTTCTCTTATTACATATTAAACATAGTTTGCAGAACTGACAGTTTGTCTATATAAATCTACTAGTATTCTGAGAGAAGATTGATCTTTGATAGATATCAGATATTTTCAACTGTATTCAACTATTGTTGAATTTATAACAGTGAATATTCATTCTTGATTATAAGCTTATTAAGTGCTTGATAATTAATACACATTCATCACTCTTCACTTATCTTTTTCACAAATAGAACTGAAAAGCCTTATACACTTAATAAGAGTTATATAAGTTCACATTCTAGAAGATCTGTGATCTGATACTTCTGTTCCTTGAGATGCATTTGTGATAGAGAGTATATATTCTGATTGACTGATTTTGCATCTTCTGTATCAATCTTATGTACAAATTCTTATTTTAGCAGTAATTCTGATAAAAGATCTGTTCAGAAGACCTTCTCATACTTTTTCAGAAGCTTCTTCATACACTTATTCTTCTGTATATCTTTTATCTTAATTTTCTTCACTTTCAGGTTCTGTATAACATACAGAATGCTTTTAAATGAGATCTTATAAATCATTCTCTTTACTTATTAATGTGTAAGCAGATTTAACTCTTCTATATCAGAGATGTGAAATGTCCTTCTCATATCAGTTGATAGAATTGTATGAATCTTTTTCTTTCTATCAGTCAACTGTATATGACATGTATATCATTGAATCTACAGATTGAATGTTTGAAATTAATTAAGTCTGAGAATAAGATTGTATTTCATGTTCTGCAGCTCTTATACTTAAATATAGCAAGATCATTCTCTGAAGTACAAGAGAACTCTTACTCTTACAGATAATATCAAATATTAGTTATTAGATAATCTTATATATCAGAGATTCTTCACTCAGCAGACCTCTTTCAATCTTCAGATTATATAATTATTAATATATTATATAGATGCTTCTGTGTTCACTAACACTTTTACAGTCATCTCTCAATTCTTATTCAAGTGCTCTCTATACATTAACATTTCAGGTCTTAAGATATTGACATGAGTATTCACTTCATTATTCTCATCTACATCTTATTTAAGAGTCTGCTTCTTCTTTGTATTCACAGAATTCAGAGAGTTATCTAATACAGACATCTCTTTCACTTTGAAGACTTTTCATAGAATATCAGCAAGTATCTTCAAGCTCACTGATTCTGCTAGTTTTTTAACTCTCTTACTTCTCTTAACTATGCATACTGAGTGTAATCTTTTACATCATGATTTTAACATCTGCAGTTAAAGCAAGCTCAATACTTATAATATCAAGATTTTCACTCAGAGAATTTCTTTTTCAGAGAATTCAGTGCTTTAGTAATAATATTCAGATCTAGATTCATTGCATTCAGATGTATAACTTATATTATAGAAGTCTGATTACTCATTCTTCACTGAGACATACTTAATTACATTATTTTCTATCACAATTGACTCACTTGTTTCTATATAATAAGAATGTTGTATACTTTCTTCACTGTGTCTGACTGTGAGATTAAGTATTTCTATTTCACTCTCAACTCAGGTGTAAGATTATGAATGAAGATCTATAAACAGAAAGATGTTGAAAGCTCTTTATTTAATACAAGATAGTATAAGCTGAAGTATGTAAAGTATGATGTAAGATTACTTATTTATCTACACTCAGTGAAGTATTTATAATACTTGTCTTATATATTTACTTTCTCAAAGTTATACAAGATTCATTTGAAAAACTCATTTCATATTTATAAGAATGAATATCACTTCAGATCTGTGAGATTTATCTTTTTATTAGTTATTCACAATGACTTTGCTTTTCTATATAGAAATATGACAGATCTTAAGACTTGTTGAAATTTCATTGACTGTCTATCTGTAAGTTTATATTCAATTCAATAATATAATTGTATCTGACTTAGTCAGCTGATTACAGCATTATTTTTTCAGTCATTATTGAAGCTTAATAACTCTGACAGATCTTCTGACTTAATATATCTCATGCTCAGATTCTTATTCTGTGCAGTGATCTCTGATAATATATATACTTCTGAAGAGATTGTGAATAATTATAATAAGATCTTCAGATTCAGTGTAGTTATCTATCTGTATAAACATTCAATCTCTCACTGCAGATCTAAGATCTGGTTTTCTCTATTTCTATTAATAATGATGATTGCATTAATAAAGCTCTTTATAGTGAATGCTTGATCTGCAGTGAATGTTAATTGTTATTTAACTTCTGTCTCAGCCTGTCACTGTGTATACAAGGCCTTAATCTCATTTAGAATTCTTGTACATGTACAGAGCTTTAATTCTGATTCAGCAGTCTCAGTTACTTTTCTTACTGCTTTAAGTAAACTCTCTGAGAGGTTCTGTATATCTTCTGATTCAGGTAGCAGAGAAGAGTGTTATTCATATTAACTAGAAGAGATATTCATTTCAGTGATTTCTCATTGATTGTACAATGTCTATCATTATATCACTGTATTATTATTATTATATCACTATATTGTTATATCGCTATATTATTATATGATTTCTGTTATCATTGTATGACTTCAGTGATGATCACTCTCTCTTTTATCTCTTTAAGTGAAGAGCAGTCTTCTTTGAATCTGGTTCACTACTCTCATTTCTTTTCTCACATCTCATCTGTTCACATACATGGCATTTGTCTGAGTGTGAAGTTTTTCCTCAACAAGTGAAGCAGTATTAATCAGATACTCTTTCACTCACTGCTCTTTATATACTATCTTTTGAGATATTCTAGAATTACTCTGACATAATAACTATAAATTACTTCATAGATGAAATTATCACACTCTAAAGAAGTCTGTACTTCTCACCAGTTTTTAGACATGCTATCAGATGTGATTCAAAGGTTGCTTAAGTTAGTGTATGATTACAGGCGTACATCAGCTTCTTATATATTGTAATATTATATGCTAAATTAATTAGTGGCCGCTATGACCTCTCTTTACACTTGTACACTAGTAGTTCGGAAGCGGCCGCGTTATTATCCGACGGTCGTACGTTCTTCCGAACCTGTAAGAGGCCTACGCCGAATAGATCGGTATAATATTGATAGGTCTTATATAACAAAGATAAAAATGTTAGAGAAGGAAAGAAAGAGAAAGTGTGAGAATCAGTGATTGAGATGGATATTTATACGCATATGTGGTGGTGTACATGGTGGAGCTTCGGAGTGGAAGAATATACGCGTGTTTGTAGCAGCCGAGGATCAGTGATTGAAAATGACTGAGAATCGGAGTGTATGCTACGCGCATTTGTAGCAGCCATGGATCAGTGATCAGAAGTGGCTGAGAATCGGAGTGTACACTACACATGTTTGTAGCAGCTGTGGATCAGTGATCAGGAATGGAAGAATCTATGAAGTGTAATGAAATAGTCTATATAATTGATCAGGCGCAGTCTGTCACATTAGTCCCCTCTTTTCAGAAGCAGTTCTCATCAGTCAAGAGCTGCTGTTTTGAATAATGCAGAACTTGGAGTCCAGGTCAGTTGATCATAGTCAACTCATTTCATCAGATATTGTCAGCTGCGGCTGTGAGATCTCTCATTGAGAATAGCTTCAATCTCTCACTCAAGCTCATTATCTTCTTCTATAATGCCTGACGGCTGCCAGTCAGAAGTCAGCTGAGAAGAGAACAGATCAGTGATAGTGCAGTGAAGCAAGCTCATGTGAAATACATCATGAATTTCTAATAATGTGTCAAGACAGTAGTTGTGACTATCTAGAACTTCTATCACTTTATACCTGGTGTGGTGGTAGTCTAGCATACAAGATGAATATGTGATTCATATATTCTTGAGATTCAATCATACAAGGTCTTCTATCTTATACTGCTCTGTGAGATCTCATTGAATATTAATTTGATCTTCTTGATCTTGTTTTACAGTTGTCATGAAGACCTCTGCTCAGTTGCAGGTGTCTCAGAGCTTCATTACTATATTATCAGTGATCTGAATTGAACTGTGAGAGTTCAGTGTGCACTGTATAATCTCTAGAAGATTCAACACTTTCATGTGATATCTGTGTGTAAGGAAGAACAGGCTTACATCTGTTAAAATGACATCTCAACTGTTAATAGTGATCTCTGTGTGTAGAAGAAGATCATGTCAATCATCTTGTGAGTAATTATAGAACTTATAAAGATAATTCTTTATAATCTGAATTATCTGTTCTGATGCATCATCAGTCTCAGAGTGATAGACAGTTGACAGATAGTGTATAATCTTGAGAACTTGACAGATTCTTGTTCAGAGAGCACTCATGAATTAATGATCTTAATCTGATACTATCAATCTCAGCAATTCATGCATCTGATAGAATGAACTCTGTAAGAAGGCTTCAGTGACTTGTTCAGTGTTTATCTTGTTACAAGATTTCAATATTACATTCTTACTTAGTTAGTCAACAATGATCAGAATGTTTCTGCAGCTCTTACTCTCAGATAGGTCAACAGTGAAGTCAATTGCTATATCTCATCAGATTCTATCAGAGACATTGAGTGATTTCAGTAGACCTTTTCTATGATTCTTTCATGAGATAATAGAAGAACAGTGATTATAGTTTTGAATGAAGTGTCTGATACTGTTTAATATCTCAGATCAGTAGAATTCTCAGAAGATCATTCTATACAGTTGTTTACAGTCTGAATGACTGATCATATACAAATCATGCATCTCTTGCATTATCTGAGTGTGTAAGAGTTCAGAGTGAGAGACTCAGCATCATTTGCAGAATCATAGAGTATTATTGTTATTGATTAAGCATTCTGAGATATTGATTCTGATATGTAGTTCTGGGAAAAATCAGGGTGCTTCTTGACATACTGCTTCAGTGAGAGTCTGAAGAAGTTCATCAGCCTGAGCTGCTGTATACTATAGTTTATTCAGTGTAGAAGAAGTGAAGATATTGATGTCAGTTCTAATCAGAGAAGTATATATAATGCTGTGAGCTGTTCTATCTTGATTAATTAATATCTTCAGATTCAAGAGCTGATGCTCTCAGTTCATTCAGTGAGTATCTGTTATATCAGATGACATATCTTGCTCTTGTCATGAGAGAGCATCTGTCATCAAGTTCTGACTATCAGAACAGTAGTGTATTGTAAAATGAAAGCAGCTTAGAAACTCAGATCATTACATCTATCATTCAGTAAGTTTATGAGTAGTTGTGAAGTATTTGAGATTCTTATGATCTGTGACTATCTCAAATTCAGAGATACTTCAGAGTTCAGAGTCTCATTCTTCTAAACAGTGTACAATTGTAAGAAGTTTCTTATTATAGATCTTATAATTGTATTCAGTGAGACTCAGTTTCTTAAATATGAAGACATATAGTCATAGAACATCTTCATTATTATATTGCAATATCACTTCTCCTGTCATATAGTCAGAGAAATCAGCTTCAATAACTGTTTCATGATCAGGATTAAATGTTATCAGCAGAGAGATATTAATAAACATCTTCTTCATCTGTATAAATGCAGCTTTGATGTTCACTGATCATTGAAATACTGAGTCTTTCTTAGTAAGATCTGTAAGTGTCTCATGATATCTGAGAAGTTTTATATAAATCACTGATAGAAGTTAGCAAATCTGATGAAGCTTTATACATCTTTCACAGTATATGGAGCTTCTCATTCAAGAATGATGAAGACTTTCTCAGAATTCATTTGAATCCCCTTATCAGCTTCTATAATAAAACCCAGATACTTAGTACTCTTGACTTCAAAATCACACTTGTCAATATCTATTGATAGTCCTGCTTCTTGTAGCTGTTGTAATATCTTTTATACATGTTCTTAGTGTTCTTTTCTGAATTCATCAGTGAAGATGAGAATGTCATCTAGATAAGTAGATGCAAACTCATCAAGAAAATCTCAGAGTGCTCAGTTGATATACTTCTGAAATATACTGAGAGTATTAGCCAGTTCAAAGAGTGTGATTATTCATTCAAAGAGGTCATAATATGTTCAGAATGCTGTAAGTCATTCATCTTCTTCAGTGATATGAATCTTATGAAACACAGCAATGATATCTAGTTTTATAAATCATTGAGCTTGCCTGATCTGTGCTAGAGTTTCATTGATGAGAGATAAGAGATATTGATCTTTCTTTGTCAATCTGTTCAGACCTCAGTAGTTCATGCAGAATCAGAGTTCTTTATCTAATTTCTTTGTAAAGAGAATAGAGGCTGCAGCAGAAGAGTTGTTAATATATATGAATTCTTTATTCAACAGATCATTGAGTGTCTTTCAAAGAAGAAGGAGTTCATCTCAGAACATGCTATAAAGAGAGTCTTATGATAATTCAGAGTTCTTATCATTCTTTTTCTCTAACTTGATACTGTGATTCACTTCAGAACCTCATAAGAGAGGTATATTTATAATATTATCTTGTCAGAAGACATCTAGATATTCATGATATTATTAAGAGAGTTTTGTACAAGAATCTGTTATTATAACATGAGATAACTTTTCTAGAGTCTTTTTGATATTGATCAGACTGATGGAATAGATTGATACATGATCTTGCTATCAGTGACTCTGTTGATGATTTTGATAATGACTTCTTTTTCAGAGTATTTTGTACACATTGACAGAGATCTGTGTCAGGTTCATAATCTTGTGAATGTCATTTTTGTGAACTCTATCATTGTTAGAGAATATCAAGCTTCTGTTTTAAGTATTTAATAAGATGTCTTGTTCAGATAGTCAGGCAAGTTCTAACATAAGATTATAATCAAGATTATTAACTTCATATGTGTAGACATCTTCATATTGATGTTCTTCTACATCTATGATCAGCTTCATCATGTAACAGGTATAAATGTCTTTTGAATCATCAAATTCTGTGAGGAGTCAGGGTTTTGATAGAGGAATACACTGAAGATTATAATGTCTTATGACTGAAGATTTTATCATTGCATAGTAGCATAGATCACTGTCTATCATGGCCTTCATATTATACATGTTATTAATCACAGTGAATACAAGAATCACATTCATTGTCATCTTCTCTTCAAATTGTTATTGTCTGATCTCTTCAAGCTTCTGTTTATGAATTTGAACAGAAGCTAATCTTTTCTCTGTTTCACTGAGACATTCTCATAGTTATTCTCTGAATCTTTCTCTAATGCAATGTGGTTGACACAGACAGGTGCTGATTCATTCTTTGAATGAGAAGGCACTGATCCTTCTCTTGAATATAAAGACATATAGGTTAATCAGCAGTTGAAAGCAATGTGTTCTGATTGATTACAGTTGATGCACACTCTATATTGATGTTGATCAGCAGCTTCTTTGAGAGTGATTCCAGAGACTCAGAAGCCTGTTTGAATGACAGAGATTCTTGCTTATGTGTAGACATTTGAGTCTACTCAATTCATGACATCTGTATTATTGTTATTTCTCAGCACAGATGTATGAGTCACTGAGGTGTAATGTCTTCTGTCACTATTCTGTATATTCTTGAGCTTGGTAAGATGATCATTCATTGTTCAGAGCTGTGTGCAGAAGTCTTCATAAGTTAAGTCTTTATCTGCACTCACAAGGGCCTGTAAGAGTTTGAAAGTCAATGTCTTCTTGAGCATGCTAATCTTCATTTGATTCTCTCAAGACTGATCACCTGCTTCTAGAATCTTGATGTTGAAGTCAGGAATGAATGTTATAAGAGAAGTGTTTCTCTGTCAGATGCTCTATAATCAATCTAATACTTTCTGTTGCATGGCAGTGTCTTGAAACAGAATATCAAGATATTTCATGATATTATCAGGTGTTTGCAATGCTGATTCACATGCTTTTATTCATGAATAAAACTTCTGTTTTATACGATTCTTCAATTGTTCATTGATATATCAATCTTGATTGATTAATGAACTGATGAAATCTTCATCTATACTCAGTTTTATGAGCATTTTCATCCTTCATGATGAGTAGAGAGTGAGATCAGAAGTATTAAAATATATAGAAGCATCTAAGTGTTCTTTCAGTGCTTTTATATTCAATTCTGTAGATGCTGAAATTGCATGAGTTCCTTGTTGTGATAATTGTTGAATCTCTTCATATTGATGTTGTTGAGTTGCATGCATATCAGCTATTTATTGTTATTATAGTTTCAACATTGCTTGAAGCCACTGTGACACTGTGTCTATGCTCATGTTTAAGAGTTTCATATTATCATTAAACATGATTATATCAATTGTTGAATATATAATATCTGTGAAATCTGAAGAAGTGTAATTGTATTCTTATATATCTGAGTGTCAGAACTCTCAGGTCTTTCACTGATATTCTCTTATAAGATCTTATTCTCTTCATAAGATCTTGTTATGAGGCCAGAGTGACTGGTGAGCAAGCTTCTATCTGAGAACTCAGTGTTCACTTAACTGTGTGACTGTTTCTTACACATCATTACATGTTCAGATATCTCTTGATAAATAATCATTTCTGATGAGAAGATGATGTGTGAATAATTGTTTCTTAATAAGAAGACAATGAATGTTTTTATAGTGTAAGAGGTCTACACTGAATAGATTGGTATAATATTGATAGGTCTTATATAACAAAGATAAAAATGTTAGAGAAGGAAAGAAAGAGAAAGTGTGAGAATCAGTGATTGAGATGAATATTTATACATGTATGTGGTGGTGTACATGGTGGAGCTTCAGGGCAGAAGAATATACACGTGTTTGTAGCAGCTGAGGATCAGTGATCAGGAATGGCTGAGAATCGGAGTGTACACTACGCGCGTTCGTAGCAGCCGCGGATCAGCGATCAGGAGTGGCCAAGAATCGGAGCGTACACTACGCGCGTTCGTAGCGGCCGCGGATCGGCGATCGGGAATGGAAGAATCTATGGAGTGTAATGGAATAGTCTATATGATTGATCGGGCGCAGCCCGCCACAGAACCACATATCAAGAACTTTATTAAAAGATGTTTTTAATTATAGTATTTTATCTGCTACTTCTGAGTGTGATGAATACTTTTCACTATCTTCTTATAAATTTTATTCAAAAGTATCAATCTCACTTTTACTTCTGATACTGAGAGATACTTCATTCTCTGTATCTATTTAATATTCTGACTATCTATCTCTCTCTTTGAAATATTATCTGTAATGTCACTGAATAATAAAGAATTACATTTATAATAAGTATAGAAAGAAGATATCTTTAAGATTGTATTCTTTATATTATTATATATAAATTCAGCAGTTAGAAGATATTCAAGTCAATTATTTTAATAATATAAACAGAATACTCAAAGATGCTGTTCTAGTGTCTGATTCTGGTATTCAGTCTGATCATTGATCTGTGAATGAAATACAGTACTGAGAAGACATTTTATTATAAGATAATAGTAAAAAGCTGATCAGTATTTACTGATGAAGAGAAATTCTTAATCTATTATTAACAATTTTGAAGCACTGTGATTACAAATGATGATATCTAAAAATAGATCAGTCAATTCAGAGGCTTTAATCTTTTTATAAGTAGAAATATATCTGATCATCTTCATGAAGCAGTCAATAATGATCAAAATTGAGTCATATTCTTTGACTCTTATTAACTTCAGCAGATCAACTATGAAATTCATTAATAGATTCTGTTATAAGCTCTTTGAAACAGGCAGTGATATTAACTCACTATATTGCTTATATCACAGAATCTTTATTCTTTGATAGATATTGTAAGTCTTAATATACTCTTTGACATCTATCTGAAGCTTGTCTTAAATATATTTACATTTTAAAAGTCTCTCAGTCTTCTCTAATCTGAAGTGTCTCATATGAGAATTATTATGATGAATTCTTAATAACTCCTGACACACTGCTCTACTATAAGAGATGAAGACTGAATCATTCAGCAGTAGAAGTTCACATTCTTCTAGTTATCAGTGACTTGATTTCTTAGCAGCATCATCTCACTCAGAGCCTGTCTCTTTCAAGTTTAAATCAGATTCTTTCTTCTTCAACTTCTGAATTCAAGCTGCAGTAGAGGTGTCCCCCTTCTATAACTTATCAATGAATTTCAAAAGTAGTTAGATTGAAAGATTGTAGACTGTTTTATTCTTTACCAATTCAATGATTATAAGACATGACATGAGAAGCTCATGATCTTCAGTATCAGTCCTCTGCAGAGACCCGGGTTTTCTTCCACCTTCTATACTGAGTCGCGCAGCTGCCTTTCCGGCGCCGTTGCACCGTCTTCAAGGCGAATCTTATGTCGCACCTTGGTGTCAGGAAACTTCGCTGCTTCCCTTTTCAAAAAGACATTCTTAAAATCTGTAAAGAGATGTTGTGTACGTCCGCCTTCAATGATGAATACTGCTGCTAATCTTGCAGTGAGAGTGGTGGCTTCTTCACCTGTTTTCAAGTTCCAGTCATCTGCTACACAGTATATTAACTCAATCTTTTTCTCAAGATTCTTCTGATGAAACTCTTCAGATTTCTCTATCACTGTCTCTTCATCAGTGAGGTGATATCATCACATCTGAGTGACTCAGTCAATGAGAGGATTGTTTTCTCTCAATCACAGAAGATCTAGAATGACATTCTCATCTATAATATTAACTGTGTGAAGAAGCAGACTGCTTTTCTTGAAGATTTCTTCTAAGTCTATGATCACATACTTCACTTAAATTATGCTAAAACAGTAACATTTCATTTCATCAGTAAATTTCACATAATCTGATAGATCTATCTTCTTTCAACTCTTCATCAAAGAAAAGAAATAGAATATGAAGTTAATATTCATCTCAGAGTTAAGTAGATATCTCACTAATATCTTCTCATTCAGAGTATGCATTGTAATCATAACATGAACTTGAAGATATGAGAATTATTAATTCTTCATTTCTTTCTCTTCTTTATCTTTCATGAATACATTTGTTAGAAGAGAAGTTAACTTTAAGAAGATGTCTTCTCAGTTTCTTCTCTTCTTCAGCTTCTTATAATCACTGATATAGTGATCATCAGCTTCACAGTTGAAATAAAGATCTTTATCAAATCTTTTTTAATATTTCTTCACAGTGAGTGAAGAATCAGAATACTTAAAATTCTTCTTTACTTTCTCTGTACTAAAGCTGTCACAGCTAGACTGGCCGCTGAGATCATGAATTTCATGTTTAGTCTCATTTGATCTGGTCTCATACATTTCTTAGTGTGAATCCCGCTGGGACTAATCATTAAATAAACATGCAAAGTGACTATATATCAGATCTCAAAATGAAACCATGACTTGAAAAAAATGAGAAAGTGATCTCATTTGGTCTCATTTAGTCCCATTCTTGGCATAAAGTTACTATTTTTAGACATTTTAAGGTTTTTTTAGACTATTTTTAATTTTTTAAAAAGTAACGCTTTTTGATAATGCTCAAATGAGATTTAAAGCCATTTAAAGCAATAAAAATAATTTAAATTGAGAAGTGGAAATCATGGTCTCATTTGGAAAATGTGATAAGAGTAGACAGTAAGTTTCACTGAGACAGTATGGAACTACTATCTAATGTTAGAACCGTGTAATGGGATCTGTCAAATTGACAATGAGACTATCAAAAATTCTGGTCCTGGTCTCAGACACGGTCACACGGTCAGTCTAGTCACAGCATTATTTAGATCTCATCATTGATTACTTAGAAGAGGTCTTATTAATCTTTTTCTCAGAGAATTGATTATTCAAATAGATCTGAGAAGTCAAGTTAACAAGCTCAGTGCAATTGATTGATGAACTCTGATATTATAATATTATTGTTCACATCTTATAAGTCAGCTTTGTGAGATAAAGCTGTGTTTTTAATTGATTTAAATCATCAGTTAATTTCTCTCAATATTCTTCAAATCTTGCATTGAAATTGAAAGAATTCTCATCATTTCATTGATATAATGAGTTAAACTGCTGTACTGTTATGAAGCTGCAGTTGCAGTGATCTTCAATTTAATTCAGTAGAAAGTTCTTGAATTCTTCTTAAGTCATGACAGTATTGATACACTCAAGCTTTCTCTTCTTAATAGCTCAAGTAGTCACAGAGATGTCTTCAAGAAGGTTGACAGTGTATATTACTCATATCTCATGAGTATTATACTAGCTCAGATTAAGATGGAATTTCCATTCAAGAGTACAGATAAAGCTGTGAAATTCAGATAAGATATTTCTCTTATATCTCAGAGAATCTTCAATCTTAATCTCTCTATCTTTATAATAGATGTAGGTGTGTAGAGGCTGCAGCAGTGATAGAGCAGTTGAAGAGCTTATGTTAAAATATACAGCAAGTTCAGAAATCTCAGATTTCTGCTGAGATAGAGATATACACACTCTAGAAGATAATGTAGTGTTTCTCTCAGAGAGTGAGATCAGATCAGTCTTAGTATAAATGTATAAGATTATATCAGTCTGTTAGAGCTTAACTGATTCAAATGTATAATCAGATCAAGTGATTCAAATTGTAATATAATAAAACTGAAGCAGTGACTAGTCAGTGATATTATATAGAGATAGTTATTTAAGAAGCTGTATGAGTGAGCTTGACTATCTTACTTAAATAGCAAGCTTATAGACTACAGAGTTATTATGAGAATATCACAGATATAATACTTAGTATACTAAGAAGATTGTATGAGACACACAGTAACTCTTATATATATTTCAGTAGAAGAAAAATGAATTGCTGACTTCTTTTATAAGAAGTCAGCATCTAGCTATTCTATATAGACAATGAGTGAATACTCTTCTCTCATTTCATGAGTAAGAATAGTCAGAGTGATATCTCAGCAGCATCTCACTGTCAAGGAAAAGTAATCTGCTGACCTTGTATAGAAGCAGAGTTCTTATATTCATCAATTGAATCTTTCTATGATATATCTGAATGATGTCATAGAGTGGTTGGAAACTGGTTCGAACAGGATGAAATCATCCGCATGGAAGCGATGGGCCGTGTGGAACCGCAGCGGGGCCTTGGCGCGGCCGGGAGCATGACACAGAGAAACACTTCTCTTACAACATTCATCTCTAACTTCAACATCAAGATTCTAGAAGCAGATGATCAATCTTGAAAGAATTAAATAAAGATTAGCATGCTTAAGAAGACATTAACTTTTGAACTCTTACAGACTTTTGTAAGTGTAGACAAAGATCAGACTTATAAAGACTTCTACACACAGCTTCAGATAATAAATGACTGTCTTATCAAGCTCAAGAATATACAGAACAGTGGCAGAAGATATTACATCTCAGTGACTTATACACCCGCGCTGAGAAATAACAATGATGCAGATGCTATGAATTGAGTAGACTCAAATATCTACATATAAGCAAGAGTCTTTATTATCTGAACAGGCTTTCAAGTCTCTGAGATCACTTCTGAAGAAGTCATTAATCAACATCAATGTGAAGTATACATCAACTGTAATAAATCAGAATACATTGCTTTCAACTGCTGATCAATCTATGTGTCTTTATATTTGAGAGAAAGATCAGTGTCTTCTCATTCAAAGAATGAATCAGTGCCTGTCCATGTCAATCATATTATATTAGAGAAAGATTCAGAGAATAACTATGAGAATACTCTGATGAAACACAGAAAAGATTAGCTTCTGTTCAAATTCACAAACAGAAGCTTGAAGAGGTCAGATAATCACAATTTGAAGAGAAGATAATAATGAATGTAATTCTTGTATTTACTGTGATTAATAACATGTATAATATGAAGACCATGATAGACAGTGATCTATGTCACTATACAATGATAAAATCTTCAGTTGTAAGATATTATAATCTTTAGCATATTTCTCTATCAAAATCTCAACTTCTCACAGAATTTAATGATTTAAAAGACATTTGTATCTGTTACATAATAAAGCTAATCATAGATATAAAAGAATATTAACATAAAGATGTCTACATGTATGAAGTTGATAATCTTGATTACAATCTTATGTTAGAACTTGTCTGACTATCTGAACAAGACATCTTATTAAATACTTGAAACAGAAGCTTGATATTTCCTAACAATAATGAAGTTCATGAAGATGATATTCATAAGATCATGAATTTGACACAGATCTCTGTCAATGTGTATGAAATACTCTGAAAAAGAAGTTATTATCAAAATCACTGACAGAGTCACTGATAGCAGAATTATATGTCAATCTATTTCATCAGTCTGACTAATATTAAAAAGACTCTAGAAAAGTTATCTCATGTTATAATAACAGATTTTCATACAAAACTTTCTCAATAATATCATGAATATCTAGATATCTTCTGATAAGATAATATTATAAACATACTTCTCTTATAAGATTCTAAAGTAAATCACAGTATCAAGTTAGAGAAAAAGAATGATAAGAATCTTAAATTATTGTAAGACTCTCTTTATAATATATTCTGAGATGAACTTCTTCTTCTTTGAAAGACACTCAATGATCTGTTGAATAAAGAATTCATACACATTAGTAACTCTTTCATCACAGTCTCTATTCTCTTTGCAAAGAAATCAGATGAAGAACTCTGATTCTGCATGAACTATTGAGATTTGAACAGATTGATAAAGAAAGATTGATATCTCTTATCTCTCATCAATGAAACTCTAGCAAAGATCAGACAAGCTTAATAATTTATAAAACTAGATATCATTGCTGTGTTTCATAAGATTCATATCACTGAAGAAGATGAATGACTTACAGCATTCTGAACATATTATAACCTCTTTGAATGAATAGTCACACTCTTTGAACTGACTAACACTCTCAGTACATTTCAGAAGTATATCAACTGAATGCTCTGAGATTTTCTTAAGAAGTTTGTATCTACTTATCTAGATAACATCCTCATCTTCATCAATGAATTCAGAAAAGAATATCAAGAATATGTATGAAAGATATTATAATAACTATAAGAAGCAGAACTACTGATAGATATTGATAAGTATGATTTTAAAGTTAAGAGTATCAAGTATCTGAGTTTTATTATAGAAGCTGATAAGAGAATTTAAATGAATTCTGAGAAAGTCTTCATCATTCTTGAATGAGAAGCTCTGCATACTGTGAAAGATATATAAAGCTTCATCAGATTTGCTAACTTCTATCAGTGATTTATATAAAACTTCTCAAATATCATAAGATTACTTACAGATCTTACTAAGAAAGACTCAGTATTTTAATAATCAGCAGATGCTGAAGCTGCATTTACACAGATGAAGAAGATGTTTATTAATACCTCTCTGCTGATAATCTTTGATTCTGATTGTAAGACAGTTGTTGAAGCTGATTTCTCTGACTATATAACAGAAGAAGTGATATTATAATATAATGATGAAGATGTTCTACAATTATATATCTTCATATCTAAGAAACTGAGTCTCACTGAATGCAATTATAAGATCTATGATAAGAAACTTCTCACAATTATACACTGTTTAGAAGAATGAGACTCTGAACTTCAAAGTATCTCTGAGTTTGAGATAGTCACAGATCATAAGAATCTCAAATACTTTATAACTATCTATAAACTTACTGAATAACAGATGTAATAATCTGAGTTCTTAAGCTGCTTTTATTTTACAATACACTACTATTCTGACAGTTAGAACTTGATAGCAGATGCTCTCTCACAATGAGAGTAAGATATATCATTCAATGTAATAGATACTCACTGAATGAATCAAGAGCACTGACTCTTAAATTCAAAGATATTAGTGAATCAAGATAAAACAGCTCACAGCACTATACATACTTCTCTGATTAGAACTGTCACTGATATCTCAACTTCTTTCAAATCTATATTAGATGAGCTATAACATACAGCAGCTCAAACTGATGAACTTCTTTAAGTACTCACTGAAGCAGTATAATAAGAAGCACTCTGATTTCTCTCAGAATTATAAGTAAGAACTGACATCTCAGAATATTCAATCAATAATAATAACACTCTACAATTTTATAAACAATGCTGAGTCTCTCACTCTGAATTCTTACACATCTGAATAATGCAAGAGATATATAATTCATGTATAACTGATTATTCAGACTGTGAATAATTGTATAGAATAATCTTCTAAGAGTTCTATTAATCTGAGATATTAAACAGTATCAGACACTTTATATGAAACTGTAATCACTATTCTTTCATTATCTTATGAAAGAACTGTAGAAAAGATCTACTGAAATCACTTAATATTTCTGATAGAATCTGATAAGATGTAGTAATTGATTTCACTGTTAATCTATCTAAGAGCAAGAGTTGTAGAAACATTCTGATTATCATAATGTGGTTCGGAAGAACGTACGACCGTCGGATAATAACGCGGCCGCTTCCGAACTACTAGCGTACGCGGCCGCTTCCGAACTACTAGCGTACGCGTACGAGTGTAAAGGGGCCATAGCGGCCGCTAATTAAATTAGCATACGATATTACAATATATAAGAAGCCGGCATACGCCTGTAATCGTACACTGGCTTAAGCAACCTTTGAATCACATCTGATAGCATGTCTAAAAACTGGTGAGAAGTGCAGGCTCCTCCAGAGCATGATAATTCCATCTACAAAGTGATTTATAGTTATCATGTCAGTGTGGTTCTAGAATGTCTCAAAAGATAGTATATGAAGAGTAATAAGCAGAAAAGCATCTGATTAATACTGCTTCACTTATTGAGAAAAAACTCCACACTCAGATGAATACCACATATGTGAACAGATAAGATGTGAGAAAAGAGATGAGAGCAGTGAACCAGATTCAAAAAAGATCACTCTTCACTCAAAGAGATAAAAGAGAGGAATGACTATCACTGAAGTTATACAATGATAACAGAAATTATATAACAATATAGTGATATAGTAATATAGTGATAGAATAATATACTGATATAATAACACAGTGATATAATAATAGATATCATATGATCAATGAGAAATCACTAAAATGAATATCTTCTCTAGTTAATACAAACAACATTCTTCTCTGCTATCTGAACTGAAAGATATGCAGAACCTCTCAGAGAGTTTACTTGAAGCAGTAAGAAAAGCAGCTGAAATCACTGAACTGAAATCAAAGCTCTGTACACATAGACTGGCCGCTGGGACCATGAATTTCACATTTAATTCTATTTGATCTGGTCTCATACATTTCTTGGCGTGAATCCCGCTGGGACTGGCTATCAAAAAAACATGCAAAGTGACTATATATCAGATTTTAAAATGAGACCATGACTTGAAAAAAATGAGAAAGTGATCCCATTTGGTCCCATTTAGTCTCATTCTTGGCATAAAGTTACTATTTTTAGACATTTTAAGGTTTTTTTTAGACTATTTTTAATTTTTTAAAAAGTAACGCTTTTTGGTAACACTCAAATGAGATTTAAAGTCATTTAAAGCAATAAAAATAATTTAAATTGAGAAGTGGAAATCATGGTCCCATTTGGAAAATGTGACAAGAGTAGACAGTAAGTTTCACTGGGACAGTATGAGACTACTATCTAATGTTAAAACTGTGTAATGGGATCAGTCGAATTGGTAATGAGACTATCAAAAAATCTGGTTCTGATTCCAGACACGGTCACACGGTCAGTCTATGTACACATACAAGAATTCTAAACAAGATCAAGACCTTGTGTATGCAGTAGCAGACTGAGATGAAAGTCAAACAACAATTAGCATTCACTGCAGATCAGGTATTCACTATGAAGAGCTTCACTGATGTAATTATCATTATCAATAAGAATAGAGAAAACCAGATCTTAGGTCTGCAGTGAGAGATTAAATGTTTACACAGATAGATGACTACATCAAATCTGAAGATCTCATCATAATTATTCACAATCTCTTCAGAAGTGTATACATCATCAGAGATCACTGTACAGAATGAGAATCTGAGCATGAGATACATCAAGCTGAAAGATCTGTCAGAGCTATCAAGCTTTAATAGTGACTGAAAAAATAATGCTGTAATCAGCTGGCTAAGTCAGATGTAATCATATTATCAGATCAAACATGAACTCACAGACAGACAGTTAATAGAATTCTAACAAGTCTTAAGATCTACTGTATTTCTACATGAAAAAGCAAAGTCATTATGAATGACTGATAAAAAGATGAATCTCACAGACTCAGAGTGATATTCATTGTCATGAATATGAAATGAGTTTTTCAAATGAATCTTGCATAACTTTGAGAAAGTGAATACATGAGATAAGCATTATAAATACTTCACTGAGTGTAGACAAGTGAGCAATCTTACATTATACTTCACACACTTCAGTTTACACTATCTTATGTTGAATGAAGAGCTTTCAATATCTTTCTGTTTACAGATCTTCATTCATAATCTTACACCTGAGTTGAGAGTGAAATGAAAATGCTTAACCTCATAATCAGGCATAGTGAAAGAAGCATATAACATTCTCATTATATGAGAATAAGTAAGTCAATTGTAACAGAAAATACTACAATCAAGTATATCTCAGTGAAGAACAGATAATCAGACTTCTATAACACAAGTCACACATCTGAACACAATGAATCTAGATCTGAATACTATCACTAAAGTACTGAATCCTCTGAAAAAGAAATCCCCTGAATGAAAACCTTGATATTATAAGCATCAAGCTTGCTTCAACTGCAGACATTAAAATCATAATGCAAAAGATTGCACCCAGTATGCACAGTCAAGAGAAGCAAGAGAGTCAAAAAACTAGCAGAATCAGTGAGCTCAGAGACACTCACTGATATTCTATGAAAAGCCTTCAAAGTGAAAGAGATGCCTGTGTTAGATGATTCTCTGAATCCTGCAAATGCAAAGAGAAAGCAGACTTCTGACTGAGGTGCAGGCGAGGAAGTGAACACTCATCTCAATGCCTTGAGACTTGAAATGTTAATGTATAAGAAGCACTTGAATAAGAATTGAGAGATGACTATAAAAGTGTTAGTGAATACAGAAGCTTTAATACAATATATTAATGATTATATAATCTGAAGATTGAAAGAGGTTCACTGAGTGAAGAATCTCTGATGTATAAGATTATCTGATAACTGATATTTAATATCATCTGTAAAAGAAAGAGTTCTCTTGCACTTCAGAGAATGATCTTGCTATATTTAAGCATGAGAGCTGTAGAACATGAAATATGACCTTATTCTCAGACTTAATTAGTTTCAAAGATTCAATTCACAGATTCAATGATGTACATGTCATATACAGTTGACTGATAGGAAGAAAATGGTTCATACAATTCTATCAACTGATATGAGAAGGACATTCCACATCTCTGATATAGAAGGATTAAATCTGCTTACACATCAATAAGCAAAGAGAATGATTTGCAAGACCTCATCTGAAAGCATTCTGTATATCATACAGGACCTGAAAGTGAAGAAAACTAAGATAAAAGATATACAGAAGAACAAGCATATAAAGAAGCTTCTGAAAAAGCATGAGAAGGTCTTCTGAACAGATCTTTCACTGGAATTGCTGCTGAAATGAGAATTTGTACATGAGATTAACACAGGGAATGCAAAATCAGTCAATCAGAATGCATACTCTCTGTCACAAATGCATCTTGAAGAACAGAAGTATCAGATCACAGATCTTCTAGAACATGATCTCATATAATTCTCATCAAGTGTGTGAGACTTTTCAGTTCTATTCATGAAAAAGACAGATGAAGAGTGACAGATGTATATTAATTATTAAGCACTCAATAAGCTTATAATCAAGAATGAATATTCACTGCCATGAATTCAACAACAGTTAAATATAGTCAGAAACACCTGATATCTATCAAAGATTGATCTTCTCTCAGAATACTGACAGATCTGTGTAGATGAACTGTCAGTTCTGTGAATCACATTTAATACACAATGAGAGAAGTTTAAATTCCTAGCAATGTCATTCAGTCTGATAAATGCACTCACTATCTTTCAAATGATGATGAATACAATTCTTTATAAACAGAATAAAACCTCATGTCTCATATATCTCAATGATATTCTAGTCTTTTCAAACTCATATAATAAATATCTGAAGCATCTCAATGAAGTGCTTATAACTCTGACAGAGTATAAGCTCTACATCAAATCAATTAAGTGTGTGTTTGAAATGAAAGAGTTGAAGTTTATGAGATATGTAGTGAGTGATGACTGTATACATCACATTTCAGAGAAATTGAATGTCATAGTGAATTGATCACAGTCAAGAAATGTACATCATGTACAACAGTTTCTTAGATTGATCTCATACTACTGCAGATTCATCAAGAATTTCACATGAATATCTGCATCACTCTCAGATCTCTTAAGAGAAATAGATACAAATCTGCAAAAGAAGAAGTTTCATTCAATCATCTGAAATACTGTGTGCAAAGAGACTTTTCTCACACTGAGAGAATATGTAATAACATCTTCAGTGCTTATTTAATCAGATTGTAATAAACCTTTCTACATTGAGACAGATGCATCTGAATGAGCTATCAGAGACACCCTTCTACAGATAAGCAAGAACAGCAAGCTGCACTCAGTGATGTACAATGGTAGAAAACTATCAGATGCTGAGCTCAATTATTCAGTGTATGAAAAGAAATTACTAGTAATCAAGCACACACTAGTATTGTAGAATAGATATATCAATAACAGATATACAATAACAGTGATCACAGATCACAAAAGCCTCATCTATCTATAATCAATAATAAAATCTTTCAAATGCTTAGTATATTGAATCTCAGAGTTTCAAGTGTACAATCTTCATATTAAATACTGAAAGAGATCAGACACAGTGATATCTGATACAATCAGTCACAGATCTGATTTCATGAATAAGGATTCTGTGAATCAGGCACAAGAGATGTTTGTATTAAACATGCTGAGAGAATGCAAGGAATCAGAATGAGTGAACATCATAATCTCTCACTTAAAGAATGACAAGATGTTGAATGATAAGCATCTCATAAGAGTAGTAGAAGAGATGCTTCTGAACTTCAAGCTGAGAAAATTGAGAAAGAAAAATGATATTATACTTTATCACAATCTAGAATACATAGAAGCTCTCTATCTAAAATCTTCATTTCAACACAACTTGATGACTCACATGCACAAAGAATTCAGTCACTTAGAAAGCTCTGAACTCATAAGTATACTCAAATCAAGAGTATACTGGTCAAGCATGACTGAGGACATTCAGATGTATACTCATGAGTGCCTGAATTATCAGGTCACAAAAGAATCTAAGAAAGAGTTAGAATATAAGAAAGTACAATATCAGATGAAGTGTATAATACAACTATTCAAACAATGAGAAGTGAATCTCATAGACATATTACTGCAAACATTAAATGAAAATCAATGAATAATCACTGCTATTGATTACACTACTGACTGATCAGTTATGAAAGCAGTTTCAGAGGCAACAGAGAAGATGATGATGAAGTTCCTACATGATGAGATCTATGTCAACTATGAAATGCTGTGTGAGATTCTAACTGATAACAGTGTGAATCTTGTAGAAGAAGCATTGAGGCATTTTATAAGCTAGTTACAGACAAGACATTGTAGAACAACATCATATCACTCATGAATAAATAAGAAGATGAAACACTTGAATGGAATCTTGAGTAACATGCTGATGAAATATCTAGTGAGCAAGTCTACAAGATTATGAGATGAATATCTCAGACAGGTGCTATTAGCTATATGAATTTGACAGCATGCAGTCTTCAAGTATTCATCATTCTATCTGTTGTATGAATTGCATTCATGCATTCTGAAGAATGCTTCAGAAAAGGTGAGAGGGAAAGCAGTTGCAGATGCAGCAGAAACAGCAGTTGCAGATGCAGTAGAAACAGCAGTTACAGACACAGCAGTAGCAGTTGCAGATGTAACAGTCATGAATGCAGAATCAAGATTGAAAGAGATCAGTCATATACATATAAAAGCTAACAAGTTACTTCTGAATCAAGCAATTCAATTGAAAAGAATACAAGACTCACTTGTTAAGAAATCAAGTCTCAAGATGAGAACATGAGTTCTTGTATACAACAAGAGTTCTGAGAAGTTTCAATCTAGATGATTTGAGTCATATAAAATACTCAAATCATATTCTCTGAAAATGTATACATTGAAAGAATCAGAGAGACAGATCTTACACAACTTAATCAATGATTTATAACTTATAGAAGCAAAGATATAAGACTTGAGTAGATTATGATTATTCACAGCACTATCATCAGCATTGAAAAAGAAGAGACTTATAATTGAAAAGTCTCATGAAGTAAGAGAAATCATAGACACTTATGAATCAGATGATCTCACTTATTTTAATCTTTTCATAATTACAAGAAAAGAATGAGAAGAAATGAAGAAATCAGATAAATATCATACTCTGATAAGTGATGAGACTGTAGCTGATCATATGATAACACACTGCAGATAGCAGATGCAACACAGTAAAAAGCAGTCTTAAAGTAGCAGACTTACATATGAGTCAGATTGCAGAAGAAAAAGGAATTCAGAGTTGAATTCAACTGTTTACATCAGTTCAATTACAGAGATTACAGAGAATGAACTATCTGAAATATCTGTGAATATGTGAGACCAAGTCATCTTAACCCCTGAAGACACTCAGAGATCAGATAAGGTTAGTTTTGATGAGCTGTTCACTGTAGTGATCTGAGTGAGTGAAGAGAGACAGTATAATGTATGAGACAGAATCATAAAAGATGAAAGCTGCTGAATCTAGTCACTGAATACTGTATTATATAGAGGTCATGTAAGAGTAGTGACTAGCAGATAAAGAAAAAGTGTAAGAAAAGAGATAATGAATTAATCATCAATTATAAGAGTCAGCTGTAAAAGACAAATATTATTATACACACTTCATTCATTTTCATACATCATACATTAATCTATTTCCAATACCACATCATCTGAAAAACATCAAAAACAAAGGAAATCTCAAAACTCAAGATCTGTAAGAAATTCAAGAGCTGCAAGCTGCTCTTGTAACAATGCTGTGCATGTCTCTGATTCCTCTACTGCTCTGTATATGACATTAATGTCATTTATTACAAGATTGACTGGAATGTTAATATAGAAATGCATACATATATATGTAGAGAAATTGGAGAAGAGCGCGGGACCTGCAGGACCAGAAGTCAGAGCAGAGAGAATGAAGACAGAAGAAACAGAAGAGAGAGATGCAGGACTGAATGAACAATGAGAGTCATCTGAGACTGAATACTTATAACTCAGTGTGTACACAACCTTTCTCACAGAGAAGGGAGAGAAAGTGATGAGAGAAGCTTAAGAGTGAAAGAGAGTAGTCTCAGCAGTATTATCATCTTCAATCAGAATGACCTCTGACATCAGAGTAACTAAGAACTATTGTTAGTATATGAAAATTACAAAATCAGAGATGAGAACAGTTACTGAATGAACACTCACTGGCCTTAGAGTTATACATGCAATTACAACACGCATAAGGCTTCTCAGAAAGAGAGAGAGAGACACAGAGAAATGCAGGAAGCAGAATACAGTGTGTGAACAGCTCATTCTCATGATGATATCTCAGACAAGATGTATAAGCCTCATGCCTGTAGGTGTAAAAGAGTATGATATTCATATTCTCATTTCTGAAAACACAGATATTCTTCACCTGCATTATGAAGTTGAATAATAAATATCAGAGAATAGACTGATACAGATCAATCATTTCAAAGATATTCATCAGAGTAAATATACTTATAATATTGAATTTAATAGTTGTGAAAAGTTTCTTGATATCTGTGAACATCATGACTTCATATACAGTAAAATCTATAACAATTTTCTCTAAGAACAGAAAAATCAGCATCAGAAAGAAAAGATGAAAAGAAAAAGACTTATAATCTCAATACTGTTGAGAAGAGAAGTGATTCTCTGATATAAATGAACAATTTCTTTATCATGAATATTTAAAATGAACATAATAATCAGCATCTGTGACTGAGCTTCAGATAGTCATATCATACACTGTCTTTATACAATAAATTGTTCTGAGAGTCAGCAAGAAGGGTGAAAGTGTATGTGCTGAGAGAGGTGATTTATTAAGCCTATATAATATCTTCTTGAAATGAGGAGAGCTAGTAATGAAAGTAGAGATGATAAAACCAGAAGTAGCAGAAGTGAGAATCACAGAAACAGGGGTAGCAGGAGAGGAACCAGGCACAGAGACAGGTGTAGAAGATTGAGAGAGAGTGACAGAGAAAGAAACAGAAGAGACAGAGAAAAATACAGAAGACTCAGTTATACATAACACAGACAATTTCTTCATTATCATGTTCTTCAAGTTCTTGATCAATGATTCAACACTGAGTTCACTATCATAGATGAATATAAATCTGTCAATGTGTGAAGATTCTATATAAATAAAAACAAACATATCAGTATCTGTGTCTATGCAAAATTGTGTCAGAAAACATGATCAGAAACTCACTGAGAAGGAAATGATTGAAGGCATATGAGAAGATGAAGAAGATATGTTATCATTCATAATAATATGTTATTCTGACAATCATTAAAAGATAAACAAGTTCTGATTATGTTTTACAATGTGTTACACTTACTGTTAACAAACTGTCTGATATGAGCACTACAATAATACTTGTTATAGAAATGAGAGATTATTGTCAGAAACATGTATAATATAATAGATGAATAAATAGAAAGAGTTGAACAGAAGAAGAGATAGAAATCTTGAATGATTGTAATATTCAATGATAATGAAATGAAGAAGATGATTGAAGAATGAGAAAAGTTAGTGAATGAGTGATGTAATATAGTGAAAGTTTCTTTGTGAGAGTGTATGCAGAATGCTAGCCGAATCAGGGATAGATCACATGATTGTGAAACACTAGTGGTGAGCTAATCCACATGAAGCTAGAGTGTATGACATGATCATGTGGGCGTGACTGAATCTGGTGAGAAAGAGTGTAGTTCGGAAGAATGTACAACTGTTGAATAATAACACGGCCGCTTCCAAACTACTAGCGTACACAGCTGCTTCCGAACTACTAGTGTACGCGTACAAGTGTAAAGGGGCCATAGCGGCCGCTAATTAAATTAGCGTACGATATTACAATATATAAGAAGCCGGCGTACGCCTGTAATTGTACGCTGGCTTAAGCAACCTTTGAATCACAATAAATTGATTAAGCAAAGATATAATATTGAAATCTTATAATAAGATAAATACTGAACAAGTCACTGAAGCTTTTCTACAGAGCCTGTTCTATTAAATATATGAATTACTGAGATTCATAGTATCAGATCAGAGCTGTTAATTCATGAGCACTCTCTGAACTAGAATCTGTCAAGTTCTCAAGATTACACATCATCTGTTAACTGCTTATCATCTCAAGATCAATGATGTATCAGAATAGATAATTCAGACTGTAAAGAATTATCTTTATAAGTTCTGTAATCACTTATAAGATAATTGATATGATCTTCTTCTACATACAGAGATCACTATTAACAGTCAAGATGCTGTTTTAACAGATATAAGCCTGTTCTTTCTTATATATAGATATTATATGAAAGTGTTAAATCTTCTAGAGACTACACAGTTCACACTGAACTCTCACAGTTCAATTCAGATCACTGATAATATAGTAATAAAGCTCTGAGATATCTGTGATTGAGTAGAGATCTTCATAACAACTGTGAAACAAGATTAAGAGAATTAAATTAATATTCACTGAGACTTCACTGAATAATATAAGATAGAAGATCTGATATGATTGAATCTTAAGAACATATAAATTACATGTTCATTTCATACACTAGATTATCATCATATCAGATATAAAGTAATAGAAGTTTTAGATAGTTACAACTATCATCTTAACACATTATCAGAGATTCATGATATATTTCACATAAGCTTGCTTCACTGCATTATCACTGATTTATTCTCTTCTCAACTCACTTCTGACTGACAACTGTCAGAAATTATAGAAGAAGATAATGAACTTGAGTGAGTGATTAAAGAAATTCTCAATAAGAGATCATATAGTCACAGCTGATAATATCTTGTGAAATGAGTCAGCTACAATCAACTGATCTGAACTTCAAGTTTCACATTATCTGAAACAGCAGCTCTTGACTGATGAAAACTGCTTCTGAAAAGAGAGAGCTAATGTGACGGGCTGCGCCTGATCAATTATATAGACTATTTCATTACACTTCACAGATTTCATATACACTTCAATTCTCAGTTATTCTCAATCACTGATTCTCAGCTATTACAAACACATATACTCTGATTCTCAGTCATTCTTGATCATCAATTCTCAGCTGCTACAAACGCGTGTATATTCTTCTGCTCTGAAGCTCCACCGCGTACATCATTACATACACATATAAATATTCATCTTGATCACTGATTCTTGCACTTTCTCTTTCTTTCCTTCTTTAACATTTTTATCTTTGTTATATAAGACCTATAATATTATACTGATCTATTCGGCGTAGACCTCTTATAAGAAACAATTATTCACACATTATCTTCTCATTAGAAACAATTACTCACTGAGATATCTGAATATATAATGACATGTAAGAAATAGAGAAACAGTTAAATAGTTAAGTGAATACTGAGTTCTTAGATAGAAGCTTACTTGCCAGTTACTCTGACCTTATAATAAGATCTTATAAAGAGAATGTCAGTGAAAGACCTGAGAGTTCTGATCTCAGATATATGAGATATTTATATGATTACACTTCTACAGATATCATATATCTGATAAAGTGATATAATCATATCTAATAATAATATGAAACTCTCAAATATGAGCATAGATGTAATGTCACAGTGACTCTGAGCAATGTTGAAATTATAATAATAATAGATAGCAGATATACACGCAACTCAGCAACTTCAATATAAAGAAATTCAATAATTAACTCATGTAATTTCAACATCTACAGAATTGAATAGAAAAGCACTGAAAGAATGCTTAGATACTCTTATATATTTCAATACTTTCAATCTCACTCTCTACTCATCATGGAGAATGAAAATGCTCATGAAACTGAATATAGATAAAGATGTCATCAGTTCATTAATCAATCAAGATTAGTATATCAATGAATAATTGAAGAATCATGTGAAACAGAAGTTTTATTCATAAATGAAAGCATGTGAATCAGTATTATGAATAGCTGATAATATTAAGAAATATCTTGATATTCTGTTCTGAGACACTGTCATGTAACAGAAGATGTTAGATTAATTACAGAGTGTTTAACAGAGAAATATTTCTCTTATAAGATTCATTTCTGACTTCAATATCAAGATTCTAGAAGCAGATAATCAGTCTTGAGAAGATTAAATGAAGATTAGCATGCTCAAGAAGATATTGACTTTCAAAGTCTTACAGACTCTTATAAGTGTAGATAAAGATCAGACTTATAAAGACTTCTGCACACAGCTCTGAACATTAAATGATCATCTTATCAAGCTCAAGAGTATACAGAACAGTAATAGAAGATATTACATCTCAGTTACTTATATATCTGCACTGAAGAGAAGTAACAGCAATGATACAGATATCATGAATTGAATAGATTCAAATGTCTATACATAAGCAAGAGTTTTCATCATTTAAACAGGCTTCTGAGTTTCTGAAATCACCTCTGAAGAAGTCACTGATCAACATTAATATGAAGTGTATATCAACTGTAACTGATCAGAATACATTGCTTTCAACTACTAATTAGTCTACATATCTTCTCACTTGAAGAATGAATCAGTGTCTGTTCATGTCAATCACATTGCAGTGAAGAAAGATTCAGAAGATAACTATGAGAATGTTCTGATAAAACAGAGAAAAGATTAGCTTCTATTCAAATTTATAAATAGAAGCTTGAAGAGGTCAGATAATAATGATTTAAAGAGAAAATAATAATAAATGTAATTCTTATATCTACTGTGATTGATAATATATATAATATGAAAGTCATGATAGACAGTGATCTATGTCACTATACAATGATAAAATCTTCAGTTATAAGATATTATAATCTTTAGTGTATTCTCTTATCAAAACTCTGAATTTAATGATTCAAAAGACATTTGTATCTGTTACATGATGAAGTTAATCATAGATGTAAGAGAACACTAATATGAAGATGTCTATATATATGAAGTTAATAATCTTAATTATAATCTTATGTTAGAACTTATCTGACTATCTGAATAAGATATCTTATTGAACACTTAAAACAGATGCTTGATATTGTCTAACAATGATAGAATTTATAAAGATGATATTCATAAGATCATGAATTAAACACAGATCTCTGTTAACACATATGAAATACTCTGAAAAAGAAGTCACTGACAGTAGAATTATATAACAATCTATTCTATCAGTCTGACTGATATTAAAAAGACTCTAGAAAAGTTATTCTGTGTTACAATAACAGATTCTCATACAAAACTCTCTCAATAATATCATGAATATCTAGATATCTTTTAATAAGATAATATTATAAATATACTCTTCTTATAAGATTCTAGAGTGAATCACAGTATCAAGTTAGAGAAAAAGAATGATAAGAATCTCAAACTGTCATGAGACTCTCTTTATAACATGTCTTAAGATGAACTTCTTCTTCTTCAAAAGACACTTAATGATCTGTTGAATAAAGAATTCATATATATTAATAACTCTTTCACTGCAGCCTCTATTCTCTTTACAAAGAAATCAGATAAAGAACTTCAGTTCTGTATAAATTATTAAGAATTGAATAGATTAATAAAGAAGAACTGTTATTCTTTATCTCTTATCAATGAAACTCTAGCTTACATTGAACAAGCTCAATGATTTATAAAGTTATATGTTATCACTGTATTTCATAAGATCTGCATCACTGAAGAAGATAAGTAGCTTACAGCATTTCAAACATGATATAATCTCTTTAAATAAGTAGTCACACTCTTTGAACTGATCAATGTTCTCAGTACATTTCAGAAGTATATCAACTGAGTACTCTGAGATATTCTTAATAAGTTTGCATCTGCTTATCTAGGTGACATTCTCATCTTCACTGATGAATTCAGAAAAGAGTATCAAGAGTATGTATAAAGAGTATTACAATAACTATGAGAAGCAGAACTATCAATTGATATTGATAAGTATGATTTTGAAGTTAAGAGTACTAAATACTTAGATTTCATCATAGAAGCTGATAAGAGAATTTGAATGAATTCTGAGAAGATCTCTGTCATTCTCAAATAAGAAGCTTTATATACTGTGAAAGATGTATAAAGCTTCATTGAATTCACTAATTTCTATCAGTAATATATATGAAACTTCTCAGATATTATGAGATCACTTACAAATCTCATTAAGAAAGACTCAGTATTTCAATGATCAGCAGACACTGAAGCTGTATTTACACAGATGAAGAAGATATTCATTAATATCTTTCTACTGATAATATTCAATTCTGATTATAAGACAGTTATTGAGACTGATTTCTCTAGCTATATAATAGAAGAAGTGATATTGTAATATGATGATGAAGATGTTCTATAATCATGTGTCTTCATATCTAAGAAACTGAGTTCTGCTGAATATAATTATAAGATCTATAATAAGAAACTTCTTGTAATTGTACACTGTTTAGAAGAATGAGATTCTGAACTCTGAAGTATCTCTGAATTTGAGATAATCATAGATTATAAGAACTTTAAATACTTTATAACTATCTATAAACTCACTGAATAATAGATGCAATGATCTGAGTTCTTAAGTCACTTTTATTTTATAATACACTACTGTCTCAGTAGTCAGAACTTGATAACAGATGCTCTCTCATAATAAGAGTAAGATATGTCTTTCAATGTAGCAGACACTTATTGAATGAACTGAGAACATCAGCTTCTAGATCTGAAGATATTAGTTAATCAAGATGAAATAACTCATGATACTATACATACTTCTCTGATTAGAATACTCTCTCTCTGAACTGACACTGACACTGATATTAATATCTCAACTTCTTCTGAATCTACACTAGATGAATTATGACATGTAACAGCTTACACTGATAAACTTCTTCAAGCACTCACTGAAGCAGTACATCAAGAAGCATCTCAATTCCTCTCAGAACTACATATAAGAATCAACATCTTAGAATGTTCAATTAATGATAATAACACTCTATAATTTCATGAATGATACTGAGTCTCTCACTTCAAACTCTTATACACTCAGATAATGCAAGAGATGTATAATTTATATATAACTGATTATTCAGACTGTGAACAACTGTATAGAATAATCTTCTGAGAATTCTACTAATCTGAGATATTAAACAGTAGCAGACACTTTGTTTGAAACTGCAACTATTATTCTTCTATCATCTTATAAAAGAACTGTGGAAAAGATCTGCTGAAACTGCTCAATGTTTCTAATAGAATCTGATAAGATATGATAATTAACTTTACTATTAATCTCTCTAAGAGTAAGAGTTGTAAAAACATTCTGATCAGTATAAATTGATTAAGTAAAGATGTAATACTAAAATCTTGTGATAAAATGAATACTGAACAGATTGCTGAAGCTTTTCTACAGAGTCTATTCTATCAGATATATAAATTATCAAGATCTATAGTATCAGATTAAGACTGTCAATTTATAAGTACTCGCTGAACAAGAATCTGTCAAGTTCTTCAGATTATATGTCACTTGTTAACTATCTATCACTCTGAAACTGATAATGCATCAGAATGAATAATTCAGACTGTGAATAATTATCTTTATAAGTTCTGTAATTACTTATAAGATGATTGATATAATCTTCTTCTACATACAGAGATCACTATCAACAGTTAAGATGTTATTTCAACAGATGTAAGCTCATTCTTTCTTATATATAGATATTATATGAAAGTGTTAAATCTTCTAGAGATTATACAGTTTATACTGAACCTCTGCAGTCTGATTCAGATCACTGATAATATAGTAATGAAGCTCTGAGATGTCTGTGACTGAGCAAAGACCTTTATAATAACTGTGAAACAAGACTAAGAAGATCAAATTAACATCTGACAAGATCTCACAGAGCAGTATAAGATAGAAGATCTTATGTAATTAAATCTCAAGAATATATGAATCACATGTTCATCTCATACACTAGATTACTATCATGTCAGATATAAAGTGATATAAGTCTTAGATAGTAATAACTATTATCTTGACATATTATCAGAGATTTATGATGTTTTTCATACAAGCTTGCTCTATCACACTGTCACTGACTTATTCTCTTCTCAACTGACTTCTGACTGACAGCTGTCAGATATTATAGAAGAAGATAATAAGCTTGAGTAAGAGATTGAGAATATTCTCAATGAGAGATCTCACAGTCACAGTTAGTAATATCTCATGAAATGAGTTGACTATAATTAACTGATCTAAACTCTGAGTTTCACATTATTCAAAATAGCAGCTCTTGATTGATAAGAACTGCTTCTGAAAGAAAGAGACTAATATGATGAGCTGCACTTAATTAATTATATAGACTATTCTGTTACACTTCATAGATTCTTTCACTTCATTCTTGAATATATACACTTCAATTCTTAGTCATTCTTGATCACTGATTCTCAGCTGCTATGAACATGTATAGATTCTTTCATCTTGAAGCTTCACTGCTTACATTATTACATACATGTATAAATATTCACTCTTATCACTGATTCTCACACTTTCTCTTTCTTTTCTTCTCTAACATTTTTCTCTTTATTATATAAGATCTATCAATATTATACTGATCTATTCAGCGTAGACCTCTTACATTTATCTTATACACTGAATTACTGCTATGTTAAGTATAAAGTGATGAAAATTCTAGATAGTTACAACTATTATCTTGATATATTATCAGAGATTTATAATGTCTTTCATACAAGCTTACTCTGCTACACTATCACTGACTGATTCTCTTCTTAATTGACTTTCAACTGACAGCTGCCAGGCATTATAGAAGAAGACAATGAGCTTGAGTAAGAAATTGAGAATATTCTTGATAAGAGACTTCACAGCTGCAGTCAACAATATCTTATGAAATGAGTTAGATATAATCATCTGATCTGAACTCTGAGCTTCACATTGTTTAAAACAGTAGCTCTTGACTGATGAGAACTGCTTCTGAAAAGAAGAGACTAATGTGACAAGCTGCGCTCAATCAATTATATAGACTATTTCATTACACTTCACAGATTTCAATCATTTCATTCTCAAATGCATACACTACACTCTGATTCTCAGCTATTCTCAATCACTGATTCTCAGCTGCTATGAACACATATAGATTCTTCCGCTCTGAAGCTTCACTATGTACATTATCATATACATGTATAAATATTTACTTTAATCACTGATTCTTATACTTTTTCTTTCTTTTTCTTCTTTAACATTTTTCTCTTTGTTATATAAGACCTATCAATATAATACTGATCTATCCGGCGTAGACTGACCGTGTGACCGTGTCTGGGACCGGGACCAGATTTTTTGATAGTCTCATTACCAATTCAACTGATCTCATTACACAGTTTTAACATTAGATAGTAGTCTCATACTGTTCTAGTGAAACTTACTGTCTACTCTTGTCACATTTTTCAAATGAGATCATGATTTTCACTTCTCAATTTAAATTATTTTTATAGCTTTAAATGACTTTAAATCTCATTTGAGTGTTACCAAAAAGCGTTACTTTTTAAAAAATTAAAAATAGTCTAAAAAAAACCTTAAAATGTCTAAAAATAGTAACTTTATGCTAAGAATGGGACTAAATGAAATCAAATGGGATCACTTTCTCATTTTTTTCAATTCATGATTTCATTTTAAGATCTGATATATAGTCACTTTACATGTTTTTTTAATAGCCAGTCTCAGACTCCCAGCGGGATTCACGCCAAGAAATGTATGAGATCAGACCAAATGAGATCAAATACGAAATTCATGATCTCAGCGGCTAGTCTAGTCTGGGACCAGGACCAGATTTTTTGATAGTTTCATTACCAATTCAACTGATTCCATTACACAGTTTTAACATTAGATAGTAGTTTCATACTGTCTCAGTGAGACTTACTGTCTACTCTTATCACATTTTTCAAATGAGATCATGATTTTCACTTCTCAATTTAAATTATTTTTATTGCTTTAAATGACTTTAAATCTCATTTGAGCATTATCAAAAAGCGTTACTTTTTAAAAAATTAAAAATAGTCTAAAAAAAACCTTAAAATGTCTAAAAATAGTAACTTTATGCCAAGAATAAGACTAAATGAGACCAAATGAGATCACTTTCTCATTTTTTTCAAGTCATGATTTCATTTTAAGATCTGATATATAGTCACTTTACATGTTTTTTTGATAGTCAGTCCCAGCGGGATTCACGTCAAGAAATGTATGAGACCAGATCAAATGAGACTAAATGTGAAATTCATGATCTCAGCGGCCAGTCTAATCCGGCGTAGGCCTCTTACACATGCATATCAGCTATTTATTATTATTGTAATTTCAACATTACTCAGAGTCACTGTAATACTGTATTTAGACTGACTGTGTGACTGTGTCTGAGATCAGAATCAGATTTTTTAATAGTCTCATTATCAATTCAACTGATCTTATTACACAGTTTTAACATTTAATAGTAGTTTCATACTGTCTCAGTGAGACTTACTGTCTACTCTTATCACATTTTTCAAATGAGATCATGATTTTCACTTCTCAATTTAAATTATTTTTATTGCTTTAAATGACTTTAAATCTTATTTAAGTATCATCAAAAAGTGTTACTTTTTAAAAAATTAAAAATAGTCTAAAAAAAACCTTAAAATGTCTAAAAATAGTAACTTTATGCCAAGAATAAGACTAAATGAGACCAAATGAGATCACTTTCTCATTTTTTTCAAGTCATGGTTTCATTTTAAGATCTCATATATAGTCACTTTGCATGTTTTTTTAATGACTAGTCTCAGTGAGATTCATGCCAAGAAATGTATGAAATCAGATCAAATGAAACTAAATATGAAATTCATAATTCCGGCGGTTAGTTTAACTGTGTCTATACTTGTATTCAAGAGTTCTTCTATACTATTATTAGACATGATTATATTAATCATCAGATATATCATATCTGTGAAATCAGAAGAAGTCTAATTGTATGAATATCTCATATATCTGTAGTATTAGAACTCTCAGATCTTTCACTGATATTTTCTTTGTAAGATCTTGTTTTCTTTATAAGATCTTATTATGAGGTTAGAATGACTGATAAGCAAGCTTCTATCTGAGAACTCAGTATCTGCTTAACTGATTGACTGTTTCTCTATTTCTTACATATTGTTATGTGTTTAAATATCTTCTCAATGAATAATCATTTCTAATAACAAGATGATAAATGTTTTTCAAGTATAAGAAGCCTACACTGAATAGATTGATATAATATTTATAGATCTTATATAACAAAGTGAAAAATGTTAGAGAAGAAAAGAAAGAGAAAGTGTGAGAATCAGCAATCAGAGTGAATATTTATACACATACATAATGATATACATGATGAAACTTTAGAGCAGAAGAATAGAAGTTTTTATATACAGTGAAGCTTCAGAGTAGAAGAATAGAAATTCTGTAAATTTTCAGCTGAGAATCAGTGACTAAGAATCGGAGTGATAGAAATCTATGAAGTGTAACAGAATAGTTTATATAATTAATTAAATGCAGCTCATCACAGTTCTGATCTTTTATAAAGAGAAAGATAAAAGAATCTTGTTTAAATAAGTGAAATAAAAGCTGATAGAAACAAAAGAAGAGCATACATTATTCAAGATTTAAGATAAAATCAAAGTGAAAATCTTGTTTAATTAAATGTAAAAAGAAAATATTCTCATTTATAATTCAGCTGAAACTAGAACATGATTATTTTAAATTCTATATATAAAGATTTAATAATAGATTTGATTCAACTGAGTGCTTATTCTGCTGTGATTCAAAGGTTGCTTGAGTCAGTGTACGATTACAGGCGTACACTGGCTTCTTATATATCGTACGCTAAATTAATTAGTGGCTGCTATGGCCTCTTTACACTTGTAAGCAAGTTCAGAAGCGGCCGCGTTATTATCTGACAGTCATATGTTCTTCTGAACCACTGTACATTCTTCTGAATCACATTCTTTCTCACCAGATTCAGTCACACTCACATGATCATGTTGTACATTCTAGCTTCATGTGAATTAGCTCATCACTAGTATTTCACAATTATATAATCTATCTCTGATTCAGCTAGTATTCTGTGTATACTCTCACAAAGAAACTTTCACTATATTACATCACTCATTTACTAACTTTTCTCATTCTTCAATCATCTTCTTCATCATTGTCATCATTGAATGTCATCATCATTGTATTCAAGATTACTGCTTCTTCTTCTGTTCAACACCTTCTATCTGTTTATCTATCACATTGTATACATTTCTGGCAATGACTTCTCATTCTTATAACAAGTATCATCATAGTGCTCATATCAGGCAGTTTGTTAGCAGTAAGTGTAACATATTATGAAATATGATCAGAACTTATTTATTTTCTAACAATCATTAGAACTAGACTGACCGTGTGACCGTGTCTGGGACCAGGACCAGATTTTTTGATAGTCCCATTACCAATTCGACTGATCCCATTACACGGTTTTAACATTAGATAGTAGTCTCATACTGTCCCAGTGGGACTTACTGTCTACTCTTGTCACATTTTCCAAATGGGACCATGATTTCCACTTCTCAATTTAAATTATTTTTATTGCTTTAAATGACTTTAAATCTCATTTGAGTGTTACCAAAAAGCGTTACTTTTTAAAAAATTAAAAATAGTCTAAAAAAAACCTTAAAATGTCTAAAAATAGTAACTTTATGCCAAGAATGGAACTAAATGGAATCAAATGGGATCACTTTCTCATTTTTTTCAAGTCATGGTTTCATTTTAAGATCTCATATATAGTCACTTTACCTGTTTTTTTGATAGCCAGTCCCAGCGGGATTCACGCCAAGAAATGTATGGAACCAGATCAAATGAGATCAAACGTGAAATTCATGGTCCCGGCGGCCAGTCTAATTAGAACATACTATCATGAATGACACATCTTCTTCATCTTCTCATATGCTCTTAACTGTTTTTCTTCACAGCAGGTTTCTGATTGTGTTTTCTAGCATGATTTTACATAAACACAGATGCTGATATGTTTGTTTTTATTCACATAGAATCTTCACATGTTGACAGATTCACATTCACTGATAATAGTAAACTCAATGTTGAATCATTGATTGAAAACCTGAAGAACATGATAATGAAGAAATTATTCATACTATGTGTGACTGAGTCTTCTATGTTTCTCTCTGCTCTTTCTGTTTCTTTCTCTGTCACTTTTTCTTCTCAATCTTCTACACCTGTCTCTGTGTCTGATTCTCCCGCTTCTGCTACTTCTGCCTCTGTGTCTGATTCTCCCGCTTCTGCTACTTCTGCTCTCTCTGGTTCTGCCACCTCTGCTTTTGTTATCAGCTCTTCTCATTTCAAGAAGATATTACATAGACTCAGTGAACTGTGTTTCTCAGTGTATACACTTCTATTCTTCTTACTGATCTCTAGAATGATTTATTGTATAAAGATAGTATATAACACAACTATCTGAAGCTTGATTATAAACACTGATTATTATATTCATTTTAAATATTTATAATGAGATAATTATTCATTCATATCAGAGAATCATCTTCTCTCTCAACTAGACTGGCCGGCGGGACCATGAATTTCACATTTGGTCCCATTTGGTCTGGTCTCATACATTTCTTGGCGTGAGTCCCACCAGGACCAAGCCTCAAAAAAATCTGAAAATGGACCATTTCTGAGAGAAATGACGTGAAAAATGACCAGATTTAATTCAAGAACAGTGAAATGAGAGTAATTTTCCAGAATAAACTGTGAAAGATGATCATTCTTTCAAAATCAGAATGAGACTGAGACTGAAGATCAAAATCAGTCTCATTCAGTTCATTCAGTGATTGCTTATATAATCAGAATTTGGTAACAATTATTGATAACACTCATGAAACAACTAAATACATTCTTGTGCAAGTTTATTCTTCACTTTCTCATGAAAACTACACTTCTCTGATATACTGTGATCAGAGGTATTAAACTATCTGATAATTTCATGTTTTACAATCATGAGTTTCTTGATTGTTTCTCCTTGTAATTGTTCTCAGTAATAGTGATAAATATCTCAACTTGAGTTGAACTTTCACTCCATTCTCACCCCTGTCAATGAAATTGTCAGAATATTACACACCATCAGTGCAACAGTTGAATATGTACTCTCAACAATTTTCTATAACTCTAGAATTGATTTGGTGTGTAAATTCATCAGATCATCTTGAAGATAGCAGTCAAATTTAGTTTTACAAGCATGTAGTTTTGCCTGATTTTCAGTTGTAATCAATGTATACAAGTTCTGTTTCAAAGTTAGTATTATAGTTCTATGTGATATGAAGTGTTATCAAAGATTGTTACTTACTAGAGAATTGTATTTCACTGTCTCCACATCTTGAATATCTGCTCATTCAAATCTCTGATAGTTGGCATTGTAGTAGTCTCAGACTAATTTGACATATGAGTCTCATTTCTTCTCTGTTCAATCTTGAGAAGTGTAGATATTAACTCAACAGAAGAGATCTAGTAGAGCTGCTACAGCATAGTACTCTGCAAAAGATTGTTCTATTTTGCTGTAGTAATATGCCAGTTTATTTCTTACAGTAACAATAGCCTGCACTATAGCATCATCTCAGACTGAATTTCTTTTTGAGTGATTCAACTGCTTCTCAAGATGAGTAAATAAACTGTTATACATTCACCAGACTGACTGCAGCATTGATGTACAAGTGATTGAGACTGTCTTTATTATCTTATAAAACTGAAACAGTAAATCAATCACATATTTTAACTGAGTTCACTTCATATTAGAAAGTTTCAATATCTGAATCTTTTCTCAATCAGAGTGTTGCACTCAATGATCAATTATCTGACACAATTGAAGAGTCTGAACAGTTATCTCATATGTTAAACTTCACTGTGTTCTAACATTCTGTATCATATTCAGTGATGTGACTGATTTATTTGTTTATTGAATATCATGGAATCATTGTTGTTGTTTAGAAGAGATACAAATCACATTAGCAATGTTTCAAATCTATGATATTTAAATTATTAGTCAATCTATTCAAAATTAACAGTAGCATTATCAAAAAGCATTATCAAAAAGTAATATCAAAAAGTGTTGTCAAAAAACATTATCTTTTGCAAAGTGAATGCAAAAGTTACTTGAGTAATCACTTTCATCTCATTCTCATCTCAAGAATCAGCCATCTCATTATTCTTCATCTCAATGTTAAGATTCTTTATCAGTGTTTGTATCACAAGTTGAACCACATGAGCAATGCAGAGAATATGACCTTGTTTATCATTTCAGAAATGCAAAGTCAATTTTTGCTTCAAGCTCTTCATCATAGTGTAGTTATTCACAGCATTGTCAGTTGTAATTGTAAGAAGACTGAGACTAATATCTCAATAGTCATTTTTAATCACAGTCATTAATATCTCTGTTATATAATCCTCAGTATGACTACTGATCAATGATTCAAATTCAATTAATGTCTCTTAATAAGTTCAGTTCTCATCAATGTAATAACATGTAACTCTCATAAATGCAAGATTGTTTGTACTAGTTCATACATTCACTGTGAGAGACACTCTTCAATGATTCTTCAACTCTGATCCTAGATATTGCATATTAACTTTATAGTGTGTCTTGAGGTTGAACTGAAGACAGAATCAATGTGAAATATGAAGATTTGAATTAAGCATTTAAAGAAGTGTTCAGAATTCAGGGTTTTCAATTAATCAAAGAGAAAGATTCAGAGATATACACATGCAAAGTAATTGTTCATGAAAGTTATCAGATGAGAGTTGTGAAATCAGAGTACTGATATAAGATCATTTTCACATGATTTCCTTCAAATTAGAAAGTTAGTGTTATCAAAAATTGTTATCTGGTAGAGTAACTTACCAGCTCAGTAGTAATTTTCTGATTATTTTTCTTTTATTGTCTGTATTCTGATGACTTCAGATGTTGAAAAATTCCTTCAGAATCATGATCAGTTTATGATGAATGTTTCTGAATAAAGTTGCAGTGATTGTAGTAAAGAGATGACTCTTCAGTAATCTGCAATACAACCTGTTAATAATTATTTCATAGTTCATCTTAATATTTGTGTTGAGTTTTTCATAAATTTCATGACCTGGAATCAGATGTGAAGAATGAAGTGATCATTCATTATAATTGAAAGAGAGCATTCTGTGTTGAATTGTAAATAATATAGACTTTGTGATTCACAGTGATTTCTTGAAGAGTTTATGAATCTTCAATAGAAGTAAAAGAAGTGAAAGAAGTGAATTCAGAAGATATGATAATAATTTAAGAAAGATGACAATTTATTTTCAATAACTGATCACTGATGTGTGTAAGAAGAATTAATATAAGAGAAAATAATCTTGTTTCTTAGCTTAGTTATAATTTTAGTACTAACTCAGATTGAATATTATTGATGTATAAAAGTAAATAAACAATCTTGATTAATCTCTGTCATATTTCTTGAAATATATTAATATTGTAAAAGAGAGCATTATTAAATTGTGTTATCAGATGATATCATTAAAAATATATTAATATTATGAATATCAATGTTGAAAAAATGTTGATACTTATACATTATAGTGATTTGTGAATCATAATAGTTAAATATATATATATATATATATCATTCCTGACTTGATTACAACTTGTACAATAATTTTTGAAAACTCAAAATTAATTTTAATTATTAATAATTAAAAACTTAAACTTATAACTAACTAATATAAAAAGAAAAAAATCTACTTCTTCTCTTTCTCATTCTTCTTATCATTCTTTATAATTCACTTCTTATTCTTCTTCTTCTTCTTCTTCTTCTTCTTCTCCTCCTCATCTGAGATAATAATCATCTCAAAATCTCTCTCTGCTACCTTCTCAGAGAAGGGTTCTCACTGCTCTCTCTCAGCCAGGTCAATCTGCATCTCAAAATCCTGCATTTTCTGATCTGCTGTCTCAGGTTTCATCTCAGTGATAAGCAGATTGACATGCTCAGAGAGCAGAGCTGTCTTCTCAATATTCTGAATCATGAAGTGCATTCAAGACCTGAACAAGGCCTCAATTCCCTCCTTCTCTGTCAGCTCCTGCTAATCAATTAGAGAACAGAAGTGTTATTAAAAATCATTATCTCTTAATAAAAAACTTACCAGTTTTGACTTCTTTGTCTCTCACTCTAATATCTTCTCAATCTTCTTCTATCACTGCTTATTTACAGTAACACTCTTCTTCTCTCTCTCTCTCTTTATCTTGACCTCAAATCATTCTCAGAACTTCTTCTAGTTCTATCACTACTGCATGAGACTCTTCACTGTCTTCTTTTTCAATCTCTCACAGGCAGTGTCATCTGCATTATTTCTATACTTAGTTCAGTCTAAATCTATCAGAAGTATTACTTAAAATCATTATCATTCTGCTTTCTTACAGAGTCTCTTCAAGGCATCATAACATGCCTTGCAATCTGTCTTTCCATGCTTGAACACCTTCTTCTCCTCTCCCTTCAATCTGTGACAGCGCTCACGCGCCTTGATGGTCCACAGGACTGCAGAATATTTGAAGAGAGATGACATGATTAATTTTGATAAGTATTGAGAGAGAAGTGAAGGCAGGCAATGATATAATAATGATAATAATGATGATAATGATGATGATGATAGTGATGATGATGATGATAATGATAATGATGATAGTGATAATAATGATGATGATGATAATAATGATGATAATGAAAGAGAGAGTGCATCGGAATATATTATTGACTTATCAAACATAAAGAGATAAAGAAACTATTAACAGCTTTCAGAGATGTACAGAAACAGCTACAGTGTTGCATAGCAACATTATTTTCATTCAATACATGCACTATTGATATTCTTTATATACATTTATCATATAATCTATATCAGAAATACATGCAGAAAACAGATCTTTGTTATTAGAGAGAATGATTGCAGTGATTCTCTGTTTTTATATTATAAAGATAAGTTATTCTCATTTCTTTCTTCTCTCTTTTCTCTTCTTCTTCAATTCATCACTAAGTTCAAGCTGGTATGAAAACTATTAAAACACTCATAGAAATCCTCAAATTAAAGAGTATAAACTAATCAAATTTTAAATACAGATGAACTAAATTAATTTAATAATACTAATTATTCATCCTCCTCTTAATAAAACAACAGTCATGTCTTTCTTCCCCCCCCCTCAAATGAAACATGGCTCGTGAAAAGTGAGTACCACGCCAGGCCATAATGATCAACACAGTTCCAGCACACAGGGCTGTATACATGCAGTGTGTGCTGAACTGAAAGACTGTGTGAATTGCAAACTGACAGCAGCATTTCAGAGAGAGCTGTGCAGCATGAGAAAGTCACAACTCTCAGTCACATGCACAGAGAGTGAATCATCACAGTAAGTATATATGCATTGTATGAAAGTAACACTTTTTGATAACACTCAGTCTCTGATATTATGAAAATAGAGTCTCTCTGTGAGATTCATTTTTATCAGAAGTCAGAGAATTTTATATTTCTCAAAACCATCTTTACATGTCTTGTCTGTGAAATTGATGAGAGAAATCATTGATTTCAGCATTCTGCTCTTGATACTATTCAAGTGGCAGCAGAGTCCACCCTAGTCACACTTTTTAAGTGTATATTTTCTAATTATTCACATTTATACAGATATATACTGATTATTTATTAGATAATGTTAAGACAATAACTCATCACAGCTGTGTTACTCTCACTGTGAGAGATACATGATTGATGATGAATATTGCAAAGACTCTGAGAAGTGAGTATTTTGAGAGTGCTGCAGCTCTGCAATCTTGATTTTTATTGTTTTTATTTTTTGTTTTTTTCTTTTTCTTTTCTTTTTTTTTTTTTTTTAATGTGATTTTTTCTTGTGTTTGTTTTGTTTTTTGTTTTTTGTTTTTTTTTGTATTTTATGTTTTTTTCATAATTAAAATTATATGAATTATGATCTGTGTTCAGAAAAGTAATAATATTTGATAATACTCTCTGTTGAATTTTCAACAAATAAGTACTATGTTATAATATTATGTAAGTGAGAAGTGATTTCATAGTCTCATTTAATGTCATTCTCAATAATGAGATCAGAATGAAAATGTGACTAAGAATTCAAAACATATTCTTTATCTGAGACTAGATTTTTATTTGAAAAGTGAATCTGGGATCTTTAATATTTGAAATAACATGATTTAGAATCAATGTGATGAACACAAATCATGACCAGAAGTAATGCTTTTAGGCAACATGATAACTGTAAAGTTTGATCCTGGTCTCAGACACGGTCACACGGTCAGTCTACTCTCAACAGTGTTGAGATTATAAGTCTTTTTCTTTCTATCTTTTCTTTCTGACACTGATTTTCCTATTCTTAGAGGAAATCATTATGAGTTTTATTATATATGAAGTCATGATGTTCACAGACATTAAGAAGCTTTTTATAACTGTAAAGTTCAATATTACAGAGATATCTGCTCTGATAAATTTCTTCAGAATGATAGATTTATATCACTCTATTCTCTGACATCTGTTATCTGACTTCATGATACAGGCAAAAGATATCTGTGTTTTTCTAATTGCAAAGAAAAACATACATCTAGCTCAAAAGAATGTATGTTTGCTCCAAGAACTCAAAAGAACTGGAGAAAAGATGAAGCTCAGAGTAAACCTAGAACTGAAGAGAATAGTCAAGCCAGTAAACTCACAACTGCAAGCTCAAAAAGAAGAAACTCTCAACTGTCTAAGTCTTCAAACTTCAATTCTCCAGCTAAATGTAAACAGAATTTCAATCCTCAAACTTCTGTTAAGATTAGAGAATTGAGAAATGACTCTGGTGATAAACTAGATATAATGCAAGCAGTTGAGATTCCTACTTTTCAGAACAGTTATAATCTACTATCTGATGATAGTGATTAGATTCTACTCTACTCTCTTTTAGTATGAATATACAACAAAAACAACAAAAAAAGTTTAAAAACTCTTCAAAAATTACATTTATTCAAAATAATGTGAATAGAAACTCAAATTGCATTTATTCTTGTCTTCAAATCACATTTGAATAAAAAGTTGATTTTGTACTGCTTCAGGAGCCGAATTTTGATGCTGAGCAAAAATATATTATTTCTCATTCAAGCTACTACTGCTTTTTATCTCAAAAGTCTGAGATAAAGTCAAGAGTAGTGATCTATGAAAGAAAGAGATCAAGATATTAATTTAATCTAAGATTTGATATCATGTCTGACCCTGATATTCTGGTGAGTGATATTATAGATAAAGAAAATGAGTTTGATACTATACAGCTCATAAATATCTATAATGAAAAGTCATTGAAGAAAAATAACAATATCTGAACAATTGATAGAGGATTTCTGAACATAACTTCATCAAGAAACTCTATAATTGCAGAAGACTTCAATGCACATCATCTCTGATGAAATTCAGAATGCAAGAGAGTAGTGAGAGCTGATAATCTGATTGAATGAATCTTTGAGCATTCAATAGATTTGGTTAATAAGTCTGATCAACAAACATTCTTTAGAAAAGGCATGAAACAGAAGTCTATTATAGATCTAATCTTCATGTCACAAAATCTAATGAAAAGAAGACTTGTAAACTGATTTATTAATTCAAATGAGACATCAGGATCAGATCATGAGATTATTCAATTTGATATTGAACTGAGTGAAAAATAAATGAGTGAAAATCCTCTTCTCTCTAATCAGTATAACTTTGAAAAAGCTGATTGAAAAGCAGTTGAAGAAAGCATAAAACTGTTAAAATCTGAAAGACAGAATGAGCTATATTAGAATTCTGATCAAGATATCTCAAATGAAATGCTTAAGAATAGAGTGAAGCTTATTACATCTATTATTCTAACAAGTGTTAGAGATAATATTTCAAAGAGAAAATCTTCTGAGTATTCAAAACCTTGATGAAATGAGAATATCTCATCTAAAAGGAAAGAATTAGCTACTGCTAGAAGAGATTGAAAGAATGATATAATATCTGATGAAGAGTTCAAAGCTGTCAGAAATGAATATTTTTCAGATATTAAAAGAGCTAAAACAGACTGCTGGAATAAATTTCTTGAAGAAGTATAAGAGAAGGAAGTTTTTAAAGCTTTTAACTATACTAAAACAAGAAGTGTAGTAAAACTTCCAGCCTTAGAATATGAGTTTCAGAATGAATCATATACAGTAAACTCTTTTGAGGAAAAATGTCAAGCTTTCATGAGAATTCTCTTTCAGAACTCACCAGATTCAGATTCAGATTCAGAGAAAGAGAATATATCACTTCTCAACTACATTGATGAAAATGACTGAGAATGGCCTGATCTTACACAAGATGAATTAGAGTCAGCTATCTTCTCAAGTTCTGTTAAAACTGCTGCAGGTTCTGATTCAATTAATCACTTGATTATTCAGAATACATATTCCTACTTAAAGAATGAATATTTTGAGCTCTTTTTCAATCTCTTGAAAAATGAATATCATTCTGAATGCTGAAGAGAAGTCACTGAAGTGATTCTTGCAAAACCTAATAGAAAAACTTCAATTCCTAAGTCATATAGAGTAATATCTCTATTGAACTGTCTAGGAAAGGTTTTAGAAAAGATAATAGCTACTTAACTATCTTTTATAAGCTCTATAGATGATTCTCTTTTATTCAGTGAATAAATAGAAGATAGAAAACAGTGTTCTGCAATTGACACTGTTCTCTCAGTTATTCATGATATTCAAATAGCAAAGCATGAGAGTCTGGTCTCAACTGCAGTTTTTATTGATATAAAAGAGGCATTTGATCATGTTTCAAAGTCAAAGTTAATTCAGATATTGAAGATATTAAAACTGCCACTTTTTCTAATAAAATGAGTTAACTACTTTATATCTAAAAGAAGTATACAACTCTTCTTTGATGAAATGAAATAAGACAAGACTGAGATAAAAATAGGAGTATCACAGAGATCTTCAATTGTGATTCAAAGGTTGCTTAAGTCAGCGTATGATTACAGGCGTACGCCGGCTTCTTATATTGTAATCTCGTACGCTAAATTAATTAGTGTATGCTATGACTCCTTTACACTTGTACATGTACGCTAGTAGTTTGGAAGCGGCTGTGGTATTATCTGACAGTTGTACATTCTTTCAAATCACATCCTCTCTCACCAGATTCAGTCACACTCATGTGACCATGTTGTACACCCTAGCTTCATGCGGATTAGCTTGTCACTAGCATTTCATAATTGTGTGATCTATCTCTGATTTGGCTAGTATTCTGCATACACTCTCACAAAGAAACTTTCACTATATTATATCACTCATTCACTAACTTTTCTCATTCTTCAATCATCTTCTTCATCATCATCATCATTGAACATTACTATCTCATTCAAGATTTCTACCTCTTCTTCTGTCTAACTCTTTTCATCTGTTCATCTATCACATTGTACACATTTCTGACAATGACTCTCTGTTCTCATAATAAGTATCATCATAGTGCTTATACCAGACAGTTTATTAGTAGTAAGTGTAATGTGTTGTGAAACATGATCAGAACTTATTTATCTTCTAATAATTATCAGAACAACATATTATTATGAATGATGATATATCTTCTTATATATTCTTGACTATTTCTCTTCTCAGTGAGTTCCTGATCATATTTTCTAGCATGATTTTGCATAAACACAGATGCTGATATGTTTGTTTTTATTCATATAGAATTATCACACATTGACAGATCTGCATTCATCAATAATAGTGAACTCAATATTGAATCATTGATTGAGAACTTGAAGAATGTGATAATGAAGGAATTGTCTGTGCTATGTATGACTGAGTCTTCTACATCTTCTTCTTCTCTCTCTATTTCTTTCTCTGCTGCTCTCTCTCAATCTTCTACATCTGTCTCTGTGTCTGATTCTCCCACTTCTGCTATCTCTGTTCCTGTGATCCTCACTTCTGTCACTTCTGATTTTACTGTCTCTGCTTTTATTATCAGCTCTTCTCAATTCAAGAAGATATTGTGTAGACTTAATGAACTACATCTCTCAGTGTGTACACTCTTACCCTTCTTATCAACTCTCAGAATAATTTATTGTACAAAGACTGCATACAACATGACTATCTGAAGCTCAGCCATGAACATCAATTATTATGTTTATTTTAAATATTTATGATAAGACAATTATTCATTCATATCAGAGAATCACCTCTCTTCTCAACAGTGTTGAGATTGTAAGTCTTTTTCTTTTCATCTTTTCAATCTAATACTGATTTTTCTGTTCTTAGAGAAAATTGTTATGAGTTTTGCTGTGCATGAAGTTGTGACATTCACAGATATCAAGAAGCTTTTTATAATTGTAAAGTTCAACATTGCAGAAACATTCACTCTGATGAATTTCTTCAGAATGATTGATTTATATCAGCCTATTCTCTGACATCTGTCATTCAACTTCATGATGCAGGTGAAAGATATTCATATTTTCAGAAACAGGCATGCAGATGTCATACTCTTTTACACTCACAGGTGTGAGGCTTATACACCTTGTCTGAGATGTCATCATGAGAATGAGCTGTTCACATGCTGTGTTCTGCTTCCTGCATTCCCTCATATTCTTCTCTCTCTTCCTGAGAAGCCTTGTGCATGTTATAATTGTATGTACAATTCTAAGATCAGCAGATGTTTATTTGATAACTGTTCTCATCTCTGATTTTGTGATTTTCATACACTAACAATGATTCTTAGTTGCTCCAGCATCAGAGATCATTCTGATTGAAGATGATAACATCACTGAGACTACTCTCTTCTATTCTCAAGCTTCTTTCATCACTTTCTCTCCCTTCTCTGTGAAGAAGATTGTGTGCATATCAGATCATAAGTGTTTGATCTCAGATGACTCCTGTCATTTATCCAGTCCTGCACCTTCTCCTTCTTCTGTTTCTTTCACCTCTGTCCCTCCTGCCCCAGCTCCTGGTTCTGTGAGTCCCGCGCTCTCCTTCAATTTCTCTACACATACACATGTGTATTCCTATATTGGCATTTCAGTCAATCTTGTGATCAATGATATTAATGTTGTACACAGAGTGATAGAGAAATCAGAGACATGCATAGCATTGTTGCAAGAGTGACTTGTGACTCTCAAATTCCTTACAAATCTTGAGTTTTGAGATTGTCTTTGTTTTTGGCATTTTTCAGGTGGCGTGGTATTGAAAATAGATTAAATATGTGACATATGAAAATGAATGAGATATGTATGATAATATTTGTCTTTTGCAGTCAACTCTTACAGTTGATGATTAATTTATCATCTCTTTTCTTACACTTTTTCTCTATCTGCTAGTCACTACTCTTACACAATCTCTATATAATACAGCATTCAGTGACTAGATTCAGCAGCTTCTAACTTTTTGTAATTCTATCTCACACATTATACTGTCTCTCTTCACTCACTCAGATCACTACAGTAAACAGTTCATTGAAACTAACCTCATCTGACCTCTGAGTGTTCTCAGAGATTGAGATGGCTTGGTCCCACGCGTCCGCGGATGTTTCAGATAGTTCATTCTCTGTGATCTTCATAATTGAACTGATATAAACAGTTGAATTCAACTCTGAATTCCTTTTTCTTCTGTAACCTGACTCACATACAAGTCTGCTGCTTTAAGACTACTCTTTGTCATGTTACACTCACTGTCTGTGATGTGTTATCATACAACCAGCTACAGTCTCATCACTTATTGAAGTGTGATATTCATCTGATTTCTTCATTTCTTTTCATTCTTTTCTTATAATTGTGAAAAGATCAGAATAAGTGAGATCATCTAGTTTATAAGTATCTATGATTTCTCTTACTTTATAAGACTTTTTAATTGTAAGTCTCTTCTTTTTCAATACTAATGATAATGCTGTGAATAATCATAATTCACTCAGATCTTACATCTTTGCTTTCATAAGTCATGAATCATTGATTAAGTTGTATAAGATCTGTCCCTCTGATTCTTTCAATACATACATTTCTAGAGAATGTGATTTGAGTATCTTATATGACTCAAATCATCTAGATTGAAACTTCTCAGAACTCTCATTGTATACAAGAACTCACATTCTCATCTTGAGACTTAATTTCTTAATAAGTGAGTCTTATATTCTTTTCAATTGAATTACTCAGTTCAGCAGTAACTCATTAGCTTTTATACATGTGTGGCTAATCTCTTTCAATCTTGATTCTGTGTCTGTGACTGCTGTGTCTGCAACTGCTGTTCCTGCTGCATCTGCAACTGCTGTTCTCTTTTTCACCTTTTTCAAAGCATTCTCCAGAATGTGCAGATGCAATTCATATAACAGATAGAATGATGAACACTTGAAGACTGCATACTGTTGAATCTGCATAACTAATAGTGCCTGCCTGAGATATTTATCTCATAGTCTTGTAGACTTATTCACTAGATATTTTATCAGCATGTTGCTCAAGATTCCATTCAAGTGTTTCATCTTCTTATTCATCCGCGGATGATATGATGTTGTTCTACAATGTCTTGTCTGTAACTGGCTCATGAAATGCCTCACTGCTCCTTCTATAAGGTTTGCATCATTATCAGTTAGAATCTCACATGGCATTTCATAGTTGACATAGATCTTATTATGTAGAAACTTTGTCACTATCTCCTCTGTCACCTCTGAAACTGCTCTTGCAACTGGCCAGTCAGTAGTGTAATCAATAGCAGTGATTATTCATTAATTTTCATTTGATGTTCGCGGCAATATGTCTATGAGGTCCATCTCTCATCATTTGAACAGTTGTATCATACACTTCATCTGATGTTGTGCTTCCTTGCATTCTAACCCTTTCTTAGATCCTTTCATGACCTGGCAATTTGAGCACTCATGAGCATATGCCTGAATGTCCTCAGCCATGCTTGGCCAGTATACTCTTGATTTGAGTACACTCATGAGTTCAGGACTTTCTAAGTGACTGAATTCCTTGTGCATGCAAGCTATCAAGTCACATCTAAATGAAGATTCTAGATAGAGAGCTTCTGTGTATTCTAGATCACAGTAAAGCATAACATTATTTTTGTTTCTCAATTTTTCTAGCTTGAAGTTCAGAAGCATCTCTTCTACTACTCTCACAAGATACTTGTTATTCAATATCTTGTCATTCTTTAAGTAAGAGATCATGATGTTCACTCATTCTGATTTCTTACATCTTCTCAGCACATTTAACATGAACATCTCTTGTGTCTGATTCACAGAATTCTCATTCATGAAATCAGGTCTACAACTGATTGTGTCAGACATCACAGTGTTTAATCTCTTTCAGTATTTAATATGAAGATTGTATACTTAGAACTCTGAGATTCAACATACTAAGTGTTTGAAAGGTTTTATTATTGATTGTAGATAGATAAGGCTTTCATAATTCATAATCATCATTGTTGTATATCTGTTATCAATATATCTATCTCATAACATCAGTATGTACTTGATCACTAGTAATTTCTTTTCATATACTGAGTAATTGAGCTCAGTATCTGATAGTTTTCTATCATTATACATTATCAGATATAGCTTGCTATTCTTACTCATCTGTAGAAGAGTGTCTCTGATAGCTCATTCAGATGTGTCTGTCTCAATGTAGAAAGATTTATTACAATCTGATTGAATAAGTACTGAAAATGTTGTTACACATTTTCTCAGTGTGAGAAAAGCCTCTTTGCATGCAGCATTTCAGATGATTGAATGAAACTTCTTCTTTCACAGATTTGCATTCATTTCTCTTAAGAGATCTGAGAGTGATACAGATATTTATACAAAATCCTTGATGAATCTGCAGTAGTATGAGATCAACTCAAGAAACTGTTGTATATGATGTACATTTCTCAGCCACAGTCAATTCACTATGACATTCAATTTCTCTGAAATGAGATGTATACAGTCATCACTCACTACATATCTCACAAACTTCAACTCTTCTGTTTCAAACACACACTTGATTGATTTGATATAGAGCTTATACTCTGCCAGAGTTATAAGCACTTCATCAAGATACTTCAGATGTTTATCATATGAGTTTGAAAAGACTAGAATGTTATCAAGATATATGAGACATGAGGTTTCATTCTGTTTATAAAGAATTGTATTCATTATTATTTGAAAGATGACAGGTGCATTTGTCAGACTGAATGACATTGCCAGGAATTCAAACTTCTCTCATTGTGTATTAAACACAGTTCACAGAACTGACAGTTCATCTACACAGATCTGTCAGTATTCTGAGAGAAGATTGATCTTTGATAGATATCAGATGTTTCTGACTGTATTCAACTGTTATTGAATCTGTGATAGTGAATATTCATTCTTGATTGTAAGCTTATTGAGTGCTTGATAATTGATACACATTCATCACTTCTCATCTGCCTTTTTCATGAATAGAACTGAAAAGCCTCACATGCTTGATGAGAGTTGTATGAGACCATGTTCTAGAAGATCTATGATCTGACACTTCTGTTCTTTGAGATGTGTTTGTGACAGGGAATACACATTCTGGTTGACTGGTTTTGTGTTCTTCATGTTAATCTCATGTACAAATCCTCATTTCAGTGGCAATTCTGATGAAAGATCTGTTCAGAAGATCTTCTCATGCTTCTTCAGAAGCTTCTTCATATGCTTGTCCTTCTGCATATTCTTTATCTTGGTTTCCTCCACTTCCAGGTCCTGTATGACATACAGAATGCTTTTGAATGAGGTCTTGTGAATTGTTCTCTTTACTTGTTAATGTATAAGCAGATTTAACCCTTCTATATCAGAGACATGGAATGTCCTTCTCATATCAGTTGATAGAATTGTATGAATCATTTTCTTTCTATCAGTCAACTGCATATGACATGTATATCATTGAATCTGCGGGTTGAACCTTTGAAATCAATTGAGTTCAAGAATAAGATTGTATTCCACATTCTGCAGCTCTCACACTCAAATATAGCAAGATCATTCTCTGAAGTGCAAGGAAACTCTTACTCTTGCAGATGATATTAAATATCAGTTATCAGATAATCTTATATATTGAGAATTCTTCACTCAGCAGACTCTCTTCAATCTTCAGATCATATAATTCTCAATATATTGTATAGAAGCTTCTGTGTCTGCTAACACTTTTGCAGCCATCTCTCAATTCTTATTCAAGTGCTCTCTATACATTAACATTTCAGGCCTCAAGGCATTGAGATGAGTGTTCACTTCATCATTCTCACTCACATCTCATTCAGAAGCCTGCTTCTTCTTTGCATTCATAGGATTCAGAGAGTCATCTAATGCAAGCATCTCTTTCACTTTGAAGACTTTTCATAGAATATCAGTGAGTATCTCTGAGCTCACTGATTCAGCTAGTTTTTTGACTGTGTATGCTGAGTGCAATCTTTTGCATCATGATTTTAGCATCTGCAGTTGAAGTAAGCTTGATGCTCATGATATCAAGATTTTCACTCAGAGGATTTCTTTTTCAGAGAATTCAGTGCTTTAGCAATGACATTCAGATCTAGATTCATTGCATCTGAGTGTGTGACTTGTGTTATAGAAGTCTGATTACTCATTCTTCACTGAGATATACTCAATTGCAGTATTTTCTGTTGCAATTGACTCACTTGTTCCTGTATAATAAGAATATTGTATACTTTCTTCACTGTGCCTGGCTGTGAGATTAAGCATTTTCATTCTGCTCTCAACTCAGGTGTAAGATTATGAATGAAGATCTGTAAACAGAAAGATGTTGAAAGCTCTTCATTCAATGTAAGATAGTGTAAGCTGAAGTGTGTGAAGTACAATGTAAGATCACTCACTTATCTATACTCAGTGAAGTATTCATAACACTTGTCTTATGCATTCACTTTCTCAAAGTTGTGCAAGATTCACTTAGAAAACTCATTTCATATTTATGAAAATGAATATCACTTCAGATCTGTGAGATTCATCTTTTCATCAGTCATTTATAATGACTTCACTTTTCTGTGTAGAAACATGACAGATCTTAAGACTTGTTGAAATTCTGTTAACTGTCTGTCTGTGAGTTCATATTCAATTCAATAATATGATCACATCTGACTTAGTCAGCTGATTGCAGCATCATTTTTTCAGTCACTATTAAAGCTTGATGACTTCAGCAGATCTTCTGACTTGATATATTTCATACTTGAATTCTCATTCTGCACAGCAGTCTCTGATGATGTATACACTTCTGAAGAGATCATGAACAATTGTGATGAGATCTTCAGATTCAGTATAGTTATCTATCTGTGTAAACATTCAATCTTCTGCTGCAGGCCTAAGATCTGATTTTCTCTATTCTTATTGATGATGATAATTGCATCAGTGAAGCTCTTCATAGTGAATGCTTGATTCACAGTGAATGCCAATTGTTGTTTGACTTCTGTCTCAGCCTGTCACTGTGTACACAAGGCCTCAATCTCATTTAGAATCCTCATACACATACAGAGCTTTGATTTCAGTTTGACAGTCTCAGTCACTTTTCTTACTGCTTCAAGTAAACTCTCTGAGAGATTCTGCATATCTTTCAGTTCAGATAGCAGAGAAGAGTGTTATTCATATTGACTAGAGAAGATATTCATTTCAGTGATTGATTTCTGATTGATTGTACAATGTCTATCATTATATGATTTCTGTTATCATTGTACAACTTCAGTGATAGTCATCTTCTCTTTTATTCTTCTTTTGAGTAGAGAGTGAACTTCTTTGAATCTGATTCACTGCTCTCATTCTCTTTCTCACATCTCATCTGTTCATGTCTCATATGTGGCATGTGTCTGGGTGTGGAGTTTTTTCTCAACAAGTGAAGCAGTATCAATTGAATGCTCTTTCACTCATCACTCTTTATATGCTATCTTTTGAGGTGTTCTAGGACCACACTGACATGATAACTACAAATTACTTTGTAGATGGAATTATCATGCTCTGGAGGAGTCTGCACTTCTCACCAGTTTTTAGACATGCTATCAGATGTGATTCAAAGATTGCTTAAGCCAGTGTACAATTACAGATGTACACCGGCTTCTTATATTATAATCTCATATGCTAAATTAATTAGCATACACTATGGCCTCTTTACACTTGTACGCGTACGCTAGTAGTTCGGAAGCGGCCGCGGTATTATCCGACGGTCGTACGTTCTTCCGAACCACACAATCTCACTCATTTTATTTACAATATACACTGCATATCTATTTAAAAATAGAAATATGAGAATAGTGCAATCTCTAAGTTATGTGAATGATATTGATCTAGTCTACAGCTCAAAAACTATCAAAGAGAATTTGAAAGTAATTGAAGAAGCTGCAAAGAAAATCTTTGTTAGAGCAGATATCAATCAAATTCAATTTGATATGAATAAAACTGAGTTAATTCACTTCTTTCTGAGATTCAATGAGAAAGAACTATCTCTAACTGTTTTAAATAGAGAGATTAAACCCAGTGTAAATGTCAAATGATTAGAAGTATGATTAAACTTCAAGTTGAATTTTAAATATCACATTCAACAAAGAACTGTCAAGGCAGAAAGACTATTGAACAACATAATCAGACTATCAAATACAGAGAGAGGTCTATTCTTCCAGGCTATGAGACAGTTATATATAGCCTGTATTACATCAGTAGCTGATTATGAAGTTCAAGTTTGATGAAATAATTAAGGGAATTTCACTGAACTCTTTCAAAGTCTGCAAAACAGAGTCTTGAGAAGAATTCTGAAAGCATTCAAATCATCTTCTATTAAAGCAATGAAAATTGAAGCTTCAATTCCTTCTCCTGCTATTAGATTTGAAAAGACCTGTATGAACTATGCTCTGAGAGTTGTAAAGATGAGCTCAAATCATATAATCAGAGAAAGAGTCTCTTCTTCATTTCCATCAAGTAACTCTGGAAATGAACTGAATTGAAATAGATTTCTTGATTGAAATGAAAATAATTCTTCAAAGAAAATGCCTTCTTAACTGTACAGACTATGCTCTCTGATTAAAAATCAATTTTCTTCTTTAAATGTTGAAAAAGTTGATCATGAGAAGTTATCTCCCTGAAGAGAAAAGCTTGAATCTCTTATAGACTTATAAATAAGTGAACTATCAAAAGAGAAAGAATATGAATAGTATTTGAAGAGAATTTCTACAATCAATATAAAAGACTCTATTCTGATTTATTCAGATGGCTCAAAAAATGAGAACTTGAATAGATTAGGCGCAGACATTGCTTATACTGAAGATAATATCAATTTTATCTCAGATTTCTGAAATCTAGGCTCTGAATGTGAAGTCTTTGATGCTGAACTATTTACAATAGTGAAAGCTTTCAAACTCATTGAAATAAAATCTTATAAAAGAGGAAATTGTTTGAAAGAGGTATGAATATTCTCTGATAGTCAAGCTGCTTTAAAAAGACTTAGAAATAGTCAGATTCATAATAATTAAATGAATCTTGAACTGATCTTAAACTCTATTTTGAAAATTCAAAAGAGAAGAATATCAAAGCTGATAATTCATCTGCACTGAGTTCCTGCTCATATGAATATTCATGGCAATGAATTGACTGATTCAGCTGTAAAAAAGAGTGCAGAATTAAGCAGATCTATTCAAAAAATTGTGTCCTGGTCTTTTATAAAGAGAAAAATAAAAGAATCTTGTTTAGATAAGTGAAATGAAAGCTGGCAGAAACAAAAGAAGAGTATACATTATTCAAGATTTGAAACAAAACCCAAGTGAAAATCTTGTTCAATTAAATGTAAAAAGAAAATATTCTCATCTATAATACAGCTGAAACTAGGACATGGCTATTTCAAATCTTATATATAAAGATTTGATGATAGATTTGACTCAATAGAATGCTTATTCTGCAATACAAATGAGAATTCTGAGTATATTATAATGCACTGTGCATTATACAATAGTCTCAGAGCCAGATTGAAAGAGAAGTATAATCTAAATCAATTAAATATGAGATTCTTATTCTCAACTGAGACAGGAATTAAATACTTAATAGACTTTCTATCAGAAACTCAAGCAGCTACAAGAAAATGGCTAAATTCAGAATTATCTGAATATGAAGAGGAAGAAATCAATCAGATATAGTCTGTTAAAACAGCTATATACTATCTTTTAATAATTTGTTTTGTTACAGTCTTTCTTTATTTTATCTTTTTCTTTCAATTTCTTTCTGTCTATCTATTTAATGTGTCTATCTTTAAGACTGTGTTCTCTTTTCCTTTGTCATGATATTGTCAAATGGTTTCAAAGTATGAGATGATGTTAAAACACTGCAATTTGTAAACAGTTTTTGTATTCTGAGCTGGAATTTTCTGATTTTGCATATCTGAAATTGATGAATGTATAATAGTTAACTTTACAGATATAGGAAAAACCCTGAGAACTAAAAGTTCTCAGGTAGATGTCATAGTCTCTGACTGCATACATCTATAATTGAAGAATAATAATAATAATAATATATCTGTGTTTTCAGAAATAAAAATGCAGATGTTGTACTCTTTTACACTTACAGACATAAGACTTGTACATCTTGTCTGAAATATTGTCATAGAAATGAGCTGTTTATATACTGTGTTCTACTTTCTGTATTTCTCTGTGTTTCTCTCTCTCTTTCTAAGAAGCCTCATATGTGTTGTAATTACATATACAACTCTAAGATCAGCAGGTGTTTATTTGATAACTGTTCTCATCTCTGATTTTACAATTTTCATATACTAACAATAATTCTTAGTTACTTCAGTATCAGAGACTATTCTAATTAAAGATGATAATATCACTGAAACTATCTCTTTCTGTCTTTAAGCTTCTTCTGTCACTTTCTCTTTCTTCTCTGTGAGAAAGATTGTATGTATACTAAGTTATAAGTGTTCAGCTCTGAATAACTCTTATTATTATTTATTCAGTTCTGTATCTTCTTCTTCTTCAGTTTCTTTCATCTTCACTCTCTCTACTCTGACTTCTGATTCTGCAGGTTCTGCACTCTTCTTTAATTTTTCTATATATATGTGTATGCATTTCTATATTGACATTTCAGTCAATCTTGTGATAAATGACATCAATGTTGTATACAGAGTGATAGAGAAATCAGAGACATATACAGTGTTATTGTAAGAGCAGCTTACAGCTCTTGAATTTCTTACAGATCTTGAGTTTTGAGATTTTCTTTGTTTTTGATGTTTTTCAGATGATGTGATGTTGAAAATAGATTAAATATGTGATATATGAAAATAAGTGAGATATATATAATAATATTTATTCTTTGCAGCTGACTCTTACAGTTAATGATTAATTCATTATCTCTTTTCTTTTCTTACACTTTTTCTTTATCTATTAGTCACTACTCTTACACAATCTCTATATAATACAGTGTTCAGTGACTAGATTCAGCAGCTTTTATCTTTTGTGATTCTGTCTTATATATTATACTATCTCTCTTCACTCACTCAGATTACTACAGTGAACAGCTCATTAAAACTAATCTCATTCAATCTCTGAGCATTCTCAGAGATCAAGATAACTTAATCTTATACATTTATAAATGTTTCAGATAGTTCATTCTCTGTGATCTCTGTAATTGAACTGATATAAACAGTTGAATTTAACTCTGAATTTCTTTTTCTTCTGTGATCTGACTCATGTGTAAGTCTGCTACTTTAAGACTGCTCTTTACTGTGTTATACTCACTATCTACAGTGTATTATTGTATGATCAGCTACAGTCTCATTACTTATTAAAGTGTGATGTTCATCTAATTTCTTCACTACTTTTCATTCTTTTCTTATAAATATGAAAAGATCAGAATAAGTGAGATTATCTGATTTATAAGCATCTATGATTTCTCTTACTTCATGAGACTTTTCAATTATAAGTCTCTTCTTTTTCAATACTGATAATAGCGCTCTAGATGATTATAATTCACTCAGATCTTATATCTTTACTTTCACAAGTTATAAATTATTGATTAAGTTGTATAAGATCTGTCTCTCTGATTTCTTCAATGTATAAGTTCTCAGAGAATGTGATTTGAGTATTTTATAGAGTTTAAATTATCTAGATTAAAACTTCTCAGAACTCTCATTGCATACAAGAACTCATGTTCTTATCTTGAGACTTGATTTCTTAACTAGTGAGTCTCATATTCTTTTCAATTAAATTGCTTAGTTCAGAAGTAACTTATTAGCTTTTATATGTGCATAACTGATCTCTTTCAATCTTGATTTCATGTCTGTGACTGCTGTGTTTACAACTGCTACTACTGTGTCTGTAACTGCTGTTTTCTTCCTCATCTTTTTCAAAGCATTCTCTGAGATGCGCGGATACAATTTATATAACAGATAGAATGATGAATACTTAAAGACTGTATACTGCTGAATTCATGTGACTAATAGTGCCTGACTGAGATATTCATCTCATAATCTCATAGACTTATTCACTAGATATTTTATCAGCATGTTGCTCAAGATTTCATTCAAGTGTTTCATCATTCTATTTATTCATGAATAATATGATGTTGTTCTATAATATCTTGTCTGTAACTGACTTATGAAATGTCTCACTACTTCTTCTACAAGATTTACACTATTATCAGTTAAGATCTCACACAGTATTTCATAGTTAATATAGATCTCATTATGTAGAAACTTTATTATCATCTTCTCTATCATCTCTGAAACTGCTTTCATGACTGATCAGTCAGTAGTGTAATCAATAGCAGTAATTATTCATTAATTTTCATTTGATGTTCATGATAATATGTCTATGAGATTCATTTCTCATTGTTTAAACAGTTGTATTATACACTTTATCTGATATTGTACTTTCTCACATTCTAATTCTTTCTTAGATTCTTTCACAATCTGATAATTCAGGCACTTGTGAGTATACATCTGAATGTTCTCAGTCATACTTAGTTAGTATACTCTTGATTTGAGTACACTCATGAGTTCAGAGCTTTCTAAGTGATCAAATTTCTTATACATATAAGTCATCAAGTTATATCTAAATAAAGATTCTAGATAGAAAGCTTTTATATATTCTAGATTGTGATAAAGCATAACATCATTTTTTAATTTTCTCAGCTTGAAGTTCAGAAGTATCTCTTCTACTACTTTTATGAGATGCTTATCATCTGATATCTTGTCATTCTTCAAGTGAGAGATCATGATATTCACTTATTCTGATTTCTTGCATTTTCTCAGTGCATTTAATATAAACATATCTTATGCCTGATTCACAGAACTCTTATTCATGAAATCAGGTCTGCAACTGATTGTATCAGATATCACAGTATTCAATCTCTTTCAGTATTTAATATGAAGATTATACACTTAAAACTCTGAGATTTAACATACTAAGTGTTTAAAAGATTTTGTCATTAATTATAGATAGATGAGACTTTCATGATTTATGATCACTGTTATTGTATATCTGTTATTAATATATCTATTTCATAATATCAGTATATACTTGATTGCTAGCAATTTCTTTTCATGTACTGAGTAATTGAGCTCAGTATCTGATAGTTTTCTATCATTATATGTCACTGAGTGTAGCTTGCTATTCTTGCTCATCTGTAGAAGAGTGTCTCTGATAGCTCATTCAGATACATTTATCTTGATATAGAAAGATTTATTACAATCTAATTGAATAAGCACTGAAGATATTATTATATATTCTCTCAGTGTGAGAAAAGCCTCTTCACACACAGTATTTCAGATGATTGAATAAAACTTCTTCTTTCACAGATTTACATCTGTTTCTCTTAAGAGATCTGAGAGTGATGTAGATATTTATATCAAATTCTTGATGAATCTGCAGTAATATGAGATCAACTTAAGAAACTATTATATATAATATACATTTCTCAGCTGCAGTTAATTTACTATGATATTCAATTTCTTCAGAATGAGATGTATACAGTTATCACTCACTATATATTCTATAAACTTCAACTCTTTCATTTTAAACATACACTTTATTAATTTAATGTAGAGCTGATACTCTGTCAGAGTTATAAGCACTTTATCAAGATACTTTAGATATTCATTATATAAGTTTGAAAAGACTAGAATATCATTGAGATATATAAGATATAAGATTTCATTCTGTTTATGAAGAATTGTATTCATTATTATTTAAAAGATAACAGATGCATTTATCAGACTGAATGATATTATCAGAAATTTGAACTTCTCTCATTGTATATTAAATGCAGTTCACAGAACTGATAGTTTGTCTATACAGATCTGCTAGTATTCTGAGAGAAGATCAATCTTTAATAGATATTAAGCATTTTCAACTGTATTCAACTGTTGTTGAATCTGTGATAATAGATATTTGTTCTTGATTGTAAGCTTATTAAATGCTTGATAATTAATACATATTCATTACTTCTCATCTGTCTTTTTCATAAATAGAACTGAAAAGCCTCACACACTTGATAAGAATTGTATAAGATCATATTCTAGAAGGTCTGTGATCTGACACTTCTGTTCTTCAAGATGTATTTGTGACAGAGAGTACACATTCTGATTAACTGATTTTGCATTCTCTGTGTCAATCTCATATATGAATTCTTGTTTCAGCAGTAATTTCAGTGAAAGATCTGTTCAGAAGATCTTCTCATACTTCTTCAGAAGCTTCTTCATATACTTATTCTTCTGTATATTCTTTATCTTGATTTTCTTCACTTTCAGATTCTGTATGATATACAGAATGCTTTCAGATAAGATCTTATGAATTGTTCTCTTTACTTATTAATGTGTAAGCAGATTTAACTCTTCTATATCAGAGATGTGAAATGTTCTTCTTATATCAGTTAATAGAATTGTATGAACTGTTTTCTTTCTATCAGTCAACTATATATAACATGTATGCTATTGAATCTGTGAATTGAATCTTTGAAATTAATTAAGTTTAAGAATAAGATTGTATTTCATATTCTGCAGCTCCCGCGCTTAAATATAGTAAGATTATTCTCTGAAGTGCAAGGAAACTCTTACTCTTACAGATAATATCAAATATTAATTATCAGATAATCTTATATATCAGAGATTCTTCACTCAGCAGACTTCTTTCAGTCTTTAAATTATATAATTATTAATATATTGTGTAGAAGCTTTTGTATTCACTAATACTTTTACAGTTATCTCTCAATTCTTATCTAAGTGTCTCTTATACATTAACATTTCAGGTCTTAAGATATTGAGATAAGTATTCACTTTATCATTCTCATCTACATCTCATTCAGAAGTCTGCTTCTTCTTTATATTCACAGAATTCAGAGAATCATCTAACACAGACATCTCTTTCACTTTAAAAACTTTTCATAGAATATCAGTGAGTGTCTCTGAGCTTACTGATTCTGCTAGTTTTTTGACTCTCTTACTTCTCTTAACTGTGCATGCTGAGTGCAATCTTTTACATCATGACTTTAATATTTATAGTTGAAGCAAGCTTGATACTTATAATATCAAGATTTTCACTCAGAGAATCTCTATTTCAGAGAATTCAGCACTTTAGCAATGATATTCAGATCTAGATTCATTATATTCAGATATGTAACTTGTGTTGTAGAAGTCTGATTATCTGTTCTTCACTGAGACATACTCAATTGCAGTATTTTCTGTTATAATTGACTCACTTATTTCTGTATAATGAGAATATTATATGCTTTCTTCACTGTATCTGACTGTGAGATTAAGCATTTTCATTTCACTCTTAACTCAGATATAAGATTATGAATGAAGATCTATAAATAGAAAGATATTGAAAGCTCTTCATTCAATATAAGATAGTGTAAACTGAAGTATATAAAGTATAATATAAGATTACTCACTTATCTACACTCAGTGAAGTGTTTATAATACTTATCTTATACATTCACTTTCTCAAAGTTATACAAGATTCATTTGAAAATCTCATTTCATATTCATGAGAATGAATATTACTCTAAGTCTGTGAGATTCATCTTTTCATTAGTTATTTATAATGACTTCACTTTTCTGTGTAGAAATGTGATAGATCTTAAAAACTTGTTAAAATTCTGTTAACTATCTGTCTGTGAGTTCACATTTGATCTGATAATATAATTGCATCTGACTTAGTCAGCTGATTGCAGTATTATTTTTTCAGTTATTATTAAAGCTTAATAACTTCAACAGATCTTCTGACTTAATGTATTTCATGCTCAGATTCTTATTCTATGCAGTGATCTCTGATAATATATACACTTCTGAAGAGATTGTGAATAATTATAGTAAGATCTTCAGATTCAGTGTAGTTATTTATCTGTATAAACATTCAATCTCTCACTACAGGTCTAAGATCTGATTTTCTCTATTTTTATTAATAATAATAATTATGTTAGTGAAGCTCTTTATAGTGAATGCTTAATCTGCAGTGAATATCAATTGTTATTTAACTTTTATCTTAGTCTGTCACTGTATATACAAGATCTTGATCTTATTTAGAATTCTTGTATATATACAGAGCTTTGATTTCAGTTCAGTGATTTTAACTGCTTTTCTTACTACTTTAAGTAAACTCTCTAAGAGGTTCTGTATATCTTTCAGTTTAAATAGCAGAGAAGAGTGTTATTCATATTGTGATTCAAAGGTTGCTTAAGCCAGCGTACGATTACAGGCGTACGCCGGCTTCTTATATATTGAATCTCATACGCTAATTTAATTAGCGGCTGCTATGGCCCCTTTACACTTGTACGCGTACGCTAGTAGTTCAGAAGCGGCCGTGGTATTATCTGACAGTTGTACATTCTTCTGAACCACATTCTCCCCCACCAGATTCAGTCACGCTCATGTGACCATGTTATACACTCTAGCTTCATGCGGATTAGCTCATCACTAGTGTTTTATGATTGTGTGACCTATCTCTGATTCAGCTAGCATTCTGTATACACTCTTACAAAGAAACTTTCACTATATTACATTACTTATTCACTAACTTTTTTCATTCTTCAATCATCTTCTTCATTTCATCATCATCAAACATCATCATCATTCAAGATTTCTACTCCTTCTTCTGTTTAACTCTTTCTATCTGTTCATCTATCACATCATATGCATTTCTGGCAATGGCTCTCTGTTCTCACAACAAGTATTATCATAGTGCTCATATCAGGCAGTTCATTAGCAGTAAGTGTAACATGTTGTGAAATGTGATCAGGACTTGTTTATCTTCTAATGATTGTCAGAATGTACTATCATGAATAGCATATCTTCTTCATCTTCTCATACACTCTCTTCATCTTCTTGTACACTCTTGACTGTTTCTCTCTCAGCAGGTTTCTGATTGTGTTTTCTAGCATGATTTTGCATAAATGCAGATGCTGATATATTTGTTTTTATTTGTGTAGAATCTTCACATGTTGACAGATCTGTGTCTGCTGATGATAGTAAACTCAATGTTGAATCATTGATCAAGAACTTGAAGAATGTGATAATGAAGAAATTGCTCATGTCATGTGTGACTGAGTCTTCTACATTTCTCTCTGCTCCCTCTGTTTCTTTCTTCACTGCTTTCCCTCTATCTTCTACACCTGTCTCTGTGTCTGGTTCTCCCACTCTCACTACCTCTGTTCCCATGACTCTCACTCCTGCTACTTCTGGTTTTACTGTCTCTGCTTTTATTATCAGCTCTCCTCATTTCAAGAAGACATTATGTAGACTTAATGAATCATGTCTCTCAGTATGTACACTCCTGCTCTTCTTGCTGACTCTCAGAACAATTTATTGTACAAAGACTGCATATAACATAACTATCTGAAGCTCAGTCACAAACACTGATTATTATATTCATTTTAAATATTCATGATGAGACAATTATTCATTCATATCAGAGAATCATCTCTCTCTTTAACAGTGTTAAGATTATAAGTCTTTTTCTTTTCATCTTTTCAATCTAATGCTGATTTTTCTGTTCTTAGGAAAAATTGTTATGGGTTTTACTGTGTATAAAGTTATGATATTCACAGATATTAAGAAACTTTTCATAACTGTAAAGTTCAATATTACTGAGACATTCACTCTGACAAATTTCTTCAGAATGATAGATCTGTATGAGTCTATTCTCTGATATCTGTTATCTGACTTCATAATGCAGGTAAAAGATATCTGTGTTTTTGAGAACAGGAACACAGATGTTGTACTCTTTTACACTCACAGATGTGAGGCTCATACATCTTGTCTGAGATGTCATTGTGGAAATGAGTCATTCACACACTGTGTTCTGCTTTCTGCATTTCTCTGTGTTTCTCTCTCTCTTTCTGAGGAGCCTTGTGCATGTTGTAATTGTGTGTACAACTCTAAGATCAGCAGGTGTTCATTCAGTAACTGTTCTCACTTCTGATTTTGTGATTTTCATACACTAATAATGGTTCTTAGTTGCTTCAGTGTCAGAGGCCATTCTGATTGAAGATGACAACATCACTGAGACTACTCTCTCTCACTCTCAAGCTTCTTCTGTTGCTTTCTCTCTCTCTTCCTCTTCTGTAAGGAAGGTTGTGCGCACATCAGATTATAAGTGTTCAGCTCTGAGTGGCTTCTGTTGTTCATCTGATTCTGTACCTTCTTCTTCTGTTTCCTCTGCCTCTGTCTTTTCTTTCTTAACTTCTGATTCTGCAGGTTCTGTGCTCTTCTCCAATTTCTCTACGCGTACACGTGCGCATTTCTATATTGATATTCCAGTCAATCTTGCAATAAATGACATTAATGTTGTACACAGAGTGGTAGAGAAATCAGAGGCATGCATGACATTGTTGCAAGAGCAGCTTGCAGCCCTCAAATCTCTCATGAACCTTGAGTTTTGAGATTTTCTTTGTTTTTGATGTTTTTCAGGTGGCGTGGCATTGAAAATAGATTAAATGTGTGACATATAAAAATGAATGAGATGTGTATAATAATATTTGTCTTTTACAGCTGACTCTTACAGTTGATGATCAATTCATTATCTCTTTTCTTTTCTTATGCTTTTTCTTTATCTGCTAGTCACTACTCTTACACGACCTCTATATGATACAGCATTCAGTGACTAGGTTCAGCAGCTTTCATCTTTGTGATTCTGCCTTGCACATTATACTGTCTCTCTTCACTCACTCAGACCACTATAGTGAACAGCTCATTAAAACTAATCTCATCTGATCTCTGAGTGTCTTTAGAAGTTGAGATGACTTGATCTCACATGTCTGTGAATGTTTCAGATAGTTCATCCTCTGTGATCTTCATGATTGAATTGATGTAAACAGTCAAATTCAACTCTGAATTTCTTTTTCTTCTGTGATCTGACTCATGTACAAGTCTGTCACTTTGAGACTGCTCTTTGTCATGTTGTGTCTGCTGTCTGCAGTATATTATCATACAATTAGCTACAGTCTCATCACTTATTGAAGTGTGATATTTATCTGATTTCTTCATTTCTTCTCATTCTTTTCTTATAATTGTGGAAAGATCAGAATAAGTGAGATCATCTGATTTATAAACATCTATGATTTCTCTTACTTTGTAAGACTTTTCAATTATAAGTCTCTTCTTTTTCAACACTGATGATAGTGCTGTGAATAATCATAATTCACTCAGGTCTTGCATCTTTACTTTCATAAGTTATGAATTATTGATTAAGTTGTATAAGATCTGTTCCTCTGATTCTTTCAATGCATACATTTTCAGAGAATGTAATTTGAGTATCTTATATGACTTAAATTATCTAGATTGAAACTTCTCAGAACTCTCATTGCATATGAGAACTCATATTCTCATCTTGAGACTCAATTTCTTAATAAGTGAGTCTTGTATTCTTTTTGATTGAATTGCTCAGTTCAGGAGTAACTTGTTAGCTTTTGCACATGTATGACTGATCTCTTTCAATCTTGATTCTGTGTCTGTGACTGCTGTGTCTGCAACTGCTGTTCCTGCTGCATCTGTCACTGCTGTTCCCTCTCTCACCTTTTTCAAAGCATTCTCCAGAATGCGCGGATGCAATTCATACAACAGATAGAATGATGAACACTTGAAGACTGCATGCTGTCAAATCCGCGTGGTCAATAGTACCTGTCTGAGATATTCATCTCATAGTCTCATAGGCTTACTCACTAGATATTTCATCAGCATGTTGCTCAAGATTTCATTCAAGCATTTCATCTTTCTGTTTATCTGCAGATGATATGATGTTGTTCTATGATGTCTTGTCTGTAACTGACTCATGAAATGCCTCATCACTTCTTCTATGAGATTCACACTGTTATCAGTTAGAATCTCACACAGTATTTCATAGTTGACATAGATCTCATTATGTAGAAACTTCATCATCATCTTCTCTGTCATCTCTGAAACTGCTTTCATGACTGATCAGTCAGTAGTGTAATTAATAGCAGTGATTATTCATTGATTTTCATTTGATGTTCACAGTAATATGTCTATGAGGTTCATCTCTCATCATTTGAACAGTTGTATTGTACACTTCATCTGATGTTATACTTCTTCATGTTCTAACCCTTTCTTAGATTCTTTTGTGATCTGGTAATTCAGGCACTTGTGAGTGTACACCTGAATGTCCTCAGCCATACTTGACCAGTACACTCTTGATTTGAGTACACTCATGAGTTCAGGGCTTTCTAAGTGACTGAATTCCTTGTGCATATGAGCTATTAAGTCATGTCTAAATGAAGATTCTAGATAGGGAGCTTCCGTGTATTCTAGATTACAGTAAAACACAACATCATTTTTCAATTTTCTCAGCTTGAAGTTCAGAAGCATCTCTTCTACTACTTTCATGAGATGCTTATCATTCAACATCTTGTCATTCTTCAAGTGAGAGATTATAGCATTCACTCATTCTGATTCCTTGCATTCTCTCAGCATATTTAACACAAACATTTCTTGTACCTGGTTCACAGAACCCTTATTCATGAAATCAGGTCTGTGACTGATTGTGTTCAGTATCACTGCATTCAATTCTTTTCAGTATTTGATATGAAGATTGTATACTTGAAACTCTGAGATTCAATGTACTAAGTGTTTGAAAGGTTTTATTGTTGATTATAGATAGATGAGACTTTCATGATCTGTGATCACTGTTGTTGTATGCCTGTTATTGATATATCTATTTCATAATGCCAGTGTGTGCTTGATTGCTAGCAATTTCTTTTCATGCACTGAGTAATTAAGCTCAACACCTGATAGTTTCCTATCATCATACATTATCAGATGTAGCTTGCCATTCTTATTCATCTGTAGAAGAGCGTCTTCAATAGCTCATTCAGATATATCTGTCTCAATGTAGAAAGATTTATCACAATCTGATTGAATAAGCACTGAGAATGTTGTTATACATTCTCTCAGTGTGAGAAAAGCCTCTTCACATGCAACATTTCAGATAATTGAACAAAACTTCTTCTTTCACAGATTTATATCTGTTTCTCTTAAGAGATCTGAGAGTGATGCAGATATTCATGTGAAATTCTTGATGAATCTGCAGTAGTATAAGATTAACTCAAGAAACTATTGTATATGATGTATGTTTCTCAGCCACAGTCAATTTGCTATGACATTCAATTTCTCTGAAATAGAGTGTATACAGTCATCACTCACTACATGTTCTACAAACTCTAACTCTTTCATTTCAAACACACACTTGATTGATTTGATATAGAGCTTATACTCTGTCAGAGTTATAAGCACTTTATTAAGATGCTTCAGATGTTTATTGTATAAGTTTGAAAAGACTAGAATGTCATTGAGATATATGAGACATGAGGTTTCATTCTATTTATGAAGAATTATATTCATCATCATTTGAAAGATGACAGACATATTTGTCAGACTGAATGATATTGCTAGAAATTTGAACTTCTCTCATTGCATATTAAATGTGGTTCACAGAACTGACAGTTCATCTACATGAATCTGCCAGTATTCTGAGAGAAGATCAATCTTTGATAGATATCAAGCATTTTCAACTGTATTCAACTGTTGTTGAATCTGTGACAGTGAATATTCATTCTTAATCATAAGCTTGTTAAGTGCTCAGTAATCAATACACATCTGCCACTTCTCACCTGTCTTTTTCACAAATAGAACTGGAAAGTCCCACACACTTAATGAGAATTGTATGAGATCATGTTCTAGAAGATCAGTGATCTAACACTTCTGTTCTTCAAGGTGTGTTTGTGACAGAGAGTACACATTCTGGTTGACTGGTTTTGTGTTCTCTGTGTTAATCTCATATATGAATCCTCATTCTGGCAGCAATTCTGATGAAAGATCTGTTCAGAAGATCTTCTCATACTTCTTCAGAAGCTTCTTCATACACTTGTTCTTCTGCATATTCTTTATCTTGGTTTTCTCCACTTCTGAGTTCTGTATGACATACAGAATGCTTTTGAATGAGGTCTTGCAAATTGTTCTCTTTGCTTGTTAATATGTAAGCAGATTTAACCCTTCTATATCAGAAGCATGAAATGTTCTTCTCATATCAGTTAATAGAATTATATGAATCATTTTCTTCCTATCAGTCAACTGCATATGGCATGTACATCATTGAATCTGTGAATTGAATCTTTGAAATTAATCAAGTCTGAGAATAAGGTTGTATTTCATGTTCTGCAGCTCTCACGCCCAAATATAGCAAGATCATTCTCTGAAGTGCAAGGGAACTCTTACTCTTGCAGATGATATCAAATATTGATTATCAGATAATCTTATGTGTCAGAAATTCTTCACTCAGCAGATCTCTTTCAATCTTCAGATTATATAATTATCAATATATTACATAGAAGCTTCTATGTTTACTAACACTTTTGCAGCTATCTCTTGATTCTTATTCAATTGCTCTCTATACATTAACATTTCAGGTCTCAAGGCATTGAGATGAGTGTTCACTTCATCCTTGCCTGCATCTCATTCAGAAGCCTGCTTCTTCTTTGCATTTGCAAAATTCAGAGAATCATCTAACACAGATATCTCTTTCACTTTGAAGACTTTTCATAGAATATCAGTGAGTGTCTTCAAGCTCACTGATTCTGCTAGTTTTTTAACTCTCTTGCTTCTCTTGACTGTGCATGCTGAGTGCAATCTTTTATATCATGATTTTGATGTCTGCAGTTAAAGCAAGCTCAATGCTCATAACATCAAGATTTTCACTCAGAGAATCTCTTTTTCAGAGAATTCAGTGCTTTAGCAATAGCATTCAGATCTAGATTCATCACATTCAGATATGTGACTTGTGTCATAGAAGTCTGATTACTCATTCTCTGCTGAGACATACTTGATTGCAGTATTTTCTGTTACAATTGACTCACTTGTTTTCATATAATGAGAATGTTATATGCTTCTTTCACTGTGTCTGGTTATGAGATTAAGCATTTTCATTCCACTCTCAACTCAGATGTAAGATCATGAATAAAGATCTGTAAACAGAAAGATGTTGAAAGCTCTTTATTCAATATAAGATAGTGTAAGCTGAAGTGTGTGAAGTATAATATAAGATCACTCACTTGTCTACACTCAGTGAAGTGTTTATAACACTTGTCTTATATATTCACTTTCTCAAAGTTGTGCAAGATTCATTTGAAAAACTCATTTTATATTCATAAGAATGAATATCACTTCAGATCTGCAAGATTCATCTTTTCATCAGTCATTTATAATGACTTCACTTTTTCATATAGAAATGTGACAGATCTTAAGACTTGTTGAAATTCTGTTAACTGTCTGTCTGTGAGTTCATGTTCAATTCAATAATATGATTATATCTAACTTAGTCAGCTGATTACAGCATTATTTTTTCAGTTATTATTGAAGCTTAATGACTTCAGTAGATCTCTCAGCTTGATATATTCTATGCTCAGATTCTCATCCTGTGCAGTGATCTCTGATGATGTATATACTTTTGAAGAGGTTGTGAATAATTGTGATGAAATCTTCAGATTCAGTATAGTTATCTATCTGTATAAACATTCAATCTCTCACTGCAGATCTAAGATCTGGTTTTCTCTATTCTTATTGATGATGATGATTGCGTCAGTGAAGCTCTTTATAGTGAATGCTTGATTCACAGTGAATGTCAATTGTTATTTAGCTTCTGTCTCAGTCTGCCACTGTGTACACAAGGCCTCAATCTTGTTTAGAATTCTTGTATGTGTACAGAGCTTTAATTCTGGTTCAGCAGTTTCAGCTGCTTTTCTTACTGCTTTAAGTAAACTCTCTGAGAGATTCTGCATATCTTCCAGTTCAGGTAGCAGAGAAGGGTGTTATTTATATCAGCTAGAGAAGATATTCATTTCAGTGATTTCTGGTTAATTGTATAATATCTATTATTATATTGCTATATCACTGTATCATTATATTGCTATATTATTCTATTGCTATATTGTTATATAATTTCTGTTATCATCATACAACTTCAGTGATGACCATTCTTCTCTTTTATCTCTTTGAGTGAAGAGTGATCTTCTTTGAATCTGATTCATCACTCTCATTTCTTTTCTCACACCTCATCTGTTTGCATACATGGCATTCACCTGGGCATGGAGTTTTCCCTTAACAAGTGAAGCAGCAGCATTAATTGAATGCTCTTTCACTCATCACTCTTTGTACACTATCTTTTGAGGCATTCTAGGACCACACTGGCATGATAACTACAAATCACTTTGTAGGTGAAATTATCACATTCTGGAGAAGCCTGTGCTTCTCACTGGTTTTTAGACATGCTATCAGATGTGATTCAAAGGTTGCTTAAGCCAGTGTATGATTACAGGCGTACACCGGCTTCTTATATATTGAATCTTGTACACTAATTTAATTAGCGGCTGCTATGGCCCCTTTACACTCGTACGCGTACGCTAGTAGTTCGGAAGCGGCCGCGGTATTATCCGACGGTCGTACGTTCTTCCGAATCACAATATCAGTTAAAAAAGATATTCATTTTAGTAATTTCTTATTAATTATATAATGTCTATTATTATATTACTGTATTATTATATCACTATATTATTATATTACTATATTATTATATAATTTCTGTTATTATTATATAACTTCAGTGATAATCATTCTCTCTTTTATCTCTTTGAGTGAAGAGTAGTCTTCTTTGAATCTGATTCACTACTTTTATTTCTTTTCTCACATCTTATCTATTCATATATATGATATTTGTCTGAGTGTGAAGTTTTCTCTTAATAAGTGAAGTAGTATTAATTGAATACTCTTTCACTCACTGCTCTTTATATACTATCTTTTGAGATATTCTAGAATCACACTGATATGATAACTATAAATTACTTTATAGACAGAATTATCATGTTCTGAAGAAGTCTGTACTTCTTACTGATTTTTAGACATGCTATCAGATGTAGACTGACCGTGTGACTGTGTCTGAAACCAGGACCAGATTTTTTGATAGTCTCATTATCAATTCAACTGATTTCATTACACAGTTTTAACATTAGATAGTAGTTTCATACTGTCTCAGTGAGACTTACTGTCTACTCTTGTCACATTTTCCAAATGAGACCATAATTTTCACTTCTCAATTTAAATTATTTTTATTGCTTTAAATGACTTTAAATCTCATTTAAGTGTTATCAAAAAGCATTACTTTTTAAAAAATTAAAAATAGTCTAAAAAAAACCTTAAAATGTCTAAAAATAGTAACTTTATGCCAAGAATGAGACTAAATGGGATCAAATGGAATTACTTTCTCATTTTTTTCAAGTCATGGTTTCATTTTAAGATCTGATATATAGTCACTTTACATGTTTTTTTGATAGCCAGTCCCAGCGGGATTCACGCCAAGAAATGTATAAGACCAGACCAAATGAGACCAAATGTGAAATTCATGGTCTCAGCGGCCAGTCTAATCAGATGTGATTCAAAGGTTGCTTGAGTCAGTGTATAATTACAGGCGTACACTAGCTTCTTATATATTGTACACTAAATTAATTAGTGGCTGCTATGGCCCCTTTACACTCGTAAGCAAGTTCGGAAGCGGCCGCGTTATTATCCGACGGTCATACATTCTTCCGAATCACCGTACGTTCTTCCGAACCACACTGCAATACAAATGAAAATCCTGAGTATATTATAATATATTATACATTATACAATAGTCTCAGAGTCAGATTAAAGAAGAAGTATAATTTAAATTAATTAAATATAAGATTCTTATTCTTAACTAAGACAGGAATTAAATACTTAATAGACTTTCTATCAGAAACTTAAGTAGCTATAAGAAAATAACTGAATTCAGAAGTATCTGAATATGAAGAGATAAAACTTGATTAAATATAGTCTGTTAAAACAGCTATATACTATCTTTTAATAATTTTATTTTGTTATAGTCTCTCTTTACTATACTTATTTCTTTCTCTTCTTTTCTATTTATCTATTTAATATGTTTATCTTTAAGACTATATTCTCTTTTGCTTTGTCATGATATTTTCAAATAATTTCAAAGTATCAGAAGGTGTTGAAATACTGTAATTTATAAACAGTTTTTGTATTCTGAACTGAAATTTTCTGATTTTACATATCTGAAATTGATAAATGTATAATAGTTGACTCTATAGATATAGAAAAAACTCTGAGATCTAAAGATTCTCAGATAGATATCATAGTCTCTGACTGTATACATCTATAATTGAAGAATAATAATAATAATAATCAGTTAAAAATCTACAGAATTTTTATTCTTTCACTCTGAAGTTTTATTATGTATGAAAACCTCTATTCTTTCACTCTGAAGTTTCACTATGTACATCATCACATACATGTATAAATATTCACTTCAATTGCTGATTCTTACACTTTCTCTTTCTTTTCTTCTCTAATGTTTTTCTCTTTGTTATATAAGATCTATATATTATACTAATGTATTCAGTGTAGACCTCTTATATAAAGTATATTATTATTTCAGTAATCTTATCAGCAGAGCTATTTTAAGTAAGTGTAAAGTATTCTATTAAGAGAAAATCTTCTCTCTCTCTTATATTATAATCTGTGTTTATTTTAATTTAAATCTTTCAAGCTGTCTGAGATAATGATTGCAGCTTAAGCAACTCTTATTTAAGAGTATTATATATATATATTAACTGTATCAGATATCTTCTACTTCTAGTAATTAGTACAGATTTAAGTAAGATAATATTATCTTTAATAGTGAAACTGCTTGTAGAAGTATATTCACTGTCTATATTTCTATTCATATAAGAATATAAAGATTGCTTATGAACTTGTTATAAAAGTCTGTAGTAAGTTAATTGATTTTGAAATTAATAGAGTTCTTTTTAATTTAATTTATAATGAGTGACTGCAGAATTACTAATATAGTATTTCAGAATGTAATTAAATCTTCAATTTTAAAGCATGAAGTGTAAGAATTTGATTTTTAAGATAGTGAATTTTTATGTGCAAGAAGGAATATAATCTGATGAAGATAATATAATAAAGTATGTAATGAGCTGCGCCCGATCAATTATATAGACTATTTCATTACACTTCACAGATTTCAATCACTTTATTCTTGAACATATACACTTCAATTCTCAGTCATTCTCAATCACTGATTCTCAGCTGTCATGAATATGTACACTCTGATTCTCAGTCATTCTCAATCACTGCTCTGATTCTCAGTCATTCTCAATTAGACTGACCGCTGAGATCATGAATTTCACGTTTGATCTCATTTGATCTGGTCTCATACATTTCTTGGCGTGAATCCTGCTGAGACTGACTATCAAAAAAACATGTAAAGTGACTATATATCAGATCTTAAAATGAAATCATGACTTGAAAAAAATAAGAAAGTGGTCTCATTTAGTCTCATTTAGTCTCATTCTTAGCATAAAGTTACTATTTTTAGACATTTTAAGGTTTTTTTTAGACTATTTTTAATTTTTTAAAAAGTAACACTTTTTGATAACACTCAAATGAGATTTAAAGTCATTTAAAGCAATAAAAATAATTTAAATTGAGAAGTGAAAATTATAATCTCATTTGAAAAATGTCATAAGAGTAGACAGTAAGTCTCACTGAGACAGTATAAGACTACTATCTAATGTTAAAACTGTGTAATGTGATCAGTTGAATTAGTAATGAGACTATCAAAAAATCTGGTCCTGGTCTCAGACACGGTCACACGGTTAGTCTATTCTCAATCACTGATTCTCAGCTGCTATAAACATGTATATATTCTTTCACTCTGAAGCTCCACTGCATACATCATCATATATATGTATAAATATTTATCTTGATCACTGATTCTTGCACTTTCTCTTTCTTTTCTTCTTTAACATTTTTATCTTTGTTAAATAAGACCTATCAATATAATACTGATCTATTCAGTATAGGCCTCTTACACTATAAAAATGTTAAAGAAGGAAAGAAAGAGAAAGTATGAGAATCAGTGATTAAGATGAATATTTATACACATATGTAATGATGTATGCAGTGAAGCTTCAGAGTGAAAGAATATACATGCATTCATAGCAGTCAAGAATTGATAATTGAGAATGATCAAGAATCATAGCAGTGATTGAGAATGACTGAGAATCAGAGTGAATACATTCATAACAGCTGAGAATCAGTGATTGAGAATAGCTGAGAATCAGAGCATATATATTCAAGAATAAAGTGATTGAAATCTGTGAAGTATAATAGAATAGTCTATATAATTAATCAGACACAGTTTATCACATTAGTTCTCTCTTTTCAGAAGCAGTTCTCATCAGTTAAGAGCTGCTGTTTCAGATAATACAGAACTCAGAGTTCAGATCAGTTAATTATAATTAATTTATTTTATAAGATATTATCAGCTGTGACTGTATAATCTCTTATTAAGAATATCTTTAATCTCTTACTTAAGTTTATTATCTTCTTCTATAATCTCTGACAGTTGTCAGTCAGAAGTCAGTTAAGAAGAGAATAGATCAGTGATAGTATAGTAGAGTAAGCTTGTATAAAATATATTATAAATCTCTGATAATATATTAAGATAGTAGTTATAACTATCTAGAACTTCTATTACTTTATATCTGATATAATGATAATCTAGTGTATAAGATGAATATATAGTTTATATATTCTTAAGATTTAATTATATCAGATCTTCTATCTTATATTATTCAGCAGAGTCTCAGTGAATATTAATTTGCTTCTTTTAATCTTATTTCACAGTTACTATGAAGATCTCTGCTTAATTACAGATATTTCAGAGCTTTATTACTATATTATCAGCAATCTGAATTAGACTGCAAGAGTTCAGTGTGAACTGTGTAATCTCTAGAAGATTTAACACTTTCATATAATATCTATATATAAGAAAGAATGAGCTTACCTCTATTAAAATAGTATCTTGATTATTAATAGTAATCTCTGCATGTAGAAGAAGATTATATTAATTATCTTATAAGTGATTGTAGAACTTATAAAGATAATTCTTTATAATCTGAATTATTCATTCTGATGTATTATCAGTCTCAGAGTGATAAACAGTTAACAGATAATATATAATCTTAAGAACTTGACAGATTCTAGTTTAGAGAGTACTCATGAATTAACAGCTCTGATTCAATACTATAAATCTCAGTAATTCATATATCTGATAGAATAGACTTTATAAAAAAGCTTCAGTGACTTGTTCAGTATTTATCTTATTATAAGATTTCAATATTATATCTTTACTTAATTAATTCACAATGATCAGAATATTTCTATAACTCTTACTCTTAGATAAATTAATAGTGAAGTCAATTACTACATCTTATCAGATTCTATTAGAAATATTAAGTGATTTTAATAGATCTTTTCTACAGTTCTTTTATAAGATAATGAAAGAATAATAATTATAGTTTTAGATAAAGTATCTGATACTATTTAATATTTCAGATTAATAGAATTCTTGAAAGATTATTCTATACAGTTATTCACAGTCTGAATAATCAGTTATATATATATTATACATCTCTTATATTATCTAAGTATGTAAGAGTTCAGAGTGAGAGACTCAGTATCATTTATAGAATTATAGAGTATTATTATCATTAATTAAATATTCTAAGATATCAGTTCTTATATATAGTTCTGAGAGAATTTGAGATACTTTTTAATATACTGCTTTAATAAGAGTCTGAAGAAGTTCATCAGTCTGAGCTGCTGTATACTATAGTTCATTCAGTGTAGAGAAAGTGAAGATATCAATATCAGTTTAAAGAGAAAGTGTTCTAATCAGAAAAGTATGTATAATGCTATGAGTTATTCTATCTTAGTTAATCAATATCAAAGGCTCTTAGATCCGAAGATATTGATTGATTAAGATAGAACAACTTATAACACTATATATACTTCTTCAATTAGAACACTTTCTCTTTAAATTAATATTAATATCTTCACTTTCTCTACACTGAATAAACTGTGATATACAGCAGCTCAGACTGATGAACTTCTTCAGACTCTCATTAAAGTAGTATATTAAGAAGTATCTCAATTTCTCTCAGAACTATATATAAGAACTGATATCTTAGAATATTCAATTAATGATAATAATACTCTATAATTCTATAAATGATACTGAGTCTCTCACTCTGAACTCTTACACACTTAGATAATATAAAAGATGTATAATATATATATAACTGATTATTCAGGCTGTGAATAACTGTATAAAATAATCTTTCAAGAATTCTATTAATCTGAAATATTAAACAGTATCAGATACTTTATCTGAAACTACAATCATTATTCTTTCATTATCTTATAAAAGAACTGTAGAAAAGATCTACTGAAATCACTTAATATTTCTAATAGAATCTGATAATATGTAGTAATTAACTTCACTGTCAATCTATCTAAGAGTAAGAATTATAGAAGTATTCTAATTATTATAAATTAATTGAGTAAAGATATAATATTGAAATCTTGTAATAAGATAAATACTGAATAAGTTACTGAAGCTTTTCTACAGAGTCTATTCTATCAGATATATAAATTACTGAGATTTATAGTATCAGATCAAAGCTGTTAATTCATAAGTACTCTCTGAACTAGAATCTGTCAAGTTCTCAAAATTATATACTATCTATTAACTGTCTATCACTTCAAGACTGATAATACATCAGAATAGATAATTCAGACTGTAAAGAATTATCTTTATAAGTTCTATAATTATTTATAAGATAATTGATATAATCTTCTTCTATATACAGAGATTACTATCAACAGTTAAGATATTATTTTAATAGATATAAGCTTATTCTTTCTTATATATAGATATTATATGAAAGTGTTGAATCTTCTAGAGATTACACAGTTTATATTAAATCTCTGCAGTGTGATTCAAAGATTGCTTAAGCCAGCGTACGATTACAGGCGTACGCCGGCTTCTTATATTGTAATCTTGTATGCTAAATTAATTAGCGTACACTATGGTCCCTTTACACTCATATGCATACGCTAGTAGTTCGGAAGCGGCTGTGGTATTATTCAACAGTCATACATTCTTTCAAATCACATTCTCTCTCACCAGATTCAGTCACGCCCATGTGACCATGTCATACACTCTAGCTTCATGTGAATTAGCTCATCACTAGCATTTCATGATCATGTGATCTATTCCTGATTCAGCTAGCATTCTGTATACACTCTTACAAAGAAACTTTCACTATATTACATCACTCATTCACTAACTTTTCTCATTCTTCAATCATCTTCTTCATCATCATCATCATTGAACATCACTATCTCATTCAAGATTTCTACTCCTTCTTCTGTCTAACTCTTTTCATCTGTTTATCTATTATATTGTATACATTTCTGACAATGACTCTCTGTTCTCATAACAAGTGTCATCATAGTGCTTATATCAGGCAGTTCATTAGCAGTAAGTGTAACACATTATGAAATATAATCAGAACTTATTTATCTTCTAATGATCATCAGAATGATATATTACTATGAATAATGATATATCTTCTTATACACTCTTGACTGTTTCTCTTCTCAGTGAGTTTCTGATTGTGTTTTCTGGCACAATTTTGTGTGAATACAGATGCTGATATGTTTGTTTTTATTCACATAGAATTATTATACATTGACAGATTCACATCTGCTGATGATAGTGAACTCAATGTTGAATCATTGATCAAGAACTTGAAGAATGTGATAATGAAGAAATTGCTCATGTCATGTGTGACTGAGTCTTCTGCATTCTCTTCTTCTCTCTCTGTTCCTTTCTCTGCTGCTTTCTCTCAATCTTCTACACCTGTTTCTGTGTCTGATTCTCTCACTCTTACTACCTCTGTTCCTGCAACCCTCACTTCTGTCACTTCTGGTTTTACTGCCTCTGCTTTTGTTACCAGCTCTCCTTGATTCAAGGAGATGTTGTATAGACTTAATGAATCACATCTTTCAGTATGTACACTTTCATTCTTCTTATCAACTTTCAGAACAATTTATTGTATAAAGACTGTGTATGACACAACTATCTGAAGCTTGACTGCAGATGCTGATTATTACATTCATTTTAAATATTCATGATGAGATAATTATTCATTCATATCAGAGAATCACCTCTCTTCTTAACAGTATCAAGATTGTGAGTCTTTTTCTTTTCATCTTTTCAATCTAACACTGATTTTTCTGTTCTTAGAGAAAATTGTTATGATTTTTACTGTGCATGAAGTTGTGATATTCACAGACATCAAGAAGCTTTTTACAATTGTAAAGTTCAATATCACAGAGACATTCACTCTGATGAATTCCTTCAGAATAATTGATCTGTATCAGCCTATTCTCTGATATCTGTTATTCAACTTTGTAGTGCAGATGAAAGATATCTGTGTTTTCAGAAACAGGAATGCAGATGTTGTACTCTTTTACACTCACAGATGTGAGGCTCATATGCCTTGTCTGAGATGTTGTTATGAAAATGAGCTGTTCACACACTGCATTCTGCTTTCTGCATTTCCTCATGTCTCTCTCTCTCTTTCTGAGAAGTCTTGTGCATGTTATAATTGCACATACAATTCTAAGATCAGCAGATGTTCATTCAGTAACTGTTCTCACCTCTGATTTTGTGATTTTCATACACTAACAATGATTCTTAGTTGCTTCAGTGTCAGAGACCATTCTGATTGAAGATGATAACATCACTGAGACTACTCTCTTTCACTCTTAAGCTTCTTCTGTCACTTTCTCTTCCTCTTCTGTGAAGAAGGTTGTGCACACACTGAGTTGTAAGCATTTGACTCTGAGTGACTTCTGTCATTCATTCAGTTCTGTGTCTTCTTCTTCTTCTGTTTCTTCTGCCTCTGTCTTCTCTGCCCCAGCTTCTGATCCTGCAGGTCTCACACTCTTCTTCAATTTCTCTACATGTACATGTATGCATTTCTATATTAGCATTTCAGTCAATCTTGCAATCAATGACATTAATGTTGTACATAGAGCAGTAGAGAAATTGAAGACATGTACAGTGTTATTATGAGAGCAGCTTGTGACTCTTGAATCTCTTACAGATCTCAAGTTTTGAGATTTCCTTTATTTTTGATGTTTTTCAGGTGGTGTGGCATTGGAAATAGATTAAATATGTGATATATAAAAATGAATGAGATGTGTATAATAACATTTATCTTTTACAGTCAATTCTTACAGTTGATGATCAATTCATCATCTCTTTTCTTACACTTTTTCTCTATCTGCTAATCACTACTCTTACACAATCTCTATATAGTACAGCATTCAGTGACTAGATTCAGCAGCTTCTAACTTTTTGTAATTCTGTCTCACATATTATACTATCTCTCTTCACTCACTCAGATCACTACAGTGAACAGCTCATTGAAACTAATCTCACTCAATCTCTGAGTATTCTCAGGGGTCAAGATAACTTGGTCTCACACATTTATGAATGTTTCAGATAGTTCATTCTCTGTGATCTCTGTGATTGAACTGATGTAAACAGTTGAATTCAACTCTGAATTTCTTTTTCTTCTGTGACCTGACTCATGTGCAAGTCTGCTGCTTTGAGACTACTCTTTGTCACATTGCATTCACTGTCTGCAGTGCATTATCATATGATCAGCTACAGTCTCATCACTTATTGAAGTGTGATGTTTATCTGATTTCTTCATTTCTTCTCATTCTTTTCTTATAATTGTGAAAAGATCAGAATAAGTGAGATCATCTGATTTATAAGTGTCTATGATTTCTCTTACTTCATGAGACTTTTTAATTGTAAGTCTCTTCTTTTTCAATACTGATGATAGTGCTGCAGATAATCATAATTCACTTAAGTCTTATATCTTTGCTTTTATAAGTCATGAATCATTGATTAAGTTGTATAAGATCTGTTTCTCTGATTCTTTCAATACATATGTTCTCAGAGAATGTGATTTGAGTATCTTATATGACTTAAATCATCTAGATTAAAACTTCTCAGAACTCTCATTGTATACAAGAATTCATGTTCTTATCTTGAGACTTGATTTCTTAACAAGTGAGTCTTGTATTCTTTTTGATTGAATTGCTTAGTTCAGCAGTAACTCATTAGCTTTTACACATGTGTGACTGATCTCTTTCAATCTTGATTCTGTGTCTGTGACTGCTGTATCTGCAACTGCTGTTTCTGCTGTGTCTGCAACTACTGTTCTCTTTTTCACCTTTTTCAAAGCATTCTCTGAGATGTGCGGATGCAATTCATACAACAGGTAGAATGGTGAATGCTTGAAGACTGCATGCTGTTGAATTCATGTGATTAATAGCATCTGTCTGAGATATTCATTCTATAGTCTTATAGACTTACTCACTAGATATTTCATCAGCATGTTGCTCAAGATTTCATTCAAGTATTTCATCTTTCTGTTTATCTGTGAATGATATGACATTGTTCTATGATGTCTTGTCTGTAACTGGCTCATGAAATGCCTCACTACTTCTTCTATGAGATTCATACTATTATCAGTTAGAATCTCGCGCGGCATTCCATAGTTGATATAGATCTCATTATATAGAAACTTCATCATCACCTTCTCTGTTGTCTCTGAAACTGCTCTCACAACTGGCCAGTCAGTAGTGTAATCAATAGCAGTGATTATTCATTGATTTTCATTTGATGTTCATGGCAATATGTCTATGAGATTCATTTCTCATTGTTCAAATGATTGTATTGTACACTTCATCTGATGTTATACTTTCTTATATTCTAACTCTTTCTTAGATTCTTTTGCAACCTGGCAATTCAGGCACTTGTGAATGTACACCTGAATGTCCTTGGCCATGCTTGGCCAGTATACTCTTGATTTGAGTACATTCATGAGTTCAGGGCTTTCTAAGTGACTGAATTCCTTGTGCATGCGAGTCATCAAGTCATGTCTAAATGAAGGTTCTAGATAGAGAGCTTCTGCATATTCTAGATTGTGATAAAGCACAACATTGTTTTCATTTCTCAATTTCCTCAGCTTGAAGTTTGAAAGCATCTCTTCTACTACTCTCATAAGATACTTGTCATTTAACATCTTGTCATTCTTCAAGTGAGAGATCATGATATTCACTCATTCTGATTTCTTACATTCTCTCAGTGTATTTAATATGAATGTCTCTTGTGCCTGATTTGCAGAATCCTCATTCATGAAATTGAGTCTGTGACTGATTGTGTCAGATATCACAGCATTCAATTCCTTTCAGTATTTGATATGAAGATTGTATGCTTGAAACTCTGAGATTCAACATGCTAAGCATTTAAAAGATTTTATTATTAATTATAAGTAGATAAGGCTTTCATGATCTGTGATCATCATTGTCATATACCTGTTATTGATATATCTATCTCACAATGTCAGTGTGTGCTTGATCACTAGCAATTCCTTTTCATACACTGAGTAATTGAGCTCAGCATCTGATAGTTTTCTATCATTGTATATCACTGAGTGCAGCTTGCTGTTCTTGCTCATCTGTAGAAGAGCATCTCTGATAGCTTATTCAGATGCATCTGTCTTGATATAGAAAGATTTATTATGATCTGATTAAATAAGCACTGAAGATGTTGTTATATGTTCTCTCAGTGTGAGAAAAGCCTCTTCACACACAGCATTTCAGATGATTGAATGAAACTTCTTCTTTTGCAGATTTGCATCTATTTCTCTTAAGAGATCTGAGAGTGATGCAGATATTCATGTGAAATTCTTGATGAATCTGCAGTAGTATGAGACTAACTTAAGAAACTGTTATACATAATGTATATTTCTCAGCTGCAGTCAATTCACTATAACATTCAATTTCTCCAGAATGAGATGTATACAGTTATCACTCACTACATGTCTTATGAACTTCAACTCTTTCATTTCAAACACACACTTAATTGATTTGATGTAGAGCTTATGCTCTGTCAGAGTTATAAGCACTTTATCAAGATACTTCAGATGTTCATTGTATAAGTTTGAAAAGACTAGAATATTATCAAGGTATATGAGATATGAGATTTCATTCTGTTTATGAAGAATTGTATTCATCATTGTTTGAAAGATGGCAGATGCATTTATCAGACTGAATAACATTATCAGGAATTTGAACTTCTCTCATTATATATTAAATGCGGTTCATGGAACTGACAGTTTGTCTACATGAATCTATCAGTATTCTGAGAGAAGATTGATCTTTGATAGATATCAGGTGTTTCTGATCATATTCAACTGTTGTTGAATCTGTGATAGTGAATATTCATTCTTGATTATAAGCTTGTTGAGTGCTTAATAATCAATACACATTCACCACTCCTCATCTGTCTTTTTCATGAATAGGACTGGAAAGCCCCACGCGCTTGATGAGAATTGTATGAGACTATGTTCTAGAAGGTCTGTGATCTGATGCTTCTGTTCTTTGAGATGTGTTTGTAACAGAGAGTATGCATTCTGATTGACTGGTTTTACATCTCTCATATCAATCTCATGTATAAATCCTCATTCCAGTGACAATTCTGATGAAAGATCTGTTCAGAAGATCTTCTCATACTTCTTCAGAAGCTTCTTCATATGCTTGTTCTTCTGCATATTCTTTATCTTGATTTTCTCCACTTCTGGGTTCTGTATGACATACAGAATGCTTTCAGATGAGATCTTATAAATCATTCTCTTTGCTTATTAATGTGTAAGCAGATTTAACTCTTCTATATCAGAGACATGGAATGTTCTTCTCATATCAGTTGATAGAATTATATGAATCATTTTCTTTCTATCAGTCAACTGCATATGATATGTACATCATTGAATCTGCAGATTGAATCTTTGAAATCAATCAAGTTTGAGAATAAGATTGTATTTCATGTTCTGCAGCTCTCACACTCAAATATAGCAAGATCATTCTCTGAAGTGCAAGAGAACTCTTACTCTTGTAGATGATATCAAATATCAGTTATCAGATAATCTTATGCATCAGAGATTCTTCACTTAATAAACTCTCTTCAATCTTCAGATTATATGATTCTCAATATATTATATAGAAGCTTCTGTGTCTGCTAACACTTTTGCAGTCATCTCTTGATTCTTACTCAAGTGCTCTCTATACATTAACATTTCAGGTCTTAAGGTATTAAGATAAGTATTCACTTCATCATTCTTATCTGTACTCTATTCAGAAGTCTGCTTCTTCTTTGCATTCATAGAATTCAGAGAGTCATCTAATACAGGCATCTCTTTCACTTTGAAGACTTTTCATAGAATATCAGTAAGTATCTCTGAGCTCACTGATTCAGCTAGTTTTTTAACTGTGCATACTGAGTGCAATCTTTTACATCATGATTTTAATGTCTGCAGTTGAAGTAAGCTCAATACTCATGATATCAAGGTTTTCACCCAGGAAATTCCTTTTTCAGGGAATTCAGTGCTTTAGTGATGACATTCAGATCTAGATTTATTATGTCTGAGTGTGTGACTTGTGTTGTAGAAGTCTGATTACTCATTCTCTGCTGAGATATACTCAATTGCAGTATTTTCTGTCACAATTGACTCACTTGTTCTCATATAATGAGGATATTATATGCTTTCTTCACTGTGTCTGACTATGAGGTTAAGTATTTTCATTCTGCTCTCAACTCAGGCATAAGATTATGAATGAAGATCTGTAAATAGAAAGATGTTAAAAGCTCTTCATTCAATGTAAGATAGTATAAGCTAAAGTGTGTGAAGTATAATGTAAGATCACTCACTTGTCTACACTCAGTGAAGTGTTCATAACACTTATCTTACATATTCACTTTCTCAAAGTTATGCAAGATTCACTTGAAAAACTCATTTCATATTCATGAGAATGAATATCACTTCAAGTCTGTGAGATTCATCTTTTTATCAGTCATTTATAATGACTTCACTTTTTCATGTAGAAATGCAGCAGATCTTAAGACTTGTTGAAATTTTATTAACTATCTGTCTGTGAGTTCATATTTGATCTGATAATATGATTACATCTGACTTAGTCAGCTGATTGCAGCATCATTTTTTCAGTTGTCATTGAAGCTTGATGACTCTGACAGATCTCTCAGCTTAATATATCTTATACTTAAATTCTTATTCTGCACAGCAGTCTCTGATGATGTGTATGCTTCTGAAGAGATCATGAATAATCATAGTGAGATCTTCAGATTCAGTGTAGTTATCTGTCTGTGTAAATGTTTAATCTCCTGCTGCAGGCCTAAGATCTGGTTTTCTCTATTCTTATTGATGATGATGATTGTGTCAGTGAAGCTCTTCATAGTGAATGCTTGATTCACAGTGAATGTTAATTATTGTTTGACTTCTGTCTCAGCCTGTCACTGTGTACACAAGGTCTCAATCTCATTTAGAATCCTTATATGTATACAGAGCTTTAATTTCAGTTCAGTAATCTCAGCTGCTTTTCTTACTGCTTCAAGTAAACCCTCTAAGAGATTCTGCATATCTTTCAGTTCAGATAGCAGAGAAGAGTGTTGTTTATATTGACTAGAGAAGGTATTCATTTCAGTGATTAATTTCTGATTGATCATACAATATCTATCATTATATGATTTCTGTTATCATTGTATGACTTCAGTGATGATTATTCTCTCTTTTATTCTTCTTTTGAGTAGAAAGTGAACTTCTTTGAATCTGATTCACTGCTTTCATTTCCTTTCTCATATCTCATCTGTTTGTGTCTCATACATAACATGCATCTGAGTGTGGAGTTTTCTCTCAACAAGTGAAGCAGTATCAATCAGATGCTCTTTCACTCATCACTCTTCATACACTATCTTTTGAGACATTCTAGAATCACACTGGCATGATAACTATGAATCACTTTATAGACAGAATTATCATGTTCTGGAGGAGTCTGCACTTCTCACCAGTTTTTAGACATGCTATCAGATATGATTCAAAGGTTGCTTAAGTCAGTGTACAATTACAGATGTACACCAGCTTCTTATATTGTAATCTTGTATGCTAAATTAATTAGCATACACTATGACCTCTTTACACTTGTACGCGTACGCTAGTAGTTCGGAAGCGGCCGCGGTATTATCCGACGGTCGTACGTTCTTCCGAACCACAGCAGTCTGATTCAGATTACTGATAATATAGTAATAAAGCTTTAAAATATCTATGATTAAGCAGAGATCTTTATAATAACTATAAAATAAGATTAAAAGAATTAAATTAATATTCACTGAGATCTTATTAAATAATATAAGATAGAAGATCTGATATAATTGAATCTTAAGAATATATAAATTACATATTTATCTTATATATTAGATTACTGTTATATCAGGTATAAAGTAATAGAAGTTCTAGATAGTTATAACTATTATCTTAATATATTATCAGAAATTCATAATATATTTTATATAAGCTTGTTTTATTATACTATCACTGATCTGTTCTCTTCTTAACTGACTTTTAACTGATAATCATCAGAAATCATAGATTATTATTATTCTTCAATTATAGATGTATGTAGTCAGAGACTATGACATCTACCTGAGAACTTTAGTTCTCAGGGTTTTTTCTATGTCTGTAAAGTTAACTATTATACATTCATCAATTTCAGATATGCAAAATCAGAAAATTTCAGCTCAGAATACAAAAACTGTTTACAAATTGCAGTGTTTTAACATCTTTTGATACTTTGAAATCATTTGACAATATCATGACAAAAGAAAAGAGAAAAAGAACACAGTCTCAAAGATAGACACATTAAATAAATAGATAGAAAGAAATTGAAAGAAAAAGATAAAGAAAAAGATAAAGTAAAGAGAGACTATAACAAAACAAATTATTAAAAGAGAGTGTATAGCTGTTTTAACAGACTATATCTGATTAATTTCCTCCTCTTCATACTCAGATAATTCTGAATTTAGTCATTTTCTTGTAGCTGCTTGAGTTTCTGATAGAAAGTCTATTAAGTATTTAATTCCTGTCTCAGTTGAGAATAAGAATCTCATATTTAATTGATTTAGATCATACTTCTCTTTCAATCTGGCTCTGAGACTATTGTATAATGCACAGTGCATTACAATATACTCAGAATTCTCATTTGTATTGCAGAATGAGCATTCTATTGAGTCAAATCTATCATCAAATCTTTGTATATAAGATTTGAAATAGCCATGTTCTAGTTTTAGCTGTATTATAGATGAGAATATTTTCTTTTTACATTTAATTGAACAAGATTTTCACTTGGGTTTTGTTTCAAATCTTGAATAATGTATACTCTTCTTTTATTTCTGCCAGCTTTCATTTCACTTGTCTAAACAAGATTCTTTTATTTTTCTCTTTATAAAAGACCAGGACATAATTTTTTAAATAGATCTGCTTAATTCTGCACTCTTTTTTGCAGCTGAATCAGCCAATTTATTATCATGAATATTCATGTGAGCAGGAACTTAGTGCAGATGAATTATCAGCTTTGATATTCTTCTCTTTTGAATTTTCAAAACAGAGTTTAAGATCAGTTCAAGATTCATTTGATCATTATGAATCTGACTATTTCTAAGTCTTTTTAAAGCAGCTTGACTATCAGAGAATATTCATATCTCTTTCAAATAATTTCCTCTTTTATAAGATTTTATTTCAATGAGTTTGAAAGCTTTCACTATTGTAAATAGTTCAGCATCAAAGACTTTACATTCAGAGCCTAGATTTCAGAAATCTGAGATAAAATTAATATTATCTTCAGTATAAGCAATGCCTGCGCCTAATCTATTCAAGTTCTCATTTTTTGAGTCATCTGAATAAACCAGAATAGAGTCTTTTATATTGATTGTAGAAATTCTCTTCAAATGCTGTTCATATTCTTTCTCTTTTAATAGTTCACTTATTTATAAGTCTATAAGAGATTCAAGCTTTTCTCTTCAGAGAGATAACTTCTCATGATCAACTTTTTCAACATTTAAAGAAGAAAATTGATTTTTAATCAGAGAGCATAGTCTGTACAGTTGAGAAGGCATTTTCTTTGAAGAATTATTTTCATTTCAATTAAGAAATCTATTTCAATTCAGTTCATTTCCAGAGTTAATTGATGAAAATGAAGAAGAGACTCTTTCTCTGATTATATGATTTGAGCTCATCTTTACAACTCTCAGAGCATAGTTCATACAGGCCTTTTCAAATCTAATAGTAGAAGAAGGAATTAAAGCTTCAATTTCCATTGCTTTAATAGAAGATGATTTGAATGCTCTCAGAATTCTTCTCAAGACTCTGTTTTACAGACTTTGAAAGAGTTTGTCACGCTCCCGGCCGCGCCAAGGCCCCGCTGCGGTTCCACACGGCCCATCGCTTCCATGCGGATGATTCCATCCATCCCGCAGGCTGTCCGAACCGGTTTCCAACCGCCCTATGACATCATTCGGATATATCATAGAAAGATCTGATTGATGGATATGAGAACCCCGCTTCTATATGAGGTCAGCAGATTACTCTTCCTTGACAATGAGGCGCCGCTGAGGTATCACTCTGGCTATTCTCACCTGTGGAATGAGAGGAGGGTATTCACTCATTGTCTATATAGAATAGCTAGATACTGGCTCCTCATCAAAGAAGCCAGCAATTCATTTCTTTTCTTCTAGAGAAATAATATATATAAGAGTTACTGTGTGCCTCATACAATCTTCTTAGTATACTAAGTATCATATCTGTGATATCCTTGCAATAACTCTGTAGTCTACAAGCTCACTATTCAAGCAAGATAGTCAAGCTCACTTATACAACTTCTTAAACAACTATCTCTACATAACACTGCTGACTAGTCACTGCTTTGATTCTGTTATATTACAATTCAAATCACTTAACCTGATTACATGTTTGAATCAGTCAAGCTCTAACAGACTGATATAGCCTCATGCACCTGTGCTGGGACTGACCTGATCTCACTCTCTGAAGGAAACACTACATCATTCTCTAGAGTGTGTACATCTCTATCTCAGCAGGAATCTGAGATTTCTGAACTCACTGTGCATTTTGACATGGGCTCTTCAACCGCTCTGCCACTGTCACAGCCTCTACACACCTACATCTATCATGAAGATAGAGAGATTAAGATCAGAGATTCACTGAAATATAAGAAAAACATCTTGTCTGAATTTCACAGCTTTATCTGTACTCTTGAACAGAAATTTCACCTTAATCTGAGTCAGTATAATACTCATGAGATATGAGTAATATATGCTGTCAACCTTCTTGAAGGCATCTCTGCAACTACTTAAATTATCAAGAAGAGAGAGCTTGAGTGTATTAATGCTGTCATGACTTAAGAAGAATTCAAGAACTTTCTACTGAATCAAATTGAAGATCACTGTAACTGCAGCTTCACAGCAGTGCAGCAGTTCAACTCATTATATCAATGAGATGATGAAAATCCTTCTGATTTCAATGCAAGATTTGAAGAATATTGAGAGAAATTAACTGATGATTTGAATCAATTAAAAACACAGCTTTATCTTATGAAGCTGACTCACAAAGTGTGAATAATGATATCACAGTATCAGAGTTCATCAATCAATTGCACTGAGCTTGTCAACCTAACTTTCTGAATCTATTTAAATAATCAATTCTCTGAGAAAAAGATTAATAAGACTTCTTCTAAGTAATCAATGACAGAATCTAAATAATGTCATGATAGCTTCAGTGTGAAGAAAGTAAAGAAGAATTTCAAGTATTCTGATTCTTCACTCACTGTGAAGAAATATTAAAAAAGATTTAATAAAGATCTCTGTTTCAACTGCAGAGCTGATAATCACTATATCAGTGATTGTAAGAAGCTGAAGAAGGAAAGAAACTGAGAAGATATCTTCTCAAAGTTAACTTCTCTTCTGATAAATGTATCTGCAGAAGATAAAGAAGAGAAAGAAAAGAATTGATAATTCTTATATCTCTGAGTTCATGTTATAATCACAATGCATACTCTGAATGAGAAGATATCAGTGAGATGTCTACTTAACTTCAGAATAAATATTAACTTCATATTCTATTTCTTTTCTTTGATGAAGAATTAGAAGAAGATAGATCTGTCAGATCATGTGAAATTTACAGATGAAATGAAATATCATTATTTTAGCATAATTCAAGCAAAGTGTGTGATCACAGACTCAGAAGAAATCTTCAAGAAGAGCAGTCTGCTTCTCCATGCAGTCAATATTATAGATGAGAATGTCATTCTAGATCTTCTATGATTGAGAGAAAACAATTCTCTCATTAACTGAGTCACTCAGATGTGACAGTATCATCTCACTGATGAAGAGACAGTGATAGAGAAATCTGAAGAGTTTCATCAGAAGAATCTTGAGAAAAAGATTGAGTTGATATACTGTGTAGCAGGTGATTGAGACTTGAGAATAGATGAAGAAGTTATCATCCTTACTGCAAGATTAGCAGCAGTATCTATCATTGAAGATGAATGTACACAATGTCTCTTTACAGATTTTAAGAATATCTTTTTGAAAAAGAAAGTAGCAAAGTTTCCTGATATTAAGATGTAATATAAGATTCATCTTGAAGATGATGTAATGACACTGTACAGGCCTCTTTATAACTTATCTGTAAAGGAGTTGAATGTTCTGTGCAAATATCTTGAAGAAGTGCAATCAAAGAACTGAATATATTCATCAAAGAGTTCAGCAGAGGTGTCTATACTCTTTATGCTCAAGAAGAATGATAGACTATATCTATGTATAGACTACAGAGGCCTCAATAAGATGATGATTAAGAATTGCTATTTATTACTGTTAATTAATGAGATGATCAATTGATTATCTGAAGCAAAGATGTTCTTGAAGATTGATATACAGAATGTCTATCATAGAATCAGAGTTAATGAAGATGATGTTTGAAAAACAGCTTTTTATACTAAGTACAGTAATTTTGAATATCTTGTTTTATCTTTTGATCTTTATAATGCTTCAGTCATCTTTCAGATCTATATAAATGAGATGCTGTGAGGCCTTGTTAATGTCTTCTGCATAGTATATCTGGATGACATTTTAATCTTCTTGAAATCAGAGAAAGAACATAATATTCATGTTTGAGAAGTGTTGAGTTGCTTGAGACAGTATTAACTCTATACAAACACTGAAAAATGCTTATTCTACATGCAGAAGATTGATTTCTTAGGTTATATTATTGAGATGAATGATATTTCAATGAACAGAAGCTGAGTCTCTGCTATTGAGAACTGGCCAGCATCATGAATGTACTGTGAGATGCAGATGTTTCTAGAATTTGTAAATTTCTACAGATGATTTATCTATATATATTCATGAATTACTGCCTCTCTTATGAATCTGTTGAAGAGAAGTGTAAAAGACAGGAAAATGAGACTGTTTACTCTCACTCAAGACACTGCATAGATATTTGTGAAATTGAAACAAGCTTTCACAGATGTCATGATACTGAATTATTTTAATTCTGACTTACTCAGTCAGTGTGAGACTGATGTATCTGAGAATGAGATCTGTGAAATCTTTTCACAGTTGACACTGAAGACCTTTCAATATTGAAAGAATCAGAGAATAATCATCTCTGAAGAAACAGATAATAAATTGTCTATAAAAGAAGACTTTTTTACAGAGTCTATAAGATACTGTGAATAAAGATCAGTGACCTTCTTCTTTAAGAAGTTATCACTCACACAGAGAAGGTATGATACTCATGATCAGAAGATGTTAGTAATTGTTAAATTCTTTAAGATCTGATAATATTATCTTCAGAGTAGTAAGTACTCAGTGTAAGTTCTCACTAATCATGCAAATCTGTGTTACTTCTTGATAACAAAGAGCTTGACAGAATATCAAGTCAGATAAGTGAAGCTGCTTTCAGAGTATGATTTCTATATCTGATACTGTTCAGATCAGCTTAACCCTGCTGATATACTGTCTAGACAGCCTGATTATAATATTATTGATACAGAGAAGGATTTTATAAAAGAATCTCTGTCATCACTGCAGAAGAAGCTGGCTGCAGAGGGTTGAGATTCTCTAAAGCTCAGAAACAGCACTGAAGAGACAGCTGTGTGACTCAGTATAGAAGATGAAAGAGAATCTGAGTCTCTGTAGAAGACTGACACTGAAGATTATAAGCTTCTCATATTATATCTTACAATCATTGAATTGATAAAGAATAAAACAGTCTACAATCTTTCAATCTGACTACTTTTGAAATTTATTGATAAGTTATAGAAGAGAGATATCTCTACTACAGCTTGAATTCAAAAGTTGAAGAAGAAAGAATTCAGTTTGAACTTGAAAGAGACAGACTCTGAATGAAGTAATACTGCTAAGAAATCAAGTCACTGATAACTAGAAGAATGTAAACTTCTACTGCTGAATGATTCAGTCTTTGTCTCTTATAGCAGAGCAGTGTGCTAGAAGTTATTAAGAATTCATTATAATAATCTTCATACAGGGCACTTTGAGTTAGAGAAGACTGAGAAGCTTCTAAAATATAAATACACTTGAGACAAGCTCTGAGCAGATGTCAAAGAGTATGTTAAAACTTACAATATCTGTCAAAGAATAAAGATTCTGCAGTATAAGTAATACAGTAAGTTGATGTCACTATCTGTTTCAAAGAGTCTATGACAGAATCTATTGATGAATTTCATAGTTGATCTGCTGAAGTTGATAAGAGTTAAAGAATATAACTCAATTTTGATCATTGTTGATCACTTCATGAAGATAATCAGATATATTTCTATTTATAAAAAGATTAAAGCCTCTGAATTGACTGACCTGTTGTCACGCTCCCGGCCGCGCCAAGGCCCCGTTGCGGTTCCACACGGCCCATCGCTTCCATGCGGATGATTCCATCCATCCTGCATCCCGTCCGAACCGGTTTCCAACCGCCCTATGACATCATTCAGATATATCATAGGAAGATCCGATTGATGGGTATGAGAACCCTGCTTCTATACAAGGTCAGCAGATTACTCTTCCTTGACAATGAGGTGCTGCTGAGGTATCGCTCCGGCTATCCTCACTTATGGAATGAGAGGAGGGTATCCGCCCATTGTCTATATAGAATAGCTAGATGCTGGCTCCTCATCAAAGGAGTCAGTGATTCATTTTGCTGCTACTGGAATATACACAAGAGTTACTGTGTGCCTCATACAATCTTCTTAGTATACTAAGTACCATATCTGTGATATCCTCACAATAACCCTGTAGCCTATGAGCTCACTATTCAAGCAAGATAGTCAAGCTCACTTATACAGCTTCTCAAACAATCATCTCTACATATTGCTGCTGACTAGTCACTGCTTCAGTTTCATCACATTACAATTTGAATCACTTGACCTGATTACACATTTGAATCAGTCAAGCTCTAACAGACTGATATGGCCTCATGCACCCGCACTGAGACCAACCTGACCTCATCCTCTGAGGGAAACACTACACCATTTCCTAGAGTGTGTACACCTCTACCTCAGCAGGAATCTGAGATTCCTGAACCTGCTGCACATTTTGACATGGGCCCTTCAATCATCCTGCCACCGCTGCAGCCCCTACACACCTACATCTATTATAGAGATAGAGAGATTAAGATCAGAGATTCACTGAGATACAAGGAAAACATCTTGTCTGAATTCCACAGCTTTACTCATATTCTTGAATGGAAATTCCGCCTTAATCTGAGCTAGTATAATACTCATGAGATACAAGTAATATACACTGTCAACCTTCTTGAAGGCATCTCTGCAACTACTTGAGTCATCAAGGAGAGAAAGCTTGAGCATATCAATGCTGTCATGACTTGAGAAGAATTTAAGGACTTTCTACTGAATCAAATTAAAGATCACTGTAACTGCAGCTTCACAGCAGTGCAGTGATTTAACTTATTATATTAATAAGATGATGAAAATCCTTTCAATTTCAATGCAAGATTTGAAGAATATTGAGAGAAACTGATCAATGATTTGAATCAATTAAAAACACAGTTTTATCTTGTGAAGCTGACTCACAAGGTGTGAATAATAATATCACAATATCAGAGTTCATTAATCAATTGCACTGAGCTTGTCAACCTGGCTTTCTGAATCTATTTGAATAATCAATTCTCTGAGAAAAAGATCAATAAGATCTCTTCTAAGCAATCAATAACAGAATCTAAATGATGTCATGACAGCTTCAGTGTGAAGAAAGTAAAGAAGAATTCTAAGTGTTCTGATTCTTCACTCACTGTGAAGAAATGTTAAAAAAGATTTGATAAAGATCTCTGTTTCAACTGCAGAGCTGGTGATCACTATGCTAGTGATTATAAGAAGTCAAAGAAGAAAAGAAACTGAGAAGACATCTTCTCAAAGTTGACTTCTCTTCTGACAAATGTATTCACAGAAGATAAAGAAGAGAAAGAAAAGAATTGACAATTCTCATATCTCTGAGTTCATATTACAATCACAATGCATACTCTGAATAAGAAGATATCAGTGAGATGTCTACTCAACTTCAGAGTGAATATCAACTTCATATTCTATTTCTTTTCTTTAATGAAGAATTGAAAGAAGATAGATTTGTCAGACTATGTGAAATTTACAGATAAAACAAAATGCTACTATTTTGACATAATTCAAGCAAAGTGTGTGATCACAGACTCAGAAGAAATCTTCAAGAAGAGCAGTCTGCTTCTTCACACAGTTAACATCATAGATGAGAACATCATTCTAGATCTTCTGTGATTGAGAGAAAACAATTCTCTCATTGACTGAGTCACTCAGGTGTGATAGTACTGCCTCACTGATGAAGAGACAGTAATAGAGAAATCTGAAGAGTTTCATTGAAAGAATCTTGAGAAAAAGATTGAGTTAATATACTGTGTAGCAGGTGATTGAGACTTGAGAACAGATGAAGAAGTCATCACTCTCACTGCAAGATTAGCAGCAGTATTCATCATTGAAGATGAATGTACACAATGTCTCTTTACAGATTTTAAGAATGTCTTTTTGAAAAGAGAAGCAGTGAAGTTTCCTGATATCAAGATACAATATAAGATTTGTCTTGAAGATGATGCAACAGCACTGTACAGGTCTCTTTATAACTTGTCTGTAAAGAAGTTGAATGTTCTGTGCAAATATCTTGAAGAAGTGTAATCAAAGAACTGAATATATTCATCAAAGAGTCTGACAGGGGCGCCTATACTCTTTGTGCTCAAGAAGAATGATAGACTATGTCTATGTATAGACTACAGAGGCCTTAATAAGGTGACAGTTAAGAATTGCTATTTATTATCATTAATTAACAAGATGATTGATTGATTATCTGAAGTAAAGATGTTCTCAAAGATTGATATACAGAATGTCTATCATAGAATCAGAGTTAACAAAGACAATGTTTGAAAAACAGCTTTTTATACTAAGTACAGCAATTTTGAATATCTTGTTTTATCTTTTGATCTTTGTAATACTTCAGTCATCTTTCAGGCCTATATAAATGAGGTGCTGCAGGGCCTTGTCAACATCTCCTGCATAGTATATCTGAATGACATTTTAATCTTCTTGAAATCAGAGAAAGAATATGATACTCATGTTTGAGAAGTGTTGAGTTGCTTGAGACAGTATCAACTCTATGCAAATACTGAAAAATGCTCATTCTACATGCAGGAGATTGATTTCTTAGGTTATATTGTTAAGATGAATGGCATTTCAATGAACAGGAGTCAGGTCTCTGCCATTGAGAACTGGCTGGCGCTGCGGATGTACCGTGAGATGCAGGTATTTCTAGAATTTGTGAATTTCTACAGATGATTCATCTATGCATATTCATGAATTACTGCCCTTCTTACAGATCTGTTGAAGAAAAGTGTGAAAGACAGGAAAATGAGACTGTTTATCCTCACCCAAGACACTATGCAGGTGTTTGTGGAATTGAAACAAGCTTTCACAGATACTATGATACTGAATCATTTTAACTCTGACTTACTCAGTCAGTGTGAGACTGATGCATTTGAGAATGAAGTCTGTGAAATCTTTTCACAGTTGACATCAGAGGTCTTTCAATATTGAAAGAATCAGAGAATAATCATCTCTGAAGAAATAGATAATGAATTGTCTGTGAGAGAAGACTTTTTCACAGAGTCTACAAGATACTGTGAATGAAGATCAGTGACCTTCTTCTTCAAGAAGTTATCACTTATGCAGAGAAGGTATGATACTCATGATCAGAAGATGTTAGCAATTGTCAAATTCTTTAAGATCTGGTGACATTATCTTCAGAGTAGTAAGTACTCAGTGCAAGTTCTCACTGATCATGCAAATCTGTGTTACTTTTTAATAATAAAGAGCTTAACAGAACATTAAGCCAGGTGAGTGAAGCTGCTTTCAGAGTATGATTTCTATATCTGATATTATTCAGATCAGCTTAACCCTGCTGACACACTGTCTAGACAGCTCAATTATAATATTATTGATGCAGAGAAGGATTCTATAAAAGAATCTCTGTCATCACTGCAGAAGAAGCTGGCTGCAGGGGGTTGAGGTTCTCTAAAGCTCAGAAACAGCGCTGAAGAGGCAGCTGCACAACTCAGTATAGAAGATGAAAGAGAATCTGAGTCCTTACAGAGAACTGACACTGAAGATCATGAGCTTCTCATGTTATATCTTACAATCATTGAATTGATAAAGAACAAAACAGTCTATAATCTTTCAACTCAACTACTTTTGAAATTTATTGATAAGTTACAGAAGAGGAATATCTCTACTGCAGCTTGAATTCAAAAGTTGAAGAAGAAAGAATTCAGTTTGAACTTGAAAGAGACAGGCTCTGAGTGAGGCAGTGCTGCTAAGAAATCAAGTCACTGATAACTAGGAGAATGTGAACTTCTACTGCTGAATGATTCAGTCTTTGTCTCTCATAGCAGAACAGTGTGTCAGAAGTTATTGAGAATTCATCATAATGATCCCCATGCGGGGCACTTTGAGTTAGAGAAGACTGAGAAGCTTCTAAAATATAAATACACTTGAGACAAGCTCTGAACAGATGTCAAAGAGTATGTTGAAACTTGTGATGTCTGCTAAAGAATAAAGGTTTCATAATATAAGTAATACAGTGAGTTGACATCACTGCCTGTTTCAAAGAGCTCATGACAGAATCTATTGATGAATTTCATAGTTGATCTGCTGAAGTCAACAAGAGTCAAAGAATATGACTCAATTTTAGTCATTGTTAACTGCTTCATGAAGATGACCAGATATATCTCTACTCACAAAAAGGTTAAAGTCTCTGAATTGACTGACCTGTTTTTAGATATCATTATTCATGATCATGATGCTCTGAAATTGTTGATAATAGATTGAGAATCCCTCTTCATCAGCAAATACTGGTCGGCTTTTTACTATCATCTTATAATAAGATGTCTTCTCAGTACCGCATTTCACCCGCAGATCAATGGCCAGACTGAACACCAGAATCAGACACTAGAACAGCATCTTTAAGCATTCTGTTTATATTATCAGAATGATTGACTCAAACATCTTCTGATCACTGAATTTGTATATAACAATGCAAAGAATGCAATTTTAAAGATATCTCCTTTCTATACTTGTTATGAATATAATTCTTCATTACTCAGTGATGTCGCGGATGACATTTCAAAGAGAGAAATAGACAGTCAGAATGTCAGACAGATACAGAGAATGAAGTATCTCTCAGTGTCAGAAGTAAAAGTGAGATTGAAACTTTTGAATAAAATTCATGAGAAGGCAGTGAAAAGCATCTGCCATGTTCAGAAGTGATAGATGAAATACTATAATTAAAAATATCTTTCAATGAAGTTCTTAATAGAGAATCAAGTACTACTTTCAGCAAAGAATATCAAGATAATAAGACTGTGTAAGAAGCTCAGTGAGTGATGACTAGAATCTTTTCTGATAACAAGAGTGATGAGTAAGCAGATATATGAGTTGAAATTACTCACAGAATTGAAATCAATTCATTCTGTTTTTCACATTTTCTATTTAAAGCTTTATAAGTAATACTCTGAGGTGAAGCTGTCTTGACTGAATGATATCAAGATCAAGAGTGATACTGAATATCTTGTGAAGAAAATATTGAATAAGCAAACACATTACAGCAAGCTTCAATATCTTATTAAATAAGAAGATTATTCATCATCAGAGAATTTATGAGAACTGCTTAAGTATTTGAAAAATGCTGAGAAAGAGATTGCAATCTATAAGACAGCTAGTAGAGACTGCTCTATTACATATCAGAGATATTGAACAAGAAATACTGCTTAAGACTTCTCATTTTTCTCAAAGAGTTTTTTAGAGATGATCTCACAGTGATGAGCTGATGTCTTATAGGCTCTGTAGCACTCTTCTTCTATTTTCTCTTAAAGGATTTTTAGAAGTTTAATGAGACTATACAAGTGTAACATTTCTGAAGCAGTTAAAAGAAAAGAGATATTTGAAATTAATAAAAAGATTAATATTATTGATCTGCAGACTGCTGCTATTCTAATGAGGCTGCAGCCTGCTGAAAAAGTAAAAAGAGAGATCAGAGTCTACTTACTAATAATCACATTCTTATCAAACTCATTCTTCACTATTGAAGTCTCTGACACTGATATCTTTGTCTGCTGAGAAGTTAGCACTGCAGCACTGTAGAGAAGTATGCTACAGAAGAGCATGAGAGATGCTGAAAGTGTCAACTTATCAACTTATAAAGTATCTCAGTTATCTGCTTCAACTGAAGTGAGATTCTCTTCAATCAGTGATTGATCTTTATGATGCTTTCAATGATGATACTGACTAATCTCTTCTTAAGGCCAGTCATTCTGAGGTGTTTTTTTATCTCAGAGATTCACACTTTCACCTTCTTTTACAGATGAATAAGAAAGATCTTCTCAGTCTTGATAAAATTCATCAATACTTGAAGCTCTGAGACTCTTGCTCTGTACTGCTTAAGCATCTGAACTTCTTATCAGAGCTGACATAATGTCTTCTTATAAGATAGATAATACTTATAGAGAGACAGAAGTTGTTGTTACAAGTGCAATGAAAACAACAGAAGTGAGAGAAGAAGTGAATATATAAAATCCTTCTCTTCTTCAGCTGCTTGACACAGTGCAGACAAGTAGCAGTGCTGATCAGAGACTGCACTGAAGCCTTCTCACAGGGAGAAGATGAAGGAACTGTGAGACTCTGTGAACTCAACTCAGCAGTATTCTGAGCAGGGCTCAGATGTGCTGTGGAAGAGGAACTACAGATTGAGCTCCTCAGAGTCACTGTTCTCAGAATCAAGCTCTTCCCAGGTTCCTCTCCAAATGATCACACAGGGTCATATGCCACTGTATTGACTGGGGGGGGGGGCGGCGTTGCAATGGTGATGAGGGGGGTGAAGGATGAACTGAATACAGATACATCAGCCGGCAGAAGGGACAACACCTCACTGCAGGGCACAGCAACTTCCGCCGCAGCTGCAAGAGAAGCAGGAGAAGATGTGACAATGAAAGCAGTGCTCCCACGGCTCATTGATGCTGTCACCTTCAACCTGGCTTTCTTGACAGCCATGGAGGCCACTGCCGCACCATGAAGATGTTTATTACTCACTAGAAAATGTCAGAATAAGTCCTCTACTGTTCTTCAAGAATGATACTCTCATGCACTCACTATTACAGATGAGAGAGAGAAAAGAAAAATGTGTCATGAGAAGAAAAATCTTTCAAAAAAATCCTGTCACTACTGTTAGCTTTGCTTCTAAAATACATCACTTTTGCAGGGAATTTCATACATAGAATGAAATATATTAAGAGATCTGCAAGTCACTTGTTAACTACATTTTTTCACATTTCAAATTGATATATAAGAAACTCACTTATCATGCATTTGATTTGAATGAAAATGGAAAAAGAAAGATCTACACAGTCAGCAGAAAAACTCATCTTTGTGTCATATGCAGCACATGTGCTGTTAATTGATTGATAACTGTTACTATACAACAAAGATAATTCCTAATTCAGTAATCTTGAGAGCATAGAGACTATGCTCTTAAAGAAGAGAGTATTATCACACTTCTGACTGCATCAAGACCCTGTTACAGTTTCACACAGCTTATTACTTTCATGCAGATGATTTCATTCATTCTGCATTCTGTCTGAACTGATTTTCAATCACTCTATGACATCATTTGAATATATCATAGAAAGATCTGATTGATGAGTATGAGAACCTCACTTCTATATAAGATCAGCAGATTACTCTTTCTTGATAATGAGGTGCTGCTGAGGTATCACTCCAGCTATTCTCACTTATGAAATGAGAGAAGAATATCCGCTCATTGTCTATATAGAATAGCTAGATGCTGGCTCCTCATTAAAGAAGTCAGTGATTCATTTTACTGCTACTGAAATATACACAAGAGTTACTGTGTGTCTCATACAATCTTCTTAGTATACTAAGTACCATATCTGTGATATCCTCGCAATAACCCTGTAGTCTACAAGCTCGCTATTCAAGCAAGATAGTCAAGCCCACTCATACAGCTTCTCAAACAACCACCTCTACGTGTCGCCGCCGACTAGCCACCGCTTCGGTTCCGCCACGTTACACCTGTTTTTAGATATCATCATTTGTAATCACAGTGCTCTGAAATTGTTGATAACAGATCAAGAATTCCTCTTCATCAGCAAATACTGATCAGCTTTTTACTATTATCTTATAATAAGATATCTTCTCAGTATTGTATTTCATCTGCAGACTGATAGCCAGACTGAATGCCAGAATCAGACACTAGAACAGCATCTTTAAGTATTCTGTTCATATCATCAGAATGATTGACTTAAACATCTTCTGATCACTGAATTTATATATAACAATGCAAAGAATGCAATCTTAAAGATATCTTCTTTCTATACTTGTTATGAATATAATTCTTTGTTACTCAGTGATGTTGTGGACAACATTTCAAAGAGAGAGATAGACAGTCAGAATGTCAGACAGATACAGAGAATGAAGTATTTCTCAGTATCAGAAGTAAAAGTAAGATTAAAACTTTTAAACAAAATTCATGAGAAGATGATGAAAAGCATTTATCACACTCAGAAGTGATAGATAAAATACTATAATTAAAAACATCTTCTAATGAAGTTCTCAATAGAGAATCAAGTGCTACTTTCAGCAAAGAATATCAAGATAATGAGACTGTATAAGAAGCTCAGTGAGTGATAACTAGAATCTTTCTTAGTAATAAGAGTAGTAAGTAAGCAGATATATAAGTTGAAATTACTCACAGAATTAAAATCAATTCATTCTATTTTTCACATTTTCTATTTGAAGCTTTATAAGTAATACTCTGAGACAGAGCTGTCTCAGCTGAATGATATTGAGATTAAAAATGATACTGAATATCTTATGAAGAAAATATTGAATAAATGAATATATTACAGTAAGCTTCAATATCTTATTAAATGAAAAGAATATTCATTGTCAGAGAATTTATAAGAACTGCTTAAGTATTTGAAAAATGCTGAGAAAGAGATTGCAAGCTATAAGACAGCTAGTAAAGATTACTCTGTTACACATCAGAGATATTAAGTAAGAAATACTATTTAAAGACTTCTTATTTTTTTCAAAGAATTTTTTAGAGATGATCTCACAGTAATAAGCTGATATCTTATAGACTCTATAGCACTCTTCTTCTATTTTCTCTTAAAGAGTTTTTTAGAAGTTTAATGAGACTACACAAGTATAAAATTCCTGAAGTGATTAATAAGAAAAGAAAGAAATATTTAAAATTAATAAAAAGATTAATATTAATTGATCTGTGAGCTGCTGCTAATTTAATAAGACTGCAGCCTGTTGAAAAAGTAAAAAGAAGAAATCTCAGAGCCTACTTATCAATAATTATACTCTTATTAAACTCATTCTTCACTGTTAAAGTCTCTGACACTGATATCTTTATCTACTGAGAAGTTAGCACTGCAGCACTGCAGAAGAGCAGAAGAAATGTATAAAATATTAATTTATTAACTTATAAAGTATCTCAGTTATCTGCTTCAATTAAAGTGAGATTCTCTTTAATCAGTAATTAATCTCTATAATACTTTTAACAGCAGTACTAACTGACTTCTTCTTAGAGTCAGTTATTCTGAGATATTTTTTTATCTTGAAGATTCACACTTTCATCTTCTTTTACAGATAAGGAAGAGAGATCTTCTCAGTCTTAATAGAATCTATTAATACTTAAAGCTCTGAGACTCTTACTCTGTACTGCTTGAGTATCTAAACTTCTTATCAGAACTGATATAATATCTTTCTGTGAGATAATACTTACAGAGAGATAGAAGTCATTGTTACAGATATAATGAAAATAACAGAAGTAAGAGAAGAGATAGATATATAAAATCTCTCTCTTCTTCAGCTGCTTAGTACAGTGCAGATAAGTAGCAGTATCAGTCAGAGACTGCATCAGAGCCTTCTCACAGAGAGAAGATAAAGAAATCATAGAACTCTGCAGACTCAACTCAGCAGTATTTCAAGCAGGGCTCAGACATGCTATGAGAGAAGAACTACAGATTGAGCTTCTCAGAGTCACTGTCTCTGAAACCAAGCTCTCTCTGAGTTCCTCTCTGAATGATCACATGAGGTCATATATCACTGTATTGACTGAGAGGAGGGGCAGCGTCACAACGGTGGTGAGAAGAGCAGGGAACAGACTGGATGCAGATGCACCAGTTAGCAGAAGAGATGACATCTCACTGCAGAGCATGGCAACTTTCACTGCAGTCATAAGAGAAGCAGAAGAAGATGTGATGATGAGAGTGATGCTTCTGCAGCTCATTGACACTGTCACCTTCAATCTGGCTTTCTTGACAGTCACAGAGGCTGCTGCCACATCATGAAGACATTTATTACTCACTAGAAAATGTCAGAATAAGCTCTTGATTGTTCTTTAAGAATGATACTCTCATGCACTCACTGTTATAATTGAAGAGAGAGAAAAGAAAAATGTTTTATAAAGAGAAGAATCTTTTTAAAAAATTCTATTACTACTGTTAGCTTTGTCTCTAAAAATATATTACTTTTGCAGAGAATTCTATATATAGAATGAAATATGTTAAAAGATTTGTAAGTTACTTATTAATTATGTTTTTCATCTTTCAAATTAATATATAAGAAACTCACTTATAACATGTTTGATTTGAATGAAGATGAGAAAAGAAAGATCTATATAGTTAGTAGAAAAACTCATCTATTTCTTTATATCACATGTAATACATATACTGTCAATCAGTTAGTAATCATTGTTATACAACAAAGATAATTTCTAATCTGATAATCTTGAGAACATAGAGACTATGCTCTTAAAGAGAAGAGCATTATCACACTTCTGACTGTGTCAAGACTCTGCTGCAGTTTCACACAGCTCATTGCTTTTATATGAATGATTTCATTCATTCTACAGACTGTCTGAATCAGTTTTCAATCACTCTATGACATTATTCAGATATATCATAGAAAGATCTGATTGATAGATATAAGAACCTCACTTCTATATAAGGTCAGCAGATTACTCTTTCTTGACAATGAGGCACTGCTGAGGTATCACTCTGGCTATTCTCATCTGTGAAATAAGAGGAGAGTATTCACTCATTGTCTATATAGAATAGCTAGATGCTGGCTTCTCATCAAAGAAGCCAGCAATTTGTTTCTTTTCTTTTAGAAGAATAATATACACAAGAGTTACTGCATGTCTCATACAATCTTCTTAGTATACTAAGTATCATATCTGTGATATCCTTGCAATAACCCTGTAGCCTACAAGCTCGCTATTTAAGCAAGATAGTCAAGCTCACTCATACAGCTTCTCAAACAACTACCTCTACATGACACCGCCGACTAGCCACCGCTTCGGTTCCGCCACGTTACAGAGTTCAGTGAAATTCTCTTGATTATTTCATCAAACTTGAACTTCATAATCAGCTACTGATGTAATACAGGCTATATATAACTGTCTCATAGTCTGAAAGGATAGACCTCTCTCTGTATTTGATAGTCTGATTATGTTGTTTAATAGTCTTTCTGCCTTGACAGTTCTTTGTTGAATGTGATATTTAAAATTCAACTTGGAGTTTAATCATACTTCTAATCATTTGACATTTACACTGGGTTTAATCTCTCTATTTAAAAGAGTTAGAGATAGTTCTTTCTCATTGAGTCTAGAAAAGAAATGAATTAACTCAGTTTTATTCATATTAAATTGAATTTGATTGATATCTGCTCTAATAAAGATTTCCTTTACAGCTTCTTCAATTACTTTCAAATTCTCTTTGATAGTTTTTGAGCTGTAGACTAGACCAATATCATCCACATAACTTGGAGATCGCACTATTCTCATATTTCTATTTTTGAATAGATATGCAGTGTATATTGTAAATAAAATGAGTGAGATTGAAGATTTCTGTGGTACTTCTATTTTTATCTCAGTCTTGTCTTGTTTCATTCCATCAAAGAAGAGTTGTATAATTCTTTTAGACATAAAACAGTTAATTCATTTTATTAGAGAAAGTGGCAGTTTTAATATCTTCAATGTCTGAATTAACTTTGACTTTGAAACATGATCAAATGCTTTCTTTATATTAATAAAAACTGCAGTTGAGACCAGACCCTCATGCTTTGCTATTTGAATATCATGAACAACTGAGAGAACAGTGTCAATTGCAGAACACTGTTTTCTATCTCTCATTTATTCACTGAATAAAAGAGAATCATCTATAGAGCTTATAAAAGATAGTCAAGTAGCTATTATCTTTTCTAAAACCTTTTCTAAACAGTTCAATAGAGATATTACTCTATATGACTTAGGAATTGAAGTTTTTCTATTAGGTTTTGCAAGAATCACTCCAGTGGCTTCTCTCCAGCATTCAGAATGATATCCATTTTTCAAGAGATTGAAAAAGAGCTCAAAATATTCATTCTTTAAGTAGGAATATGTATTTTGAATAATCAAGTGATTAATTGAATCAGGACCTGCAGCAGTTTTAACAGAACTTGAGAAGATAGCTGACTCTAATTCATCTTGTGTAAGATCATAAAAAAATCATAGAAGAAGATAATGAACTTATATGAGAAATTGAAGATATTCTTGATAAGAGATTATATAGCTGCAGCTGATAATATCTTATGAAATAAATCAGTTATAATTAATTAATCTGAACTCTGAGTTCTGTATTATCTGAAACAGCGGTTCTTAATCAATGAGAACTGCTTCTGAAAAGAGAGAACTAATGTAACAGACTGCATCTGATTAATTATATAGACTATTTCATTACACTTCACAGATTTCAATTACTTCATTCTTGAATGTGTATACTTTAATTCTTAGTTATTTTTAATCATCAATTCTCAGTTATTATAAATATATACACTTCAATTCTTAGTCATTCTCAATCACTGCTCTGATTCTCAGTCATTCTCAATTATCAATTCTTAGTTACTATAAATGTGTGTATATTCTTCTGCTCTGAAGCTTCACTGTGTACACTATCATATATAAACTAGCTGTCAGAATCATGAATTTCACATTTAATCTTATTTAATCTGATCTCATACATTTCTTGATGTGAATCTCACTGAAACTGACTATTAAAAAAACATGTAAAGTGACTATATATCAGATCTTAAAATGAAATCATGACTTGAAAAAAATAAGAAAGTGATTTTATTTAGTCTTATTTAATCTCATTCTTAATATAAAGTTACTATTTTTAGACATTTTAAGATTTTTTTTAGACTATTTTTAATTTTTTAAAAAGTAACACTTTTTAATAACACTTAAATAAGATTTAAAGTTATTTAAAGCAATAAAAATAATTTAAATTGAGAAGTGAAAATCATAATCTTATTTGAAAAATGTGATAAGAGTAGACAGTAAGTCTCATTGAGACAGTATGAGATCACTATCTAATGTTAAAACTATGTAATGAAATCAGTTAAATTGATAATGAGACTATCAAAAAATCTGGTCCTGATCTCAGACACGGTCACACGGTCAGTCTAAGATTCACATATGTATATAAATATTCATCTCAATCACTGATTCTCACACTTTCTCTTTCTTTCCTTCTTTAACATTTTTATCTTTGTTAAATAAGACCTATCAATATAATACCGATCTATTCGGCGTAGGCCTCTTACAAAGTAGTTGATTATATTATTGAGATCTAGCTATTGTGTAGCCTTTTATGTGTGATGAGCATTTGCTGAGTGATTAGTGAACACCTCACTTATGCAGAAGCAGTCGGCCCGTAGAGAGGAAATCCGACAGAAAAAAAATACAGACTTTAATACAATTAATTTCATAGAAATTACAGACTGTGATTAAGATTAAAAATAAATCAATTAAATATTTTCTATTGATTCTAGCTATTTAAATCATGTCTATAAAGATATAATAAATACTTGATTGAGATTTTATTTCATTTTAAGAGTAGATGAGTAGAATAGAAATTCTCAGTGCTGAGTCTTTAATATGCTGACTTCTTGAACACTACTGTACATACATCAACACATACACATATGCACTTCAGGCCACTGAGGTTTGACAATGAAATAATTTCCTTGTTCAAAGTTCATTGTCACTGTTGTTTTGTTTTCTTGTCTTCTTCTCAGGGTCTCAAGCAGTGCCAATAATGACACATAACCTGCGCACTTTGATATATATCCATTCTATGTGGAGATAGTTCTGGCGGGGTGGTATTTTGAAAGAATACTCACTTACTGACCTTCCGGGCTTCCCTGATACTGATGTTACCATGGCTGTTGAATTGCTGTATTCTTTTAACAGTGCATCATTGTGTCTCATTCCCGCTCAAGGGTGTAAACAAGATCACTTGCTGCTACTGTTGTGGGGGTAGTAACCGCTGCAGAAAAAAAGCTGCATATCTCCCCATACTATAAACTATACTAACCCTGTCATGAAGAAGTGTGGATCCATCTTGTTTCTTCCCCAGTCTGAGACCCATTTCTTTCTTCTTTTCTTCTTTCTTTCTTCGCTCTCTTGTGCCGAAAGGCGGACTCTTCAGACAGGGAATATCTTTGTGATTGATAATGAGGACTCTCACCAATTTGCCAAGTAACTAATAGATGGGAAAAAGCAGCGGCAAAAAGCTCTCCCTCCAAATCCCTCGGTATGAAACTACCGTTGTTCTTCTACACCATCAATGAATAATAATCTCTTTGTTTGCTCTCACAGACCAGCTCATCCTTTTGAATGCCATTTTACTAGTAGCTCTCATGGCTCCGCCCATTGGGTGCTGTTGATGGTTTGTTCACCGTGCAACCGTAACGAGCTGTCCGTTTGATGCCCCATCTCAGGCAACCAGGAACCCGGCTGGCTGCGGTGTGTCTGATGCGGAAGGATTTTGCCGCCATTCAGTTTGAAGGTTTCGCCCCGGGCTGGGGCGCAGGTGAAATCCCTGCCCCGCCTAACTAATCGCATTGCGTCGCTGAACGGCCGGGGGTCGAAGTTGAAACTTTCGCGCTTGGATGACTGTTTTCCAGGAACAAGTCCTTCATTATTCGCTGAACCTCTACAGTGTGAGTGACAGAGGGCTCACGACTTTGTGTGTTCGAGGTGGCCTGGCGCATTTCGGGCGAAATTCTGGTGCGTCCACGTTTCACAATTTCAACCGGAACCAACCAGTTGTTCCCTGTCGAGGTTGCTCGTCTGGGGCAGACCGGCAGCTTATTACAATTTACCAGCCGTCTGCGGCTGTGGCACTTCTATGAAAGACCCGCTTTCGGGGGACGGGGACGGGGGGTGTTTTGTTCCCAAGGACAAAAAATGTCACTTGAAACTCTCCAGTGCTACGGAGCAAGCAAAGTCCCTGCACTCCACGCTCCATAACTCGCGATTCGCCGGTTCGTTGGGCTACTAAGCAACAAGAAGGATCATCCCCGTCATGTCCTTTATGGCTTAGCCGGCTAAGTTAAACTGCAGATCGTGGGGGCTGCGGATGGGATAAATATAGCTGGACCGGACCTCCTTATTTCTTCCCAGTCACTTTTTCTGTTTAATCATTTCTTCCTCTTCCGTTACATTGACTGCTTCTTTCTGCTTCCTCCTGCATCCACTTTCTTCCTCTATTCAATTTCTTTTTCGTCATTCACATTTAAGCAGTTCATATATCAAGAGCGCCTGGAGCACTTCTTCATTTCTCTTCATTTTCAACACTAAAAATTTTTGAGTTTTTTTCTCCCTCCATATCCTGTTCGAACGATCACTTCTTAAAAGTAATCTAGACGTGCATACACTGTCTCTGCCCACCATGACCAAGCACAGCACCCCGAATCCATTTTTAAAGCTTGCAATCGCAGCTTCCTTGATCACCGCAGCTTTCTCAACTCCTTTAGATCCCTCCAGGCTTGTGCCCAGAGGTGATACGACAAACGTTCAAACCACTGCAGCTAAGCAGCTTGATCTCGGGGGTGCCTTTGGCGGTTCAATTGAAGGTGCCTCCGTCAATAAGGCTGGCGATGTATTTGCGGTGGACTTCAGCGGAAAGGGCGCAACGACGACACCTACTTCCTTCGGCTTCTTTCACCAGGCAGATGATGGAGTGAGCGACGTTGCCGGTCAAGATCCTATAGTTATTGCCAAAGGGGCAAAGGATACCTTCCTTGCCGGCTCGCGATTTGTTAAGAAAGGGAAAAAAGTACTTCTAGCAGGTTGGTATCTCCTTTGATTAGCTATATCTTCCCTCGCCATTCATTCTCGATATATCTACAAATTCCTGTCACATGTAGTTTCCATTCCAGTAATGCTAAGGCACCATTGTCATTTTAGATGCCCAGAACAAACGCGTTATGTCCGTGGACGTCGCAACCAAGAAGGTCTCCGTCTTTTGTGAAAACGCTGGGATGCTCCAACCCAATGACATTGCCGTTTCCACCAAAAGAGACTGCTTGATTTACCTCTCCGGCCAAAAGTACGAGACGGATTCCATTGCCGGCGAGCATGGTGATCTCTGGATGTGTGATGGCAAGAAAGCAACTCAGTTTAGCCCTGCAATCCTCAAGAAGGCGGACATCCATCGCACAAACGGCATCGAAGTGGACCCCAAGGGCAAATTCCTCTATCTCACTTCCGCCGCAAACGTCAAGGGTGAAGTCGTTAACCTCAAAGTCTTCAAGTTCGCCTTGGACAAGAAGACAGGTGCAATACTCGAACAGGACCCAGTCGTCTTCCACGACTTCAGTCATGCAGAGAAAGGTACAGATCTCGATGGCATGCGCACAGATGTTGATGGCAACCTTTACGTTTCGCTCAACGCCGTGGGCAAAATCGCCAAGCTTGACCCCAGCGGCAAGCTTCTACAATACATCACCACCCCCGGTGTCAAGGGACCCAGCAATCTGGAGCTCGGTGGGGAGGACGGCAAGACTCTGTTCGCTGTTGGCAGATGTGAGAATGACCAGAAGGCTGGCTGTGCTGCCTCTATTGGTGTTGATAAACCTGGTAGAGCATTCGCTTCGCTTAACGCCTGACTGGCCGACAATAATGGAGCATCTCACTCTCTCTCACCACTGTCACCAACACCTTTGATTTCTCTCCTTTCTTTTTGTTTGAGCATTACGATTGTTTTCGCATGAATGACGTTTTCCTTTTAGACTCAATGGTCCTTTGCCTTTTTTCTTTTCTCTTCCCTTGTTCGCATTGTTTATGTGCTTATTCTTTGGTGCTGCTGCCCTGATCAAGAGTGGCTGGGGAAATAAATGAATTAAAAAGGGATCGGAGCATTTTAGAATATTCATTATCGAAATAAAAATCATTTTAATTAGTATCGTAACAACTGGGACACCATCTGGAGACTTTGTAGATTTGTCTTGGCAGTCGTATAACCTTCTATCCTGAGTCACGTGAATGATTTCCGACGTCACAATGTCAACCTCAAATGTTAGAGGATGGAAATGTAGATACCTATAATTGGCCTGGGTTTGGTGGATGGGCGATATCCAAGGCCTGGTAGCGGCATGTTGAAGTTCATAGCAGCCTCCATCCGGTCTGGTCGTGGTGGTGGTGCTATTACTCCCGTTTCATACAACCTAACCCGACTGTTCTCTTTAGCCAAATGTCCGCCGAAAAATACAGGGCCGGACAAAGCCTCGATAGGATTGCAGAATGGGATGTTAAGGCGAGAAGGAGACTGGTCATCTTCTTCCGTAGCATGTCCGCCAATCGTTAGCATTAGTAACGCGACCTTCTACCGCGAATATCCCACTCAGGTTTCCCCTAAGAAGGACAATCCTCCCTTATACCCTAACCTGACCTTTTCTCTTAAGTCACACATTCCAGCGAAAGCCGGAGAGCATCCTTCCTTGGACCATTGTGCCGTCATAGGCTCATCAGCCAAGTCGACCTTCCTTGACATTCTTCGCGGTCGGTATATCTGCATCCCACCAACTGCACGCTCATTCCCGTACCTGTTAGCGCTTGGAGCAGCGCGGGCGAAAGGTTCAAGTTCTTCTTCGCATGACGCGGCTCATGCGATCCAGTATGTTGGGTTCAAAGGTGACCAAAAACAAAGTGCTGGGGGTATTCGTGGTACATACATGAGCGCGAGATATGAAAGTAGAAGGGAGGAGACGGATTTCACGCTTCTACAGTATCTGAAGGATCAGATGTCCCTGAACCCACTAGTGCAGGAACTACTAGGCGATGGAAGCATTAACCCTTCGGAAAGTGATGAGCATCTAAATAAGATCATACGAGATTTCCAGTTGCAGGATCTTCTTGATATGCCAGTGGCCAACTTAAGTAATGGGCAAACAAGGCGGGCTAGGATTGCAAGAGCCCTTCTTATGAAGCCAGAAGTTCTTCTTCTGGATGAGCCTTTCAGTGAGTTCTTTACAATTATTTCCCCAGACTGCTACTTGGGAAATCCTATCGGAAACTTTAAGCCAATGCTCATCATTTACAGTGGGCCTGGATCGATCAACTGTCCCGATTTTATCCCACCTGCTCCGTCAGACTACCTTAAGTGGAACTCCCTGTATTGTTCTAGCTTTAAGGCCACAGGATCCAATTCCGGAATGGGTTTCTCAGATAGTCCTCTTGGGGCCGGATAATACCATTGCCCTTCAAGGCCCTCGTGATGAGGTATTCCGCACTCTCGAATTGTGGCAGGCTGTGGCCTCTCGAGGAGGTAAATCTACTCTCGTGAAAGGAAGCGGCGATGATAATTCTGGAATTTCTAGAAGTAGCCTGGCGTGTCCAGGGCGGCTTGAATTGATACCCCGCAACACCGATGAGGAACAAAGTTACCGCCTCCTGTCGCTTTCGCGGCGAAGGGAATATGATAGGTTAGAGCAGCTACGTGAAAGTGGCCAATTTGATGACTTTGCCAACATTCTACATGAAATGGGATTGCTGCATAAACAGGCTGAAAGAGTGGACAAAAAAATAACACCGTTAGGGGAGCCAATCGTGGAGATGGATGGTGTTCATGTCAAATATGGCGATAAAGTGGTATTGGGCGGCTGGACTCAAGCAGCCGACGGTCGCACGACAAAGGAAGGGCTATCCTGGAAGGTTCATCGCGGGCAGCGGTGGGGTGTGTTTGGCTCGAACGGCTCGGGGAAAACGACCCTCATATCCCTCATCACCTCGGACCACCCGCAAACATACTCGCAACCTATCAAACTATTTGGCCGCTCTCGTTTACCCGAACCCGGAAAGCCAGGGATATCAATTTTTAATTTACAGTCTCGCATAGGCCATTCGTCGCCGGAAATCCACGCCTTCTTCCCTCGACACCTTTCCATCCGCTCTTCTATCGTATCAGCCTGGGCGGAGACTTTCCTCTCGAAGCCAAATCTTACCCCGGAACGCGCCATGGATGTAGACTCGGCCTTGCGATTTTTCGAAGCAGATCTTAACCCCGACTTCGCCCCCAGGAGCGATCAAATACAAACAACCACCTCCTGGGCTGATTCCCTCCCCTTCTCTTCCCTCACCCCCGCTCAACAGCGCCTCACTCTCTTCCTACGTGCCCTCATCCACAAACCAGACCTGATAATCCTCGACGAAGCCTTCTCCAGCATGCAGTCCTCCCTACGTGACAAATGTCTCCACTTTCTGGAAGTCGGCGAGCAGCAGCACATGCCCAGCAGCGGCACCAGGAGAACACCTAACTACACGAAAGTGTGGCATTTGCCCCCGCCACCGTCCTCGTCGGGCCCGAAAATATGCCACACCGGCATCGCTGACCACCAAGCCCTGATCGTCATCAGTCATGTCAAAGAGGAGGTGCCCGATATCGTGGGTCAGTGGATGCGCCTGCCGACTCCCGCTAGGACGACGGACGAGCCGGGGTTGGTGATGGATTTTCAGATTGGTCAGTTGGCTGCTCAAGAATCCGTGGCGGTGGATGCGTGGGAGATGATTTGGAACCTTACGGCTGAGGGAAAGGGCGGGTTCGTTGAGGGAGATGAAAGAGAAGTGAGGTGTTGTGCGTGATGTGGTTTAACGTTGGTTTCTGTTGACCTTTTTGATTCATTTCTATGATTTCAATTTTATAGATGTTTTATATCCGCTATGAGTGGGTTAGCGATGGATAGGATATATTTTGTACATGTACATGTACATTACATATAGTAGGTGTAGTTTGATTGCTACAGAACTTAGATTAAATATAGATAATCCATAGATCACATTTAGAACATAACTTTGGCGGCAACTACTGGAATCCTTTTGATAGGTCTACCCTGTGGAGACTAACAAGCTAGACACAATAGACAACAGGACAATATATAGCGGATATCAAAGGAATACGGAATGAAATAGGGGTATGGTGCAGATGTAATATAGGATAAATCCTTAATTCAAAATGGACTCTGCGTCCGTTGAAGAAATGCCAGCTTTCCTCCTCATCTTGTGTTGCTATACCTAAAAACAAGAAAATATCAAAAAGAATTTGGAGCTAAAAAGCGTAGCAAGTGGGTCGTAAAAACTAAAATCATCAAGGAAAATAGTCCCATCCTACCATGAGAAAAGAGGGGAATTGTTTTCAAATAAGGCTGGTAGAACCCCAGTTGATATCCATCTTCAACACTGGCTGACTCAACCAACACCAACTGGTCAAGGAGTCGATGGCCTCTCGCCTACTGTGCTCGGGGCAGTGTTCACGGCTGTGCTGGTGGGTAACCCCTTCCCAACTAAATCCTTAAAATCAACCCCAACCTCCAGTAGCAACGCGGCGTGCTCATGTACTGTCTCCATACATCCTTGCCATACTGAGTTCTCAGGCTCCACACTGCTCAATTGTCGGACAAGAATTGCGTTGAAGCCGTCTAAGTGCTCTTTGGCCCATTTTATGCATGCGCTAGTCATGGGCGCCGGGAAGCACTGCTGGTAGATGGCAATGGTGTTTTTTATCAGTGTGAAATAGACGTAGGATACTTGGAAGATGTACAGTCGTAGGTCGCCTTCGAAAACGCATTGACTGGTTATATAAATTAGTTCCAAGGGCCTTTTTGGGGGGTTTTTGTTTGAGGGAGAGGATAGGAGAGTAGAGGAGGTGTGGGCAAAATACCGTGCGCGCTTTGTGATTACTTCCGTCCTGGTGTGTAAGAAGGCTTCGCGTGCTCTATCGTCGAAGCCTAGGCGGGAAAGCCAGGAAATGTTTGTCTTGGTCGCTGCAAGGAATGAATGAGTGTCCACCAAGGTACGGAGGATGGTCTCCGCCAGTTTTGTGGCACGTTCATCGATCTTTGACAGGATGATATCCTGGGCTGTTACGTTCCCCTTGATACTCTTTGCGAGTTTTCGCAGCTGTTCAACCCGCGACACTGCATTGTCGAAGCGTTGCAGGGCGGCATCAATATCAAGCTCGTCCAATTGACCTTCTACCCATCTCATATTTTGCTGCTTCCCGTCGACATCGATGAGTACATCGAGTTTATCGCGGGACGCGGTCCTACTATCGAAAATTTGAGAGCGTCTTGATAATGATAAGCGGTTGGTTGAAGGGTCGGGAGTCTTAGAACTGGATTCAGTTTCTGTCCGCATGAGCTTCCGTAAATCCTCGAGCGTTTTGCGAAATGTCATTAAGAGATCAACTTTGGCATTGCCCTCCCGTTTGTCGCTTCGATAGGTGAACGACTTCTGGCTATATCGGATATTAATAGCATTTGGAACTCCTCGCTCCTCGACATGTTGGTTCATTCCATTTGCGTCTAGATTAGTAGCGAGGTCTATCATATCGATATCCTGCAACGGCCAGCACTCCTCTGCAACTAATTTTGTGGGGGCAGGGCCCTTCATATTCTGACTATTCGGATCTACTCTTTTCCGTTTCTTCGCAGCCACGAGGAGATGGTCGTTGAGGAGGAAAATATGAACGGGCCGTTTAGGTTTCCACGTTGCAGAATCAAGCTCAACCCATTGGCCGCTTTCAAGTACGATATGGCGACCGGGGATAGCGGGTAAGAATTTCTGAGATCGCTCGACGGTCTTCCACAGTGTTTGGAGCTGAACATTCCACATGCTTTCGAGATTAGCAACGGAGCTACGATTTGGATGCCGTTTGACGGTCGAAGGCTCATCGAAGCCTGTGGCCATGGCACTGGAGCCATTTGTTGCGCTCGCCTGGCCTAGGGCCGTAGTGAGTTCCGACATGAGACCACGAAGCGTGATCATCTCTGCCTTAAGTTTTTCAGCTTCCTTGCTGATCTTGATGAACTGGGTGCGGTTCCTGTAGACATTTTGTTGTAGATCTGTGGAAGTTCTGTTCTTGAGTTTCCGTAGCTGAGCCTGATACGCGCGAATGTCTTCTTCAGAAGCATTTGCCAACAGAGTCGTGACATCTGATTCAAGAGGTTTTAGAGTTTGAAATGATGAACAACAAATATATATAGAGAGATATGTGTAGGCACTTTCCAGGGAGACGTACATTTTTCTACTGGCAGACTAGGGTTTTTCAACGCACTAAGCTCAACGCGGAGGGGTTGGCCAGAGGCTTCCGGCCCAATGCCAGCTGCGGATGCTTTCTGCGATCTGAACGCATCGACACCAGATGGCAGACTGGGAACATTCGGGATATCGAAATTGAGTTGCTGGTTGTATCGAGAGGAATATCGCCGCTTGACGAGGTCCGAGGTGGCACCGCTTGGTTGTGTTTTTCGAGGAGGGGAGGAATCTGCAACGCCAGATTTACCAGACGCAGTAGAGGGAATAGAAACAGCAGCGATCGCAGCGGGAGGAGGCCTATTGCTGCTACTTGCGGTCGAGCGAGGGTCGGAGATGGGCTGGGGAGCGCTAATCTGAGGCCTTCTGGATCCCTTGCTCCGGAGAGTCAAACCCCTTCCGTCCATATTTTCGTGTCAGGAATGGCGACAACGGCTGCAATCAGACAGGCTATATGTCAATGCCTGCTATACGCAGGTGTCGCAGTTCTGTATGGCGCAGGTTTTGGCTGTCGAGTCCTTCTGACGAAGTCCTTGCATTTGACTCCTTAATAAGCGGTGGACCAAGCTTGGCTTAGTCATGCACGGCTCAAGCTCCCAAAAAATTTGCCCGATCCAAGATTCAACGCGGATACTATTTACAAGAAAAAGATCAAGAAACAGCAAACCACCGCTCCGGGACCCAGATTGGAACACCTGAGAACGAACAACTCTCTTTGTACTGCTATTTAACTTATCCAGCTACTAGACTGTCAATTCTTGCGAACAATTAGAGGTTGCGACCAGTGCCATTCCAACTTCTTCCTTGTCCCACGCAGCCCTTTCCATCTCGGCCATCCAGTCTACGCAGACTGGGTATATTTAAAGGAGAACACATACCATTTCGAATTCGAATATGAAGACGACGACTATAGTTGCTGCCTCTGCAGGCACCATTGTGACCGGTCTTCTGGGTACGTGAACTATGCATCTCAGTCTTGTTCCGTTCAAATGATTTTCCTTAGTATAAGCAAGCCACTCATATTTCCCTGCTACAGCATATGCTATCTACTTCGACTACAAGCGGCATTCCGACGCTGAATTCCGAAGGAATCTGAAAAGAGACAACCGACGACTAGCCAGGGCAGTCCGCGAAGAATCAGCGGCTCAAGGCGCGCGTCAAATAGCCGAGATTAAACAAGCCGTCGCGGAAGCGAAGGCGGAGGGCTTCCCTACCGACCCTGATGACAAGGAGAGATTCTTCATGGGCCAGATTTCAAGGGGCGAGCAATTAGCTGCGGATGGTATGCCTTTTCTACGTGCTCTAACTAGCCTTTTAAGCCTGTTGCTATTGTTTCTCACTAACGGTATCTTGTTACAATTTAGGATCAAGTAACTTTGAAGCAGCCCTTGCATTCTACAAGGCTCTCAAAGTCTACCCACAACCGAAGGACCTGATCGCCATCTATGACACCACGGTTCCCAAGGACGTGCTGGAGATCCTGGCTGAGATGGTGGGCCAGGATACCACACTTCAACTGGGCTCGTTTACAGGTGGAAGCACAGCCGGGAGCAGCAGCGGAGGAGCGGACCAGCACGGGGTAGAATAAAAAGTCGACAAATTTCAACAAACAAATCGATAATCGACAAAAATCAACAAATGGAATAATTGATAACCTTGGATAAACAATTATATGTGCCGAACCAAAACGGTTGTCTCCGTCCTCACCGTGTTTTGTCCTTTGGTCCGCATTTTCCGCATTGATGATGGGCTTTTAATTGGAACTCATGACCTTTTTTCCTTGGTGTTGTTTCTTTTGTCACTCCCCCATGATTCCTCTCTCTCCCCCCTATATATTGTATATTTATTTCCCCTTGAATTGCTCTATTCACCGTACACTTCCTCCCCACATCAACTTGCTCAGTCAACATGGTACTTTTGCATCTGGCAGCGGTTATTGGAGCGCGAGCTGAGGTGTTCTCCGTTTAATTTATCGGGCGGGGTACCACCACTACTATCCTATCTCTTGCTGGATCGCCATGGTCACGTTTTCTTTTCTTTTCTTTTTTTTTCCCTCATTTATCATTTTTTTCGTCTTGCTTCGTTCTCTTCTAGTTCCATCGCTCTCGAACTATGGAAAGGTTGTTTGGATGCATGTACATGTACTTTTATTATGATAGTATCCATTTATTTTTAGACGCATGGATATGAGGAGGGCAAGTCTGTTTTCTTTTATACTGGATGCCCTAATAAAAAAGCATCATTGTACAGGCTTTAGTAGCGTGAAACATTCGCTAATCAGTTTGCTAGGTGATGGAATGGAACCGACCGGCAAGTTTCGATCACGGAACAGTCGACAGTTTTCTTCTACTCCTATTGAACGGTAGGAATTAGCTTAAAAACAAGTCCAACAACAACCCACCATAGGTGTAATCCGGATATGATGAATTGTAAATACTCAGGATGGAGGGCGAAGAACTTAAATAATAATAATAAGAGAAGAGCGGCATCTCACTCTCAACCTGAAACATGTCCTATTGTGATAGCGTCGAAATAAGCCAAGGTCCAAGCCGGGCAGATGATTGATGGGCCAATTGATGGCCATTAGTGGCTGCGTCTGATTTGATCGCTCAAACAGGTGTCTTACCACTTGTACTCCGTCTTCTGTATAATATATAATATTAAAAGGGAGGGACAGGAAGGGGAAGGGGAAGGGGTTGCTTTGTTTGCTTGGGTTGTAACTATTTTATATCGGAGCACAACTTTCTTTCAACCTCATTTTTTCCCGTTTCGTCTCTTTCTCTTCTTCTTCTTCTTTTCAACCTCACTCGCTCTCTATCCCCCCTTTTTTTTCTTTTTTTCTTTTTTTTTTTTTTTGATTGGTTTAATTCCCTTACCAAATACCCCTCTACATTGCCCACGACAGCAACAATTGTCGATTTTCCCCTGCTCCCAGCATGACTCTCGTATGTGATTGATTTGATTGAGTGATTGTCATAGAAAATAAAAAACCCGCTTTTCTCCCTATCATCGGCTAACCAAGTTTTCATCCTTGTAGATCCGCGTCTTTACGGCGCTCTTTGCCCTGCTGGCCTCCACTGTCGTTGCTGTCACGCCCATCGAAGTCGAGGGTTCGCAGTTTGTCAACTCCAAATCGAACAAGCGCTTCCAGATCATCGGGGTCGAGTACGTCGCTTGCAATCTATATACCCCGTCAAGTTACCACTATCTACCTCTTCGTGGACAGCCGCTGACGACACTCCCACAGTTACCAGCCAGGCGGGTCCGCTGGTTACGACGAGGAGAGCGGAGAAGATCCCCTCACTGATGCCGATATCTGCTTGCGTGATGCTGCTCTCCTCCAACGGTTGGGTGTATGTTAATATTGGAGTCGCATTTCTCTTCATGCATATAGCTTCACTAACGCAGCACAGGCCAACACTATTCGTATCTACAACCTCAACCCCAAATCCAACCATGATCTTTGCGTCTCCATCTTCAATGCTGCCGGTATCTACTTGATCCTCGATGTCAACTCGCCCATTGCCCACCAGAGCTTGAACCGCGCCGATCCCAGATCCACCTACCACAAGGGATACATGGAACGTGTCTTTGGTATCATCGAGGCTTTCAAGGACTATCCAAACACTCTAGCTTTCTTCGGCGGGAATGAAGTCATCAACGAAGAAGCCGTGAAGGAGGTTCCTGCCTACATTCGGGTAAGTTTGTATAGCTCCCGCCGTTACCACAGTTGCATGCGAAAGTTTATCTGTGCCGTTGTTTTCTCACACTCGCGCGATTTTCCAGGCCGTCCAACGTGATATGAAACAGTACATTGCCAACCATTCTCCTCGTCAAATCCCCGTTGGCTACTCTGCCGCCGATATTCGCGAGATTTTAGAGGACACCTGGGCTTACATGGCCTGTGAGATCGAAGACTCACCTGAATCCCGCTCCGACTTCTTCGGCCTCAACTCCTATTCCTGGTGCGGCAACGCTACGTACACCAGCAGTGGCTATGACAAGCTCGTCGAAAGGTTCTCTGAGACTTCCCTCCCCGTTTTCTTCTCCGAGTATGGCTGCAACGAAGTCCGTCCCCGCATTTTCACCGAGGTCGGCGCTCTCTACGGACCGGAAATGACCAAGGCTTTGGGCGGTGGTCTAGTTTATGAATACTCCCAGGAGAAGAACAACTACGGCCTCGTTGAGTTGAACGACAACAAGACCGCTACCCTCCGCGTCGACTACGGCAACCTGATGGAACAATACAGCCAAATCGACATCCCTCTCCTCGAATCCCTCGACCCGGCCGCCACTAGCGCCAAGCCCCCCAAGTGCTCCTCCGGTCTCATCAAGGACACCAAATACTTCGAGGACGACTTCAAAATCCCAGAGGCACCTGAGAGCGTCCCTGAGATGATTAAGAACGGCATCCGCAATCCGACTAAGGGCAAGCTTGTCGAGGTCACAGACACCAAGCCGAAATATGAGGTCTATGACAAGGAAGGCCGTGTGCTGGACGGTCTAGAGATTAAGAAGCTCGAAGATTTTCAGTCCAACCTTCCCGGTGAGAATACCTCTGGTGTGCCCGGTGCCTCGACAAATAACAAGAAGGCTGCTGCCAACACCGTGTCCAGCTCTAATGCTCTCTCCCTCGCCGCTGTTCTGGCTGGGTTGACTCTGCTGATGGTGTAGAGAAACTCAGAATGTATCTGTTAAAGTTCTCTCTTACTATTTCCCACGCGATTTCCAGCTGCTATATTAGTTAATTCAGCGCATCTTTCTTTGAAAAACTTTACTCTTCTCATCGCGTATACCCGCAATTTATTTCTTTCCTTGTATTATCTTGTTGAACCCCCGGTACGGTGGTTGTGATTGGCGAAATGGATTGTTTCAAGGTAGAACAAACCGCCCCCAAAAAACCAATCACGTCATGTTTAACCCCTCCTATTGCACAACGTACCCTGAAATGTTTTCTTTGGGCGCCTGTGTCAGTATGAGATATCAATTTTAATCTCTTATCACCGCCACCTCCTCCTCGTGAGATATAGCCCGCATCGCAGTTAGCGCCCCCGTCGTTTGCTCTCGTCTGTGGAATATGGGCTGACGTTCCCCTGTAAACCCCTCGTGGCGAAACATAAATACAGATCAAATGAACGCAAGGATGTTCTCACAGATTAATGTTTCACTGTTTGTTTGATGTTGCCACTGCCTCGCACTTACCCCCTGAACTTGCAATACATAGAGCAGAGATCAATAACGCCTGTCCTGCAGCTTAGGAGGTTGGAAGATACAGACGAGATTTGAGCCAATAGAGAGGAAGTGAAAAGTGTAATTCAGCTACAAGAAAGTGAGGTTTCTAAGATTATTGAATCAGAAAACAAGCGTAGCGTTTTCTTTGGTATCGAATGAAAGAGAAAAACATAAAAGTCAAGGAATCAGCTGGGATACAATATCACAAAACAACAAACACAGCACACAACTCGAATGGACAAAACTTAAACAAGAAACACAAATCTAACCACGACCGCACTCTACTAAGCTGCTTTTCCCTTCCCCTTCCGAATGCTAAGTAAAGACGCTCCACCAAGCGCCGGATACTCATCCCCATCCTCCATACCCCCTGTAGGAGGTTTAACATCCTCTGCTCTCCGGCTCACTTCCTCCACCAGACTAATTTGTAACGCATATTCCAGGTCATCGATTTCTTGCTTCATATTGCGTTCTACACCATTCGACAAACTCCCTCTGGATACGTCTTCCAACTTGAACGGACGGTCTGTTGCCGATGAAGATGAAGACCCGTCTAGAAGGCTAAGGCGGATGGCTTCCGCGATATCTGGATCTAACTCCTCGGTAACAGTGTCGAGAGTCGAGGACGAGCAGGTTGTAGATGCTAACTCGTGTGTAATAGAAATATCGTTGGGGGATATAGTTTCGCTCGAAGAACTACCTCCAGCACTACTTTCACTACCCCGTCTTTTGCGTTCGTCACTTGTATACGATTCCTCGCTTAGCATCTGCGCGTAGGCAAATAGTTCCTCTTCGCTAGCATCAGGCCCAAGAAGATCTATTCCGAACCGACCGCTTAGAAGTTCTCTTTCCTTTTGATCAGCTTTCTTTTGTCGCTCTAGTTCGTATCTTTCGTTCTCAATATAGTCCTGCAGTGCACCTCGGCCACTGTTACTGAATCGCTGGGTACCTGGAGAGCTATTACATACTCGGTGAGAACGACGTAGTCGACGCTTGTTGTTTTTGTATTGGTCGGCTGCGGATGAACTATACGACCAGTACCGAAGATGACTACCAAGGGATACAATGCCTCTTAGTACTGTTGGATCAGGGTCTAGGCAAATAGCACCAGCTGCAATATAGTTGTGCCCTACCCCTGCGGCGGAAGTCTCTGCTTGCAGCAGACGACGGCGAGCTCTCGTTGAGCAGCGAGAGTGTAGCGTTCGAATAGGCTGCGTGGACGATGCGAGTGGGTCCCATGCCTGAACTAGTCCATCACTTCCACCATGAACGAGGTAGAGAGAAGTCAAGGCGACACAGGACACCTGTGGGGAATCTGTGTGAATAATTCGAAGCGGCGAGACCTTATTTGTGATATCCGGCGTCTGAGAAGCGGCTGCTCTTATATCCCAAACATAAACTGAGCCTGCGGCGGTACCAACGGCCATGTAAGCAGCCCGTTTTCCCGGAATATCCGCGGGGGACGATAGATTTTGGCTCATCGAAGATAAGGGAGAAGACAATTGAGAGGATGTGGTGGATCCTCCACTCATTCCAATTAATGGGTCTTCCCATGTAGTCAACTGTGCAAACGTCGACGCGTCTAAAGCGCTGGCAGTGATTCGAGGCGGCTTTTGTTCTTCGAAAACAAAATCAGATACTCGCCATTCAATCGCAAGGGAAGAGTCCGTTTCTGCTTGCCGCTCGGAACTTAGGGAGGGCGGAGTGGTCGACGATGCTGAGCCGGAGCCAAGGGTGCCCCTGAAAATCGACCGGCTTGCAGTCGCTAATATTGAAGGGTAGGCCTCGTCAGAAGACTGAGGAATAGGAACATGCACCTTCTGCCGCATGAATCTTCGGATCGAGCTAGTCTGGTGCTCGCCGAAGCCGCAGTTAAAGACGATAACGGACTCTCCGGCGTTATGATAATTGTCCCCAGCGAAATCAACCTCCAACTTTCGTCTCATGTCCCAACCATCACAGACATTTCTAAAATGTTTTGGTTTAAAAGCAAGAAATTTCTCTATCTCTACGGTTTCCGCAGAAATCTGGTCTTTGGTAAGGCCCATAGAGTTTGACGAGGACCTTGGACTGTAGCTCCCATCCACCAAAAGTCTATTAAAAGGGTCAGGTCGAGCAACCCGCCGAGTGGCTTCTATAAGTTCCCAGCGCACGGTTCTTCCAGTCTCCCAAGCAACCCTGTCGAGCTCCTCAACGCTTGGTTTGGGTGTCAACTCCACTTGATGAGGAATATCTGTCAGGTAGAACACTTCACCTACTGAGTTCAAAACGACAGCCCAAACGCGTTGGTGCGAGCGACGTTTAGCAGAGTAATTTTCGTCGACCCTAATCGCAATTATAGGAATCCCTGGACACAGGGCCCATTTTGCGGTTACCTGGCCACGTTCAAAGCGTTGGTCGTATGAAGGGTTAGGTCCCAATGCATATGCAGTAAGTATGCCCAAGGATGAGCCGCAGAGAATACCACATAGACCATTCGTCATCTTGAGTATCTGAGGAGATTTGGCTATCCAGACAGAACAGATTGCAGTTCCGATGCTGCTTATGCTAGGGATACCAAGATGAGGCCGAGAGGTGGTGTCCGCCCCAGGCAAAAAACGACCATGCTTTTCACTCGAGGACAAATAATAGGTTCTCCCTTGAGGACAAGCTTCTCCATAAACCATGCCGTAGGGCTGGCTCACATCCATAACATTGGGCATACCCACCATATTGCCCGGACCTAGACCCCATTCAGCCTCACCGGGGAAAATATCGGAAAAATGTTTAAACATCTGTGGGAAGGAGAGACCCCAAGTGCCGGTGCCAGTTTTGCCAGAGGTAGGGTCGCTCATCGAAGCAACTCCCTGTTCGGCAGCGCCATGAATAAACAGAGGTGGTTTGTTGCCCAATGGCGAACCAAAAGTTCCGTCAATATGAGTAATTGGGTAGACGCACATCGAGCTGTATGTGACCACAGCCCTTGCAGTATGCGCAGATTGATGTCTGGTGGAGCCGCGCGGCGAAGGGGGCTCGGGTTCTGCAGGCTTACCCCGGGACAGTGCCCGTAGCAGTCTGGTTCGCAGAATGTATTCATTTCGCCAGGATGCCAGTGCCGTCAATCTGGAAAAGGTACGCCTCTGCGCAAGGATAAGTTCGTAGTCTTCTGTATGCGTGTCTTCCCTCAGGCTTGCGGGACCCCGAAAATAGCGAGAAAATGCGATTCTCCAGGCATGAGGAGTGGTCACGAGGCTATAAAAGCGGCGACTAACAAGGCTCATTGATGAGAGCGACGAAGGGGGCAAGTGAGACAGGATATGTGTCAAAACCTCTGTATATAAATAAATTAGCATCACGCAATGTTAGTTTCACACATTGTTTCAGTGTATTATGTGTACCATTAGGGAAGTCCTCGAGTGGTTGGTGAGAGAGTCTATTGACATTTGAAGCGGCGATTTCGAACCCGGAATCCTTAGCTTCCTTTGGGGAAGGAGTTAAAGAGTTTTCATTGTTACTGATGCGATCCACAGGGAACGTGGTGTTCAGTACAGGGTCAAGTGGTGATGGAGGTGGTGAGACCTCATCAGCCGCGTTTACAGAGCATTCGCGCACTCCATCCCTACTATTCTCCGGAGAGAAATAGCACGGAAGGTGCTCATCATGCTGCTGCTGGAGTCCATGTTGGGTAGAAGTGATCGGGTAGGGGGAAAACCGTGTATCGCGAGTTTCTGGATGAGAAGCTTGGGAGGGCTCTGGGTGCATAAAAAGTTGGAAAGGGAAAAGGAGAAAGTGAAGGACTGAGCCAGAGAGATTCCGGGTCAGTCTAGAGCAATGCGCGCGAGGAAATAGACCTTGATGGTGTGCTTAAATGCTGCTGCTAATCAGGCTTGATGTTTGAAGTTGAAGGGATGGAATATCAAGGGGAAAAAAGAGCGATCGGTGTGCGGCTCCGCGGGTTGGTGATGAGTAAGCTAAGAGCCGTAACTATGTCACATGACTACACGTCGGCCACGCGATGCAAAGACGTGACAATCAGAAGAGTGGAAGTTCTCTCTAGAAACCTTGGAACATAATAAATAGCACCTAATTCGGTATCAAGTTTGTTACCTAGGTAGGGGATGCATCATCGTTGCGTATCTTGAGCCCCATGCTCGATATGGCTGAATGAACTGAACCACCACCCACCCCCCCAGCTAGATTTTGTCCCAAGTGCCCTGTTGCCTTCCGGAATAAATGCAACACATACAACTATAGAGAGGCTGATAACAGTTTGTTCCAACACACATCCATAAGATTTATTCTTTGGAGGGATCCAATAGACCACTAATTTTGTCCAGATTACCTTCTCTACAATGCCCTCCCTCACAGGTAAGACAATCAGCGTTGAGTATTGGGCCTGTCACGACCAGAGAGCTAACAGAATCCCCAAAACTAGCCGCGGATACTATTCGTATTCTAGTCTCAACAGACAACCATGTCGGGTACAATGAGCGTGACCCAGTTCGCGGGGATGATAGCTGGAAAAGCTTTCATGAAGTGATGTGTCTAGCCAAGGAGCGGGACGTTGATATGGTTCTCCTGGCTGGCGATTTGTTCCATGAGAACAAACCATCCCGAAAGTCCATGTATCAGGTCATGCGGTCGCTACGGATGAACTGTTACGGCGACAAGCCTTGCGAACTGGAAATGCTGAGCGACGCAAGCGAGAATTTCCAGGGGGCATTTAACCACGTCAACTACGAGGATATGGATATCAATGTTGCCATCCCAGTTTTTTCAATACATGGCAACCATGATGATCCCTCCGGTGAAGGCCATCTAGCTGCCCTCGATATCCTACAAGTCTCCGGTCTAGTGAATTACTACGGTCGTACTCCAGAGTCAGACAATATCCAAGTGAAACCAGTTCTACTTCAGAAGGGTCGAACGAAGCTGGCCTTGTACGGTATGAGTAACGTGCGAGACGAGCGGCTTTTTAGAACTTTCCGAGACGGGAAAGTCAAATTCTTCCAACCATCACTTCAAAAATCCGACTGGTTCAATTTAATGAGCGTGCACCAAAATCATCATGCCCATACAGAAACCGGCTACCTACCCGAAAACTTCCTGCCCGATTTTCTCGACCTTGTTATTTGGGGCCATGAGCACGAGTGTATCATCGAACCTCGTTTAAACCCAGAAACAAATTTCCATGTTATGCAGCCAGGTTCATCCGTGGCCACCTCACTGGTCCCCGGAGAAGCGGTCCCCAAACAAGTGGCGATCCTCAGCATTACCGGGCGTGAATTCAAGACTGAACCGATTCGACTCAAAAGCGTCCGACCCTTCGTCACGAGGGAGATTGTTCTCCATGAAGAGAAAGAAGCACAGAGACTCGCAAAGAAGGAGAATAACCGCACGGAACTGACCCGTTTTCTTATCGGCGTTGTCGAGGAACTAATCGAGCAAGCGAAGAATGATTGGATTGAGGCACAGGAGGATGTGGATGACGAGGAACTTGAAATCCCACTACCTTTAGTTCGACTGAGAGTCGAGGTTTCAACGCCTGGTGGGGGGAGCTTTGATTGCGAAAATCCCCAACGGTTTTCGAATAGGTTCGTTGGCAAAGTTGCTAATGTCAACGACGTTATCCAATTTTACCGCAAGAAGAAAGCCGGCACAGCGCTCCGTCGCGGTGAGACAGATGCACCAGATGAAGCGGCTATCTCGCATCTCTCTTCACTGGATACAGTTAAAGTAGAAAAGCTGGTGCGGGAGTTCCTAACTGCACAGTCACTTACTATTCTACCCCAAAACTCGTTTGGAGATGCCGTTTCCCAATTTGTTGATAAGGACGACAAACACGCGATGGAAATGTTTGTGAACGAGTCGCTGGAGAGCCAAATAAAGCATCTCCTTGCTCTCGACCAGGAACAGGATGATGATGAAATAGACTATGGAGATGGGGAAGGGCGGAGCATTATTCAGGCTGCCATGGATAAATATCGAGCGCAGCTGGAAGATATGTTCGCTAAAGGCAGTCAGCGGCGTACCCGCGGACAGAGAAGGTTTAAACCAAAGCCTGATGGCTGGGACAGCGAGTTTGATGGCCCTTGGGAAGATCAGCCTGGTGCACTCATCATCTCCGATGATGAAGCCGATGAAGTCGTGGACGAGAACCCTCCTCCCCGGAGAGGAGCCACAACCACCACGGGACGAGGCAGAGGTCGAGGGGGTAGAACTGCAAGAGGATCTGCCCCGCGAGCTACAAGTACACGTAAAGCAGCCACTCCCACTACCAGCTCCAGCAGCCGCACCCGTCGTCGTCAAGCAGTGTCCGATGACGAGGACGAGGACGAGCAAGAGGATGCAATCATGCTGGACGACATCAGCGAGGATGGCGAGGAGAACTCTGACTCTCTATTCGTCAGACAAACTCCTGTTCCGCGCCAGGCTAGATCAACATCATCCACTACAAGCCGCGCACGGAAGCAAACCACTACAACGTCAACGGCCAGTGCGACCGCGACTGCGGCAGCTGGAAAGGCTCCCACTCGGAGCTCCGCAACTACCAGGTTTAAGCCGCCGCCGAAATCCACCAGGTCACAGATAAATGAAAGTCAAACACTAGGTGGCACAGACACAGGTTCCATGGTTGGTAAGCGGCCTAGTCGAGCTGCCGCGGCTCGGGCGACGAGAAGCGTCAGCGTCATGAGCGATGATATTGAAGATGATGACGACGCATTTGACCCTGCGCCGCCTGTGAGTAGCCTGCGGAGTTCGCGAAGGAGATAGCCACTCACACCAATACTTCACACGTAATATGCAGAACTGCGAGACATTCTGTAGGATACTACACAAAATGTGAAGAAACGATTCTACCCCATGAAACATACATGCATATAATCTAATTAAGAAGAAACTAAATATATCTACAACTTCCCTCTCCCCAAAAACTTGACCGGAATTTCCACCCATCTCGCCCGCAAATACTCCGCCACATTCTTCCCCAAGAAGTCCACCTTCCGCGTCACGCCAACCCCACGATCCAACAAGTTGCGGAAAAGGAAATGCACCCCGCGTAACTTAGGTAGCTCAAACAGCTCAATGCTCATCGTCCCATCTTCTCGCCACTCCCCACCCAACAACTCCTGCGCCTTTTCAGTCGACAACAGCGTCCGCAGCCATTCGTACTCATCATCGTGCCGCACCCAGAAGCCGCAGTTGGCGTCGGAACCCTTATCGCCCGAGCGTGCGTGCACGATCCAGCCCAGAGGCCCTCGCGTCATCGGGCCAAAGTCCGTCTCCAGATTGGCTGGGCGGGCGGTTACAGGCTGCGAGGGTTGTGGAGACGGCCAGATCTTCGTGGTGGCCGGTGGGGCGATGTCGATCGTTTTATTATCGTTAATGTCGTTGAGCCAGGGGAGGTGCGCTTGATGTTTCACGTCCGTCTGCGGGATGAGAGTGACGTAGTACTCAAACACGGGTTTGGGTACACCCTGGCGCATATCCAGATCGAACGTGGCGCCGGGATAGCCTTGCATGATATTATCGAAGATGAGTTTCATGAATTTGGTCGGAGCCAAATGTTCCTCCTTTGGTGCTTGGGCTAGTATGCGAAACGTCGTCGTCGCGCTGTTCTGGTCCCTGGGATCATCGGGCATGCTGCCCAGCAAAGAAAAATCGAGCACTGTGTAATTCTTCGAATGCGGTGCCAGTAGTCGGCGGATCTGCGTTTCCAACATGCGCACTTTGGCGGGGATGTCCAGCCCTACCATGAAATAGCTCGCTTGCGCCTGATACCCGCCTCGTGCTGTTATGCCCACTTTTGTAGTTGGAGGGGGCAAACCCGCCTTGACGCCGCACACTGCGACGCGGTTTGTGGACAGCTGCTCGAAATATATCCCGTCAAGAATCGCCGTGACATCTGAGTTGAAATACCATGGCCCCTGAATCTCATACAACAGTTGGGACGTGCATGTATCTACCGTCACAACTCCTCCGGTAGTAATCCCCGATTGTTTCGTGATAACCACCTCCCCGGCCGCGGAGATCTCAGCAATAGGGTACCCAATGTCTGCCCATCCACCCTCACTACTCTCGAGTGCCTTGAAGCCCGTGAAGTTCCCGCCGCAGACATAATTACTGCACTCGATCAGGTGGCCTGCAACAAGGGCGTTGGCTAGTTTGTTCAACTCGTGCCGGCCCCAGTTATGCCACCAGTATGCCGCGCCGATGACAGGGCTCGCGTCGGATACACGGCCGCAGAGGACGATGTCGGCGCCGTTGGCGAACGCTGCTGCGATACCCAGCCCTCCCAGGTAGGCCTGGGCGTATATGGGCTCGAATGACCAGTCCGCCAGGTTCTGGCCGGTGTAAATGTTCTTGAGCGGGGATTTCCCCGAGGCGAGTGCCTGAGTTACGGCGGGGAGGACCTCGTCGCCGGAGATCCAAGCCACCTATTTAAATCCACCGATAGTTATGTTAGAAATTTTGCGGGACGACATAAAAAAATATAAAAAAATATAAAAATAAAAAGATACCTTCAACCCCAATCCCCTCTCCCTCACTACTCTCTCGACAACCGTATATAGCCCTTGAACATCCGCCACGCCGGCATTCACCGCAACGCGAATCCCATGGCGCGCCAGATCCCCCAGGGCCGGCAGCAGCGACTCCAGAAACGACATCTCATACGCGGCCACGTCGTCGTCATCGCCCACGCGCTTAGCAGCGGCGGTCGCCATGTTGTACTCGCTCATGTAGTCGGAGATGATCACGTCGATGGGGTCGTTGGGATGGTTGCGGACGAAGCTGGCGAGGGCGTGGCGCCGGTCAGAGGCGGAGCCGGAAGCGCCTGGGTTGGGGATTTATTTTGTCAGTGTACATATACGAATAGATAGATATTGTTGGGGGGTAGCATACCGGCGATACGAATGGGGCGGTTTCTGGTGGACATGGTTTGTCGCTTTGGGTGTAACATGCACATGCGCCGTATAGGAGAAGATTCATGTGCTTTGTTTTTTTTTGTGGGTTTGAACCAAGCAACTGTTTACATATGTGACGGATGTTGTTAATTTATTTTTTTAAAGAATAAGTTTAGCATGTTTCAGGGTGGCCATTGCGGCCGCATTATGTTATCTACTCCGTACATCGCTCTCCATTCTTCATTCTGACTTGATAGTGGAGCAGCTATGGATTTCTGGACTTGTATATCTTCGGCCCGGCAGTCGGTCCGAGGCATCGGCATGAGATAGTCGTAGCAGTAGGAGATGGGGTGAATTAACACTAGTATTATTTATTATCTGCCAATTGATTTAACAAAAAATGAACAGCACTAGCCTTCTGAAGGTGAGGTGGTCAATGGTTCCAAGGTTCTCTCTGTAGGAGAATCAACATTGTTGTCATTATAATCTATCTACTCCATAGTGAGGTTTTCATATATAGAATGTGGGACATGTGAGTGCAGTAGTCAACAATCAGTGACACACATCTACCTTCTCACTATCAATTTCTTTACTGCTATTCTTCTTCTTCTTCTTCTTCCTCTTCAATTAGTTACTGTTAATTTAATATTTATGTCAGCAGTTTTCGGGGCGCCCTATTACAGCATATACCCATTGCCCAGGAAAAAGATAGATGATCATGAAAACAACAATAGTTCGAAAATTCGGGTCGATTTCATACATCAACTATCTGAATGGAGCCTCTGGTATCTCCTAACTAATTTACAAAAAATGCGTTTTGTTTTATTTTTTTATTTTTTTCCTTTTTCCCCTTTTTCCCTTTTTCCTTTTTATTTTTTATATTTTATATTTTTTGTCTTCGTAAAGTAAACTATTTGCTTGTGGCGCTAAGGTCCCTTCAAGCCAAACTCGGGGGGTGGGGGTGGCATGACAGATTTGGATTGAGGTAAAAGGTTGCCAAACAAAACAGTGTGAAGAAGTGAAAGGGCTTCGGCCCACCCCCTGACCCGGGCCATGCACCGTAAAAAACTCCTAAAGCCTCGAAAAGAACTAAGAAATTGAGTTGGCCGTTGATTGTTGACCGTTGCAAGGACATGATGACATGTCGACATTCGCCGGTGAAACATGCACACAAGAAAAAGAATAGGAAGTTGGAAGGTCACCGGGCAGTCAACGTAATATTAGAAAAACTGGCGATACAGAGCTGACTGGAAAGGACAAAAAACCGTAAACCACACACAAGCCATTAAAAAAAAAAGAGAGAGAGATTAGGAACATGTTTAGGCCACCTCCTCGATCTTAGGCTTTGAATCCGTGGGGCTGGCGTCCGTTCCCTCCTCTTCCAATGGCGGCATTTCGTCGTCCTAAAGATCAGATTTCGTTAGCAATTTACCTCTATTTTCCTCTATGTTTTATCAACAAGACTTCGGCGGGTTGTTTGTCACATACCGATCCATCATCCTCACCACCTTCACCCATTGCACCCATGTCACCCATATCAGGCATCCCGCCCAAACCTGCGCCTAGTTTCGAGAAGTCAATGCCACCCATTCCGCCACCCATGCCACCCATGTCGTCCAAGTTGCCGAAGTCATCAGCATCTGCGGCGTTTTGTTCGTCCTCATCGACCCACTACACCACCGTTGTCAGTAGAGCATCTTACAATGTATATATATATATTAAAGCCAAGCAATTGTTCTAACCTTATCGAAGTCTGTCTTGAGGAAATGGACCTTCTTCGATTCCTTCAAGAAGCGGGGCCAGTATTCCTCCTTGGCTTCCTTCTTTCTTAGCACGAGGTCGACGCCGCGCGGGGTGTGACTCGATTTGGAGTTATCGACGTCGATCTCATCGTACAACTCTAGGTCAACCTTGTAGTCAACCTTCTTGGTGTCTGAGTGGCCCGAGAAGGAAATGGAGGTTGGAGTGAGGGAGAGTTTTGCGGAGGTGGGGGAGACATCGGGCACACCGAGGTGGACGAAAAGGATATTTTTTTCGGGTTCAGTGCTCGACGAGCGCTGGGCCCAGAGGACTGTATCAAGGATATACTGTTAGAATGGTGGTCTATGGCAATTCATAATTCTGTAGGGAGACATAGGTAGGTATAAAAAGGACAGCTCCATATTGAGGGGTTATCTGAGCGTTCTAGCCAAGGGCCATACCTTCCGGGGTTTGCGTATCAGCCATTGTGGAAAGTATGCGTAAGAGAGAATCGGAACACAAGGAGCTCAAGATGTATGAGAAGGGAGTAGGAAGGGGGTTACAACAGTAGGTGAAGCTGGGAGTTGTTGTTGTTGTTGGTGTAGTAATAGTAGTAGTAGTAGTTCAAATGTTGATCGTTCAAAATTGTGCCACTGATGCCGCCGTTTGGAAAGTACTGGAACCGCGTAGACAACAGTCACGTGGCAAGACGGCATCCTGACTCAGCAGCCCATGTGACTTGCCTAGCCTGGCGGGCGATGATGTCGGCAGGAGAGGAACAAGACGAACAAGACGAACAAGACGAACAGGTAAATATCGGTATTGGCAGAAGCATCCTCTAGTACAGAAGGGCTCAACTTATCTCCTACTACTTTCTCTTCCCTAACCAGCTATTCCGATACACCAATAACCAACATTTACAATTTCAAACCAACGACGAGGGGCAATGAACACTACCGCCATCGCGCTCTCCATATATATATAGACCCATAGTTGCTCGTGAGCCATTCGCACAAATCCCCAGGCCTTGTGGCTAGTTTCCTCTCAATGGAGTCCCTCAAAGCAGTGTTTTTCGGCCCCGACCCCGCCGCCCAGGTATGCGACTGTCCATATACATCCAATCTCTCCCTTCTCCAACAATCGCTTGCCCGCAGTTAGCGCTAATGTAACGAATTGACAGATGAGAAAATGCAACAGTCTCATCCGCGCCAACGCCCGCAAGCTGGATCGGGACATTGCCCAACTTAAAGCCCTCGAAATCAAAACGAAACAATATATTGTCGCCGCCTCGCGACGGGCAGAACGCAACCCATCCCAGGCCGCGCAGGCCGCCAAGGAGTCCCGCATATTCGCCCGCGAGATGATCCGCATCCGGAAACAGAGCAGCCGGCTGACAACGAGTAAGGCACAGCTAGAGAGCGTGAAAATGCAGGTCAACGAAGCGTTCTCTGTGCGGAAGATTGAGGGGAGTCTCAGGGCTTCGACGGGGATCATGAAGAATGTCAATCATCTCGTGCGGTTACCGGAGCTTGCAGGCACTATGCAACAGTTGAGTATGTATACTTCCCAAATTTCGGTGATTATGATAGTTCCTGTGGATTTTCGGTCACTAATGGGGCGATACAATTAGGCATGGAACTGGTCAAGGCTGGTATAATCGAAGAACTCGTCGACGACATGATCCCGCAAGAACAGTTATTAGAAGGCGAAGAGGAAGAGGCAGATTCTGAAGTTGACAAGGTCCTTCAAGAAATTCTACAGGGCAAACTGGCGAAAGTGGAAGGGCTCAAGCCGGAAAACCAGGTAGAAGAGGAGCCGGTGGAGGAAGAATTCGAGGACCAGGAAGAGACGCTTGCTCAGATGAGAGGGCGACTGGAGGCGTTAAAGAGCTGAGACGGATATTACCTTATATACTTTGACTTGATCGTTTCCCGATTATTTATTTGAGCATGTCGCAGTGAGAGTATGATTATAGCTTTCCCCTGGGCGTTTTGGCTGGCGGTTATTTACTACTCTGGTATAATTATAACGGCATAGATGACAGTTATGACTCAGATGTTTCAATGTTGATATTCCCACTGGTATATTTATGTTGATACGCCTTATCCATACTTTACACCCATCCGCTTGAATTCTACGCTGAAGGGTATCGTATCGCAGACTCATTTTTATGTCCGCGCTACCTTCGGATTAGGAGTTGTTCCGATGCCCTAAGCCCTAGTCGCTACATCCTCGCACTGCGGTGCAGATTATGTACATACATACATACTGTGCGTACATGCTTCACCATGGCCGGTTCAACCATACGGCCTCTTAGTCCCTGTGGCTGTGAAGTCCACCAGGTTCTTCAACTGCATGGCCTGTTTGATCTCATGGCTGTCAAGTCCACAGATCTACATTCTTTGAGTCTTACAAAAGTGAATGCTTAGAAAGCCTAACCGAAAAGTTTTACATAGAATTGTCATCTATTTAGTTCCAGGCTCTACAGGCATCATCTTGAGAAAGGACCTTCCAATCTGCAGCTTTCTACCGGCAAAACAAGAGAGCCAAGTCGGCCAGCCATGGTGGAGTTATGGAGTCCCCGAGGGGTCGCCCGTCTACCGTCTTTCATTCTAGTCGCTTGTCTTTCAGCTTTCTTCCAGCCTTGGCGTCTTGGAGAGATTTTCGTGACATTTCACTGGGGGCCTTAAGCCATGGAATTCAGGCTGATGATAATGAAAAGCACTTCTCCTTCCCTCAATTAATCCATAGGGGAAGAACGTAGGGTTAATTTACGGTGATTACACCGTGGATCCACCATTCCACCCGTGTCACGTGTCGCCGATCGTAACACATGTTCCACCATTATATTCAGCGACACGTCACCGAATATTAAACATCAAGATGGCATTGAAACAGCACAGGACTTCTTGACACCATCAGGGGACAGCTCAGTCACCATGTAATCAGCGGATGCCACAATCAAGATACTACTGAGATACTGTGAGCCATGATATACTGTTCTGTCAGCAAAATCAATGCTTGTATACTATTCAGCTAGACTAGTTAACTACTTCATACAAATCAAATTACTATCTAAAGAAACAAGACATTCCAAGTGTAATGTAAATATCTTATTGTCTGAGATTCATACACCAAACAATCATCATTTTCATCAGTATTCAGTATTGAAATGTCATGCAATGCTGTCTTTTGAATCACTGAAAGTCTGATAATAGTGTAACTGTTGAAATTCTCTTGTAAAATCAGCAGATTCAGCAGATGATCCTGTCCAACATGATATAGAGAAGTAAGTGTAAAGAAAATCCACTTAATCTTCTTCATTTCATAGACAAAGATAGTTATAATTCAGTCAAGATCAGCTCTCTGATATTGAAGAATATTCCTCTTCATAAGAGAGATTCAGTGAACACACTCTCTGATTTATATATTAATAAGTTAATAACTGATTGATTGATTAGTTGAAGAGATATACTGAACTGAGAATATCAACTTATTATAGAAAAGAATCAGACAGTGATCTAGTTTCAAAACTGAGAGCTTATTTCAATCAGTGTCATAGAATTCTCACAGATTATTGAGAAATGAATGAAGCAATTCAAGCTTGAAGAGATTTGTAAATTGTATACTGACTTTCTCTGATATCTTACTTGATAATAGACAACTAAAAATCTTCAGAATAATATGATCTTTTATTGACTCTAACTTGACAGAGTAGTTCAGTGAATCATTATTATTATCTGATTCTTCATTCATTCTCAGAAGATTATTGAACAGTGCTGAATAAACTGTATATAGCTGTTGAATCTTCTGTATCAGACACAAGTCAGATCTGTCAAAAGAATCTCTTAATACTAGTTACAAGATGCAGTGAAAGCTCTTCTGCAAGAGCAGTGTCTTCTTCACATCTTGATAATTTATTCACTACACTAGATTCTTGTAGTCTCAATGCTTGTTCTTCTCTGTCAGAACATTACAGTTGTTAAATACAGTGTATTCTTTAATCAGCTTAACATAGTGTAAATCAATATGCATATTCAGTCAATTCTTCATATATCATATAAGCTTTGCTTTTTTGATATAATCACTGATATGTGTAGCAACTGTGCTCATTGTTAGAGCAGGGGATGACTGATGACTAACAACTGAACCAGCTCAGAATAATTCAAATGTCACTGCTGCTCTTGCTGCAGCTTCAATAAGAAATTGTAGCTGTCAGCAGACTGTAAGTATGATTTGATGAGTCACTTCAGAATCATTTTCTCTCAGAGATTGAGACATCAATAGACTATTGCTCCTTGCAATGACTGCATATACCTGAATAATAAGATTAATAGATGATTGATTTAATGCTGAAAATGCTGCAGAAATAATCTGCTTAATCACTGAACTGAGTCATTTCTCTCTGAGCTCACATCACAAGATAAGAGATATAATGATTGAAGCTCAAGCATGTTCTTGAAGCTAATACTTCTTGAGATAAGTGATCAGTGACTGCAGATGATTTCAACTGTGAGAAAAAGAAAATGTCTGTAACATTTGAAAGTATTCTAGCTGATCATGCAGTGATAAGACAGTACTGATCAGCAATAAGTGTGAAATCTCTGATATATCAGTGAACTCACTATAACATGAATCAGAAGGAAAAAAGAAGATCAAATTCAAACTTAAGTATATTTGAAAAAGAGACACTGTCTGTGCTGTCATGTTCTGCTCTTGACACATTTGCTCTCTGCATGTGAGATTCAGCAGGTCATTCAGTTTAGACTGAAGATGTTGTATATGATGATGAAATCAGCTGTTATTACATAGATTGTAGTTCAGATTCAGCTGATTTTTATCATTAATAAAGCAGCTTCAGCATGATCTTCTTACAGTTGATTCTTTGATCTCTGCATTGCTATTTTACTGCAGCATATCTTCAAGAAATACAATACAAGATGCAACAATTCTCATCTTTTCTTCACTGATATTCATCATAACTCTCTCACAATTCAATGTAGATAAGCCATGCAACAATGCAGTGACAGTGTCAGAAAAATTGATATTATGAGAATCAAAGATTAGAATAAAAATATTGTTTCACTTCAAGCACTCAACAGCACTCAGTGCAGAAATCATATAAAAACTCATCAAGCTTTGATACATGTTCTGATATAAATCAAATCCATCAATAAATAATTGATATGACAGGGAAATAACTTGTATATCAGAGTAAAATATGCTTTTCAAAAGATCTCAACCATGTGCTGCAATTTTCAACTCAGCCTGAATTGGCGAAGATTTGCAATATGATCATATCTCAACAACTTCAGTTTTGATTCTCATGATCTGATGAAGAAAATACTGACCTTGACTCTCATATGCTAGTAGATCAGAACCTGATTCAAATGCTGTATTTATATGAACATCAAGTTGATCAAGAACTTGAATAATTGAGATATATTTCATCTCATTCTTCATTGTGATTATTTTGAAGGGACTAAATGATGAATTCAAGAACAGTAATCTTTGTGCAGTCTGCAGAGTATAGTGAACAGCTTCTTGAACTTTCAGAACTATCATATAAGATCTCATGTCTGAATGTCAGTGATCATGTCTGACAAAACACACTCTTTCAATATAAGATATATCATTCAACTCTGATTTGCAGTAGCATTCAAGATTCCCACACTGATACTGAATAAAATCAGAAGAAAAAAGAGGTTTATTTATTGATGAATATCACATGAAGTCACTGAAATAATATTTGACAGAGCTTTCTCAACTGTGAGATTATCATAACTCTGTAGAATTGTTGACAATTTCTGCCATTTCTATATACATTTATCACCAGAAAGTTGAGAATTTGAGAAGAGCAGATATCAAGGAAATCAGATTTTAAAAGTAGAGTGATCTCATGAAGAATTCAGCGAGATTTTTCTGAGCAGAACTCAGAGTTGATATTTGCATTGATGACACTATTGAAATTGAGGTTTTCTTGACTGATAAAATCAGAAATTGTGCTCTGTATTGCTTTTTCAGAGTTGATAGACCTTCAGAGAGCAGACTTATCAGCAATGTATTCTTCAATAAACACAGAATTTGCAGTAGTAATTTGTAGTTTTTTCAGGAAATATCTGACTCTTCAGCTCAGAGTCTCATTGCCAGAACAAATGAATTCATTTCAAAGTTACTGTGTTTGTGAGGTATATCAATTGCTGGATCAGAATCAACAAATTAATCAGTAATAGTAACAGCAATTGCATCAGCAGCTGGTATTTCAATATCATCAGTAACTGACTCATCAGAATCCTCTTGATCATCATTTTCAGAAATATTCTCCTCAGCAGCTGCTTTCAAAAGCCACTTAATATGCTCAATATTATCAGCAGCATTCTCATTATATGGCTCTGCCTTTAGAGAATGTTAGTTTTTATAATAATAGAGACATCAAAAGTGATAAACTTACTGAGAATAGCAATGCTTCTTCACTGAGAGCATCATTGTCTGAATCACTGTCAGTGAAATCTTCATTTGCAGTTTTCAGGAAAGAGAGGCTCTGATGTTGGAATTTTAATTGATCATCTCCAGATTCTTGTCTAGAGACAGATAGCAGATAGTGTTTCAGATTTCAATTAAACAGACATGACATTTTGCTTTCTGATATAATTTGTAGAAAAAAGTTGTGTAGTTGAAAAGATATGAATGAAGTGAATGAGCAGTCTTGATAAAATAAAGAGATAAGGTTGAATTACTGAAAAGAAATATATCAATAAGAGTCATAATCAGTGACAAACATCATCTTAATATTAATAACCATACTTTCTTTGTTATATTCCTGCAAGTAGCTGATTATTTTATCAGAATACTATCAAAATTCTATCAAAATCCTGAAAATAAGCATGGTCATAGATCTCAGTTTAATAGATCTCTCCGAACTCTCCCATCTGATAGGTTTACTGAGACAAATCACCAATTTCAAAAGAAATCATATATTGATATATCTGTATCATAGAATGAACATAATGGCATCAATGAAGAATATCAGACAGATGAGAAATCAAACTCATTCCTAATATTCAGTGATCTGTCAAAGAGACATCACTGAATTCAGCACTCAGATGCAGAAGTGTATGAGAAGGAAATTCAGCTGACAGAATAAAAGCTCTGTGTTGAAACCAGATAAATGTATTTTCTTACATTCTCAAAGAATAATCTGGACAAGACAGTCACAGAGATGATGAAAACAAAGAATAAAACCTCATACATATTCTCATCAAGTCAAATTACAATGCTTGATGCAATAAAGACATGGAAGTCAAGAACATTGAAAGAAATGAAGATAAGTATTTTCAGTATTTCAGATCTTAGCAAAAATCTCAACTTTTCAGTGAGATATATCAAGTCTCTGATGAGATATCTTGACCTTTCAGTGAGAAATCTTAGACAAATCTAAACTTTTCAGTGAGATATCAAAACTTGTCTGATCAACTTAACTAATCATTTATTGATATAGAATTATGTTCAACAGAAGAAGGCAAAAAGCAGAGAAAGTTCAGTGATAATCAGATTGCATAACTGCTATGAAGAGTCAACAATCTTTGACTATTTTTGTGATTTATTTACTGCTGAAAAGTTCTTCTTGATTTTTTACTGAGTGCAGAGAATCATTGACTTTGATCAATTCTCTGAGTGAGAACAATGATATATGAAATGTAAGTTAACATCAGTTTGAAAAACATCAGACTGAGAAACAAGAAACTGATTCTGAAAAATAGAGATATATACAAACCTGGCAACTCAAGTCAAAATATTTGATAATGCTGATATAAATGAAAATTCCACTGAAGCTATGCTGCAATTGTGGTTCGGAAGAACGTACGACTGTCGGATAATAACACGGCCGCTTCCGAACTACTAGCGTACGCGTGTAAAGGGGCCATAGCATACACTAATTAATTTAGCATATGAGATTACAATATAAGAAGCCGGCATACACCTGTAATTATACACTGGCTTAAGCAACCTTTGAATCACATCTGATAGCATGTCTAAAAACTAGTGAGAAGTGCAGGCTCCTTCAGAGCATGATAATTCCATCTATGAAGCAATTCATAGTTATCATGCCAGTGTGGTTCTAGAACACCTCAAAAAATAGTGTACAAAGAGCAGTGAGTGAAAGAGCATCTGATTGATGCTGCTGCTTTGCTTGTTGAGGGAAAACTCCACACTCAGACAAATGCCATGTATGCGAATGAATGAGGTATGAGAAAAGAAATGAAAGCAGTGAACCAGATTCAAAGAAGACTGCTCTTCACTCAAAGAGATAAAAGAAGGGAATGACCATCATCAGAGTTGTATAATGATAACAGAAATCATATAATGATATAGTGATAGAATGATATAGTGATATAACAATACAGCAATATAGTGATATAACAATAGACATTATACAATCAACTAGAAATCACTGAAATGAATACCTCTTCTAGCTGATACAAACAATACCCTTATCTGCTACCTGAATCAGAAGATATGCAGAACCTTTCAGAGAGTTTACTTAAAGCAGTAAGAAAAGTGACTGAAACTGCTGAATCAGAATTGAAGCTCTGTATGTGTATAAGAATTCTAAACAAGATTGAGGCCTTGCATACGCAGTGACAGGCTGAGATGAAGGCTAAACAACAATTGACATTTGCTGCAGATCAAGCATTCACTATGAAGAGCTTCACTGACACAATCACCATCATCAATAAGAATAGAGAAAACCAGATCTTAGGTCTGCAGCAGGAGATCAAATGTTTACACAGACAGATAACTACATCAAATCTGAAGATTTCATCACAATTGTTCACAATCTCTTCAGGAGTGTACACATCATCAGAGACTGCTGCACAGGATGAGAATTCAAGCATGAAATATATCAAGTCAGAAGATCTGCTGAAGCCATCAAGCTTCAATAGTAACTGAAAAAATGATGCTGTAATCAGCTGGCTAAGTCAGATGCAATCATATTATCAGATCAAACATGAACTCACAGGCAGGTAGTCAATGAAATTTCAACAAGTCTTAAGATCTGCCGCGTTTCTATGTGGAAAAGCGAAGTCATTATAAATGACTGATGAAAAGATAAATCTCACAGACCTGAAGCAATATTCATTCCTATGAATATGAAATGAGTTTTCCAAGTGAATCTTACACAACTTCAAGAAAGTGAACATATGAGATAAGTGTTATAAATGCTTCACTGAGTGTAGATAAGTGAGTGATCTTATATTATACTTCACACACTTCAGCTTATACTATCTTATATTGAATGAAGAGCTTTCAACATCTTTCTGTTTACAGATCTTCATTCATGGTCTTACACCTGAGTTGAGAGTGAAATGAAAATGCTTAACCTCACAGTCAGGCACAGTGAAGAAAGCATATAATATTCTCATTATACAGGAACAAGTGAGTCAATTGTAACAGAAAATACTATAATTGAGTATGCTTCAGCAGAGAATGAGTAATCAGACTTCTACAACACAAGTCATACACTCAGACATGATGAATCTAGATCTGAATACTATCACTAAAGTGCTGAATCCTCTGAAAAAGAGATTCTCTGAGTGAAAATCTTGGTATTGTGAGCATTGAGCTTGTTTCAACTGCAGACACTAAAATCATGATGCAAAAGATTGCACTCAGTATGCACAGTCAAAAAACTAGCAGAATCAGTGAGCTCAGAGACACTCACTGATATTCTATGAAAAGTCTTCAAAGTGAAAGAGATGTCTGTGTTAGATGACTCTCTGAATTCTATAAATGCAAAGAAGAAGCAGGCTTCTGAATGAAGTGTGAGTGAGAATGATAAAGTGAATACTCATCTCAATGCCTTGAGACCTGAAATGTTAATGTATAGAGAGCACTTGAGTAAGAATTGAGAGATGACTGTAAAAGTGTTAGCAGACACAGAAGCTTCTACATAATATATTAATGATTATATGATCTGAAGATTGAAAGAGGTCTGCTAAGTGAAGAATCCCTGATGCATAAGATTATCTGATAACTGATATCTGATATCATCTGTAAAAGTAAGAGTTCTCTTGCACTTCAGAGAATGATCTTGCTATATTTGAGTGTGAGAGCTGCAGAATATGAAATACAATCTTATTCTCAAACTCAATTGGTTTCAAAGGTTCAATTCGCAGATTCAATGATGTACATGCTATATGCAGTTGACTGATAGAAAGAAAATGATTCATATGATTCTATCAACTGATATGAGAAGGACATTTCACATCTCTGATATAGAAGGGTTAAATCTGCTTACACATCAATAAGTAAAGAGAATAATTCACAAGATCTTATCTGAAAGCATTCTGTATGTCATACAGAACCCGGAAGCAGAGAAAATCAAGATAAAAGATATGCAGGAGAATAAGTGTATGAAGAAGCTTCTGAAGAAGTATGAAAAGATCTTCTGAACAGATCTTTCACTGAAATTGCCACTGGAACAAGAATTCATACATGAGATTGACACAGGAAATGCAAAACCAGTCAATCAGAATGTGTATTCTCTGTCACAAACACATCTTGAAGAACAGAAGTGTCAGATCACTGACCTTCTAGAACATGATCTCATATGACTCTTATTAAGTGTGTGAGGCTTTTCAGTTCTATTCATGAAAAAGGTGAGTGAGAAGTGACAGATGTGTATTGATTACTGAGCACTCAATAAGCTTACAATCAAGAATGAATATTCACTGCCACAGATTCAATAACAGTTGAATACAGTTGGAAACACTCAATATCTATCAAAGATCAATCTTCTCTCAGAATACTGGCAGATTCATGTAGATGAACTGTCAGTCCCATGAACCACATTTAATACATAATGAGAGAAGTTCAAATTCCTAGCAATGTCATTCAGTCTGACAAATGCACCTGTCATCTTCTAAATAATGATGAATATGATTCTTCATAAACAGAATGAAACCTCATGTCTCATATATCTCAATGATATTCTAGTCTTTTCAAACTCATACAACAAACATCTGAAGCATCTCAATGAAGTGCTTACAACTCTGACAGAGTATAAGCTCTATATCAAATCAATCAAGTGTGTGTTTGAAACAGAAGAGTTGAAGTTCATGAGACATGTAGTGAGTGATGACTGTATACATCTTATTCTGGAGAAATTGAATGTCATAGCAAATTGACCACAGCTGAGAAATGTACATCATGTACAACAGTTTCTTGAGTTGGCCTTATATTATCACAGATTCATCAAGGATTTCACATGAATATCTACATCACTCTCAGATCTCTTAAGAGAAATAGATGCAAATCTGCAAAAGAAGAAGTTTCATTCAATCATCTGAAATACTGTATGTGAAGAGACTTTTCTCACACTGAGAGAATGCATAATAACATTCTCAGTGCTTATTCAATCAGATCATGATAAACCTTTCTACATTGAGACAGATGCATTCAAATGAGCTATCAGAGACACTCTTCTACAGATGAGTAAGAACAGCAAGCTGCATCTGATGATGTACAATGATAGAAAACTATCAGGCATCAAGCTCAATTACTCAGTGTATGAAAAGAAATTGCTAGTAATTAAGCACATGCTGATGTTGTGAGATAGATATATCAATAACAAGCATATGACAACAGTGATCACAGATCACAAAAGCCTCATCTATCTATAATCAATAACAAAACCTTTCAAATGTTTAGCATGTTGAATCTCGGAGTTCCAAGTGTATAATCTTCATATCAAATACTGAAAGGAATTGAATGCAGTGATGCTAAATGCAATCAGTCACAGATCTGATTTCATGAGTGAGAGTTCTGTGAACCAGGCACAAGAGATGTTCACATTAAACATGCTGAGGAAATGCAAGAAATCAGAATGAATGAATGCCATGATCTCTCACTTGAAGAATGACAAGATGTTGAATGACAAGTGTCTTGTGAAAGTAGTAGAAGAGATGCTTCTGAACTTCAAGCTGAGAAAATTGAAAAACAATGTTATGCTTTATCACAATCTAGAATACACAGAAGCTCTCTATCTAGAATCTTCATTTTATTGTGACTTGATGGCTCACATGCACAAGGAATTCAGCCACTTAGAAAGCTCTGAACTCATGAGTGTACTTGAATCAAGAGCATACTGGCCAAGTATGGCCGAGGACATTCAGGTGTATGCTCACAAGTGCCTGAATTGTCAGGTTGTGAAAGAATCTAAGAAAGGGTTAGAATATGAGAAAGCATAACATCAGATGAAGTGTATGATACAATCATTTGAATGATGAGAGGTGGATCTCATAGACATATTATTATGAATGTCAAATGAAAATTGATGAATAATCACTGCTATTGACTATGCTACTGGCTGGTCAGTCATGAAAGCAGTTTCAGAGGCAACAGAGAAGATGATGGCAAAGTTTCTATATGATGAGATCTATGTCAACTATGAAATGCCGCGCGAGATTCTAACTGATAATAGTGTGAATCTCATGAAAGAAGTGGTGAGGCATTTCATGAGCCAGTTACAGACAAGACATTGTAGAACAACATCATATCATCCATGGATGAATGAGAAGATGGAACACTTGAATGAAATCTTGGGCAACATGCTGATAAAATATCTAGTGAGCAAGCCTATAAGACTATGAGATGAATATCTCAGACAGGTGCTGTTGATCACGCGGATTCAACAGCATGCAGTCTTCAAGCATTCACCATTCTATCTGTTGTATGAATTGCATCCGCGCATCCCGGAGAATGCTTTGGAAAAGGTGAGAGAGAGAGCAGTTGCAGATGCAGCAGGAACAACAGTTGCAGATGCAGTAGAAATAGCAGTTGCAGACACAACAGTTGCAGACGCGGAATCAAGATTGAAAGAGATCAGTCATACACATGCAAAAGCTAACAAGTTACTCCTGAACTAAGCAATTCAATTGAAAAGAATATGAGACTCACTTATTAAGAAATCAAGTCTCAAGATAAGAACATGAGTTCTCATACATAATGAGAGTTCTGAGAAGTTCCAACCTAGGTGATTTGAGTCATATAAGATACTCAAATCACATTCTCTGAGAATGTATGCATTGGAAGAATCAGAGAGACAGATCTTATACAACTTAATCAATAATTCATGACTTGTAAAAGCAAAGATGCAAGATCTGAGCAGATTATAATTATCTGCAGCACTATTATCAGTGTTGAAAAAGAAGAAGCTTACAATTAAAAAGCCTTGCAAAGTAAGAGAAATCATAGATGCTTATGAACCAGATAATCTCACTTATTCCAATCTTTTCACAATTATAAGAAAAGAATGGAAAGAAATGAAGAAATCAGGTGAACATCATACTTCAATAAGTGATGAGACTGTAGTCAGTTGTACAATAACATGTCACAGACAGCAGGCATAATATGGTAAAGAGCAGTCTCAGAGTAGCAGACTTATATATGAGTCAGATCACAGAAGAAAAAGAAATTCAGAGTTGAATTTGACTGTTTACATCAGTTCAATCACAGAGATCACAGAAGATGAACTATCTGAAACATCTGCAGACACGTGAGATCAAGTCATCTCAATCTCTGAGAATGCTCAGAGGTCGGGTGAGATTAGTTTCAATGAACTGTTTACTGTAGTGATCTGAGTGAGTGAAGAGAGATAGTATAATGTGTGAGACAGAATCACAAAAGATGAAAGCTGCTGAACCTAGTCACTGAATACTGTATTATATAGAGATCATATAAGAGTGATGACTAGCAGACAAAGAAAAAGTGTAAGAAAAGAAAAGAGATAATGAATTGATCATCAATCATAAGAGTCAGCCACAAAAGACAAATGTTATTATACACATCTCATTCATTTTCATACATCACATATTAATCTATTTTCAATGCTACATCATCTGAAAAACATCAAAAATAAAGGAAATCTCAAAACTCGAGGTTCACAAGAGATTCAAGAGCTGTAAGTCACTCTCACAACAACACTGTACATATCTCTGATTCCTCTATCACTCTGTGTACAACATTAATGTCATTTATCACAAGATTGGCTGAAATGCCAATATAGAAATGTGTACATGTATACATAGAGAAATTGAAGAAGAGCACAGAACCTGCAGGATCAGAAGCCAGGGCAGGGAAGACAGAGGCAGAAGAAACAGAAGAAGAAGGTGCAGAACTGAATGAATGACAGCAGGAGTCACTCAGAGCTGAACACTTACAACTCAGTGTGCACACAATCTTCTCTGCAGAGAAGGGAGAGAGAGAGAAAGCAACAGAAGAAGCTTAGAGATGAAAGAGAGTAGTCTTGATGATGTTATTATCTTTGATTAAAATGGCCTCTGGCGCCGGAGCAACTAAGAACTATTGTTAGTGTATGAAACTGTAAAAACAGAGATAACAATTATCAAATGAACATCTGCTAACCTTAGAATTGTATGTGCAATTACAACACACATGAGACTTCTCAGGAAGAGAGAGAGAGACACAGGGGAATGCAGGAAGCAGAATGCAGCATGTGAATGACTCATTTCCATGACAACATCTCAGACAAGGTGTATGAGCCTCACGCCCGCGGGTGTAAAAGAGTACAATATTCATGTTTCTGTTTCTGAAAACACAGATATCTTTCACCTGCATCACAAAGTCAGACAACAGACACTAGAGAATAGGCTGATACAGATCAATCATTCTGAAGGAATTCATTAGAGCAGATGTCTTCATGATGTTGAACTTTACAGTTATAAAAAGTTCCTTAATATCTGTGAACACTATGACTTTGTGCACAGTAAAACCTATAATAATTTCCTCTAAGAACAGAAAAATCAGTGTTAGAAAGAAAAGATGAAAAAGAAAAAGACTTACAATCTTGATATTGTTGAGAAGAGAGATGATTCTCTGAGATGAATAGATGATTATCTCATCACAAATATTTAAAATGAATATAATAATCAGCATCTGTGACTGAGCTTCAGATAGTTGTGTCATATGCAGTCTTCATACAATAAATTGTTCTGAGAGTTGACAAGAAGGGCAGGAGCATATGCACTGGAAGACATGATTCATTAAGTCTACACAACATCTCCTTGAAATGAGAAGAGCTAGTAATGAAAGTAGAGGTGGTAAAACCAGGGGTCGTGGGAACAGGGGTAGCAGGAGCGGGAGAACCAGACACAGGGGCAAGTGTAGAAGATTGGGGAGTGGTAGAGGAAGAGACAGAGAGAGGAGCAGCAGAGGAAGAAGCAGCAGAAGAGGCAAGAGAGAATGCAGAAGACCTGGCCACACATGACACAGACAATTTCTTCATTATCATGTTCTTCAAGTTCTCAATCAAGGATGCAACATCAGGTTCACTATCATTGATGAATGCAGATCTGTCAACATGTGAAGATTCTATATGAATAAAAACAAACATATCAGCATCTGTGTTCATATAAAATTGTGTCAGAAAATATGATCAGAAACTCACTGAGAAGAAGAAACAGTCAAGGACATATAAGAAGATGAAGAAGATGTGTTATTATTCATGATAATACATTGTTCTGATGATCATTAGAAGATAAACAAGTCCTGATCATGTTTCACAATGTGTTACACTTACTGCTAATGAACTGCCTGATATGAGCACTACAATGACACTTGCTGTGAGAACAGAGGGCCATTGTCAGAAACATGTACAATGTGATAGATGAACAGATGAAAAGAGTTGAACAGAAGAAGGAGTAGAAATCTTGAATAAGATGATGATGTTCAATGATGACAATGATGAAGATGATGATTGAAGAATGAGAAAAGTTAGTGAATGAGTGATGTAATATAGTGGAAGTTTCTTTGTAAGGACATACACAGAACACTAGCTGAATCAGAGATAGGTCACACAATTGTAAAACACTAGTGATGAGCTAATCTGCATGAAGCTAGGATGTACAACATGGTCACATAAGCGTGACCAAATCTGGTGAGAAAGAATGTGATTCAGAAGAATGTACAACTGTTGAATAATAACGCGGCCGCTTCCGAACTACTAGCATATGCATGTAAAGGGGCCATAGTGTACACTAATTAATTTAGCATATGAGATTACAATATAAGAAGCCGGTGTACACCTGTAATTGTACACTGGCTTAAGCAATCTTTGAATCACACAATGGCAAGATATTCTGACATTTTGAGATCTTATGAGTGATGTTCTTAAATATCAACAAATTGCTAGAGATGATTTTACAGAGACAATTCAGAATACTCTGACAGTCAAAAAAAAATGTATGATGAAAGATGCGCGGGAGAAGATGTGAAAAAAGGTAAAATTTTCAGATGCACTTCTGACAAAAGACAGGCCTGTGATGTAGAGTGTTCAGTGACACAGAGAGTTCTGACACAACTTATTTCTATTTCAATATATTTAGTTTTCTATGAGTTTTATATATAAATTAGTTAATATATACTTTAATATATATAATTAGAATATACCTGCCTTGATATTTGCTGATGAAAATTGTCATATTCTCTAAAATTTGTATGATTATGACTGCAGCAGAATCACTGATTTCACTGCATCAGAAAATCTTCTTATTCATCTGAAATTCTGTAGATATATTTCTGACAGCATGTTGAACACTTGTTTCTGATTAATAGAAATGATTTTATATTCAAAATAGCTGTAGTTCATTTAATAATAGTCTGCACAGAAAGTATTTGTTCTGAAAATAAGATATGAATAGAATCTGTCAGATATGCTGATTGATTGTGTTCAGAAGTCTTCTGAAATATGAAAGCATTACAAAAGAATCAATAACATATATAAAGAAGATGTCAACTTGTCATTCTTCTTTTCTTTTCTTTCTTCTTTCTTCTCACAATCATATCACAACACAAACATTGATTTATCAGCTCACTCAGCTCATTCAGCCTTTCTTCATCTTCAGTAAGATTAGTATCCTGCCAGTTGCAATAGAAAGCTTTAAGAATCAAAAGTTCTAATATAAGATACTGTGTGTGCACAGTACAGCAAGAATATCAGTGAATCATCACATCAGCATCAATAACAGCATCAATAACAGCATTAATAACAGCATTAATAACAGCATCAATAACAGCATCAATAACAGCAATAACAATAACAACAGCAGCACAAATAATCAGCAACACTCTCAAGTGTATGTGTGCAGCAGCTGCAAAAGCACAAGAGAAAGAGACAGTGATCAGGCTGAAAACTCTTCATCAGTCAGATAAGCTAACAATGTGTGAACATTGTATCTTATATATCTTTCTTCATCATATTGATACTGTTTGTGACAAAGTTGAAGAAAGCACAAAGTCATGTTCAAACTGCAATTATGAAAAGAAAGATTATGTAATATGTTCTGATGAATTCAAAGATGAAATTGAAAACCTAGTCTGAACTCATGAGTTTTATCTTGCCATCTCAACAGTTATGAAGAAATCAGTCAAGTCAGTCATGCTGAAGATGATGAAGAATTTATTCAAGCAAATCAAGAAAGCAAAGACACATCAGCAGAAAGCAGAAAATCAAAAAATGAAGAGTGTAGCTATCACATTGAAAGTCTTAAATACATCTATCAGTTCTGCTGAAAAAGTCAAACTTGAAATTAAGAAGATCAAGTTGAATATTGAAAGAGTCAAATTGAAGATTGAAAAGAAGAAAATCACTATGAAGAAGAAGAAAATTATCATTGAAAAGATAAAATTAAATGTTGAAAACATGAAGCTTGCTATTCAGCAGAAGATCTTGAGATCAGTTAACAATCATTATAAGAATTAAAAAGCAGTGATGAAGAATCTCACAAACTTGATTAACAGTGTCAGAGAGAAAGTGCAGTGTATTTTCATTGAAATGTATGAAATAATAAACTGATTTAAAATAATTATCAAACTTCTCAGTAATACAGTCAATGAGAGCAGTAGTGATAAGAAATCTATTAACAGTGATAATTCTCTTCTTCTCTCTGTAACTCTCATCAGCCTCTCTATCACTGCTGCTAATTCTTTCTCTCTCTTCTTCTTCAATCTTCTGACTCTGATGAGTGTTCTGAGTTCTCAGACTTATGAAACAATCACTGAAACAGTAAGCTAGAGTCAGTGAAATGATTTTCAGATTTATTCAGAGATTAATAATTATATAGACTTTTAAACATTCAGTGCCTGATCACTCTGAAACCTCAACTCTCAAATGTCAGATGACTGATGACAGTGTCTCCCAGATCATGACTAATCTGCAAACCTCAATTCACAAGTTCAGTGATGTGGTCAATGAGAGCAACATGACTGAGAATGAAGACTATGAAAGAAACTTGATTCAGTCAATTCAGAAGAATTTAGATAGAAGTGTCTGTGATTTCCAATAGAGGATGATACCGGCAAATGAGATGATTTTAAGAATTAGTGATTATGTAGATTGGATTCAGCAACATCACTAATATGATAATTGATTTTTTCAGTTTACCACTTATTTACAGTGATTTCATCATTCATCCACCATTATACTATGATTTACAGCTCGGCGACCGTGTCGCCGATTGAAATGGTGGAACAACCATAATCCGGTCGTGTAATAACCCTACGTTCTTCCCGTATGGATCATATTTGCATCACATGATCTAATAGCACCACCAATAACTGCCGGTCCCCTTCACCAGTTGTTGAAACTGTCCTTCTGGGTAGGAAATGGAAGGGCAAAAAAAGGCCCAAATGCATACCGCGAGGAAAGCATGACAGGCGTCATCAGACAGCGTAAAGCGAGGCAGATAACTTACCTATGGAGGCGGTCGTCGGAGCATTGAAATCTCACTGGGAGGGCAACGGTTTCAGTCAGCGCTCCGGCTGCATCCCAGAGGATTAGACGTTGACTGATAGAGGACGCGCAGGCGGCGTAGACGATGCGCCCAACGCCCCAGTTGTACTCTCATCGATACCCCGGATTAACCTCCCGTGCAACTGCGGAAGCGTGACCTCGAAGAAAGGCGGACGAAAGACTTACTGAATAAATTAGCAATGAAATTGTCATAGCGCAGGGCATGGTTGGCAGCTAGAGTACTGTACATTCCCATTTTGATCTCTTTCTGCCTTTTTGTGTTTCTGACTTTCGTTCACATTTAGGACACCCCGGAATAATGTAGGTTTGACCTGCAACCAGACCTCAACTATCACCCATTCAGGGGCTAGGCCACTGCATCGAGCCAAGGCTTAGCAAGTAAATCCATCGTTGTCTTCCTCTCTTTCGGATCAATCTTCATGAGCGATCTTAAGAACATAATAAATATCTTTTTGTTTTCCCCATTCAATTCCCCGAGAAATGCCTCCGATTCCAGCCCCGGACGGTTGAGTGGAGGCAAATTTTTTATCCTTTCCTCACTGTCAAAGTATCCTTGGACAAGCTCTTGGTCACCTTTTTGCAGAAATGATCTTGGAAATGGCCCAAATAAATCCACAATTTCATGGAGGTGGAACCGAACCTTGTAATAACCATATGGTGGACCTCTCCTACTAAACATGTGTACAGCGCGGAACACTTCCAAACAACAGCTCCTAAATTCCAGAGATCGGCAGCTGGGCCCCAGGGAGCTCTGATGAGTACTTCTGGAGCTCAAAGAGCTACAGGCTGAATTAGCTCGGAAAGGTGAGAATCAGTCCAACTAGCGACACCCCAGTCACCCAATGCAATATTAAACTTCATGAGATTTGCTCCCTTCCGGAAGTAATCCCACTTAAGAGGCTGAGACCGGATGGTTGAGGGATCAGTTGACGTGTCAAAGTCTGCCAGATCAGCAGGGTTATTTGGCAGGTATAGTTCTGAAATTAGCGAATAATCCTGGATCTGGAAGAAAAATGTTATCAGGTTTGATGTCTGGGTGAAGTGGTTAGCAGGTGGGTAGATAATAATAGTAGAAGGCAAATGGAAGATTTACCAGTGTGAATGACACCACAATCATGAGCATAATCCAGCACCAGGAGGAGCTGGATAGTGAAAGGCCGCATAATGTTGTTGGGAATCATTTGGTCTTCAAACCAGGTTTCAAAGCTCCGGAGCATCTCGCCCATAACCGGGAAGACAAGTCAGATATGGTATCCATTTGGACCTATGTGTCCTTTTCACCCCCATAACACTCCGCACTCAAAACTTTTAATCCCCTAAGATTTCCTCTGAATATGGCTGTTATTTACTGTATGCTTGCTGGCTGGATGGAGGGAACCGATCTTGTACTTTGAACAAGCCACACCGTTGAATATCTCCCGAAGCCTAGTTTCCTCAGCACTTTGTGTTTCCCATCGTACACCTCTCCAAGATGAACAGGGTGGAAACCACTAGGACGATACACCTGTGGCCCTTCCTCTGCTTTGAGAGGCGGGGTAAACTCCTGGGTATTGCTGGACATTTTCTCGCCGCAAGATCAGATGTTGACCAGTCTGTGATTGAACAGCTCAGGTATGAGCGTAGCTAATCCTCCTAGAGCCCCCAAAACCATACGCTTTCTAAGAGTATCGGCCTCTTAAGTTGGCATAGTGGATGAGAATTTACCTCTATCAATTGGCTACATTGGAATATGGCTAAGTAAACATTCTCAACATGATGCTAGAGCATGATGCAAGCTAGGTAAGCTACTTATTGACGATCACTCAATGCCAACCACAATGCCACATTGAGGGCAACTAGTCACCTAAGCGCTATCTCAATGATAGCCAGTCAAGATCATGGAGAACAGAGAAATGGTGGATCTCAATGGTTTCCTTCTTTCTGATTTGTGCCCGCTTCATCTAGGAAAGCAAATTCCTCTTGGCGAAGATCTGGCGATGAGCTGGGGGCTGGCTGACGAGCCAAACCCCCCTCATTTATTTATACTGAAGCGCACCAAGCGATTCGTCTTGTATTCAACCCATAGTATATCCTATGATATTCAGACCTGCTAAGTCGGAGCACATACACTTCGCCTAAGTTAGTTCTATTCTCGTAGCAAGCTACTCGACAGTTCATCGACATATTCCAGTACTACTACTTCGACGTGAGATCCTCGCTAGTGATTCTCCCCTATTGCAAGGAGACAGGGTATACACTACATAGATGCAAACAGTTAGAGGTTGGATTGGTAGCGGACAAAGTGAGGGAGACTACATACCAGGGTACGTGACATAGGGGAAGCATATCATCCAACAGAAAAAGAGTGGTTCTGTGTGTGAACCTCTCTTCAAAAAGCAGCAGTGGTTTTCACGCTGGTCTCTTCTGCCATCTTAGCAGGACACTGATTAGGTAAGTTAACTAAGGAAATTTCCTTGCTGCAATGAAGGAATACTCTTGAAACTTCCAAAGCCATTTTGGTACATTTATTTCAAATAACAGACCCAGGTTCTCACAGTGAAGGTAATGGCACATGAGACTCTTGCTGGTGTTAGCTACTCAATCCATCAACTGTCCTAACGGCCTAGAAAATAAGAGTGGTTCAGCCAATGAGAAAAGGATGCAATGAAACTGACCTGATCGCTAAACAGGGATTGACAGGCGCGACTTGGGTGCCATCTGCCATTGTCGGTTAGTTGCTGTAACCACTGAGAAATGCTTGTAACACGGTTTGCAGCAGCATCACGATCAAGCACAACCAATTCTCCATCATCACCGTCATCATTTCTACCCACCTCATCTCGAGCTTCGGCAGCCCCGCTCATCCCTGCGACCCTTTGTAGATGCCACTGTAATTCGAGAAGGGGCCAGCTTGGAAGCGGACGTTTAGCGACATCATCTGTGGTAAGAGTGATAACCTGCCCTGAAATGAGAGCTCCGTATTCCGGCTGACCATCCATCTTACGTTTGCCTGTAGCAACCGGCGAACCTTCTCCACCGTCATAATCATATAGCCCTTCGGACGTTGCTGGCGCTTTGAGGAGGTCGATTTCCTTTACCGTGGAATCCCAAGCGAGGAACAAGAGATTCTAGAGAGACGTGGTTGGAGAGTAAAAGAAAGGGGAAAAGATAATGGCATCCAACCAAATGGATAGAATTGGAGGAGGAGCGGGAATGGTGCCAGTTGAGCCAACAAGAGGCCTGAATTAAAGCAAAGTCGAGGGTACAGAGTACAGTACGTACTGCGCTGTGAGTTGCGGGTGAATGATGAATGGTGAATGGTGGGGAGTAAACAAGGCGGCGGGAGAGGGTCGACATGGCGCTTTACCCGATCGGGCGGCACCAAACCCTGTCCGCCTAATAATACAGATGAATGTCTACGGGTTATCTCCTTGTTTGGGGGCGGCGAGCACTATTTAGCGTGGTTTTTTTGGCTGTACATTAGCGTATTAAATACAGCAATTTCATTGATTAATAAGTGCGATCACTAAAAAGTAGCTGTATTTGACTGTTATAGTTCAAGAAAGCGGCATTGTTGCGCTAAACCATACAAGGCAAGGTATACCTGGGTAGTTCATCAAAGCGGTGATATGGAGCCTTACCCGATTAATGCGGCGCTAAACCCTGTGGAGCAATCTCCCAAGATACGGGAGTTTAATAAGACACAACCCATCTAGTAGATAAATCTACTAAGCCTATATTGATCTAGTGAGACGCTTAGTCATACATTCCTTTGTTGTTCCCTTCAGGCGGCAAAGTCAACGTCCTCAACTCTCGCACTCTCTTCGTTTTCGAACATCCCCAACATCTCGATTCACTCGTCATCCACAGAGTTTGCTTCTTCGCCATCCACAGAAACCGGTGACTGAAACCCTTCTCTGCTACTATCTCTCCAAGTCGCTATCAGACTGCTTCTATCTTTCCTCTTTGTCATAATCAGGCTCTCCCCACCAACATCCATCGCCACGTCAATCAGGAACGACAGCCTGGTATTGGCGTAGAGTCGGCTCTATTCTCCCCGCGCATCCTCCCTAGCTTCAGTGAAATTATCTCGTTTCGCGACATCACTATTACTACATAACAATGGCCGACAAGCTGGACAAGTCTCTTGACGATATCCTCAGCACCAGGCGTGCCGCCCGTCGTGGCTCCCAGCGACGTCGCGATACCAGGGCCTCGAGGGCCTCTCAAAACGCTGCCCCAGTAGGCGGCGTCAAAAAGACCGTCAGGAATGCGAAATCTACTTCCAAGGCTACCCCCACCGGCCCATCTATGGGTCTGGGCGAAAGCAAGATCATCGTGAGCGGCTTGGTAAGCCCTTTTCTTCCTTTTTTTCTCCTACCCGCTGTTAGAATAATGCAGACGCTAACTTCTTTCAGCCCTCCGATGTCAATGAAGCGAATATCAAGGTATGTTGATAGAGGGTATCTTTCTGGGTTTCCATCGCCGTCTCCGTTCGAGATATATCCCCTTCGAAATGTCACGAACGAAATCGTCGCTCCTTTTTCCTTTTCCCAAAGTCGCATCTTGCCTATTCTGTGGCGTGTACACTCTCATTGCCGTTGTTGCTTTCGCAACACGAGACAGTTTGGCATCCTCGCCGCTTTTGCTCGCCGGTCATTGGCCTGATGCAAAGCATAGCAAGTTGAGCCCTGTCATCATCTCGCGACTCCTCTGCGCCCCAATGCTCGTCTGGCTGCTACTCTTCACATGTCTCTTGAGCCAACTGGGGCTCAGGCCGTGTGAAAAGATAAGTTGGCGTGGGGACCAACTCTACATGTAACCATGGATCGCGTGGATGTAAACCACTATTTTTCTTCCTGGAGTGAGGCGTATCAGCGAGCGCAGAAGTGATTGAAGCAACACAGTACACAGAGCCTAGCTATCACTCGCCTCGAGATTCCGACGCGACTTTAGCCACACATCACAAGGCGAAACACAAATCGATTGAGGACCTCCAAGAAAAGGAAGGGATGAAGTCGATCATTGCCATCAGCTTTCGAGCAAGTCATGGTCTCTAGAGCTGAGCCATGTCCTGCATACAATATCTGCTTGACACCGTGTCACATGTGCAAATTTGAGAAAGGACATATTCTCACTCCGCGATTCATTTTTGCCTTGTTTGCATCTAGTCAGCGGAATCGTTGCTCGACAGCTAGCAGCAGGTGGCCCCAAGATCTTGTATTACGGAGCCCTACCTTCTACGCTCTTGCACCTGGCTGCGGGGAAATTTGTGGTTTTCTATCGTGGATTGGGTAATTCTGGGTGGATACCGCTTGGCCTTGGTAGTACATGGCGCGGACTCGTCTGAGACAGGACTGCTTGCTTTAAGGAGAGGGAAACGGAAGGATTAAACCGGAGTTTCGCGATATACCCCCCGCGCACCGCCTACCCCGTTCTACTTGGGATTCGATACTGACTACTAACGCTGTGCTGTCACTCTGTGCTCGCTGACCCGCATTCAAGAGGTCGATGACGGGGCTTTGTGTTGAAAATTCCCTGTTTTTTGAGATTGGACCGTGGATGCAGCTCGTAAATCAAACCGATGCGCATTTTAAAATACTGATGTCTTATCTTGGCATTGCCTTAGGAATATTTCCACAAGTCCGCCGGACCTGTAAAGAAGGTCATGCTCACCTATAACCAGAACGGTACTAGCCGCGGCATTGCCGCCATTACCTTCGTTCGTCCAGATACTGCCGCCAAAGCCGCAAAGGAACTAAATGGTTTACTCATCGACAAGCGACCCATCAAGGTATGATGAGGTATACCCAGAAATATATATATTAAATATGGAGGTTATGCACGCTAACATTGGGTCGATAGATTGAGGTGGTTCTTGATGCCTCCCGTGCTCCCACTCTGCCTGCAGTGAAACCTCTGACTGAACGTGTCGCGTAAGTTTTTGTGAAGTCGCAATCCCACTTGCACCGCGCATCCCACGTACCATTCTAACATGAACATAAATCAGTCAACCAAAGCCTCAACCCAAACCCGTATCAGCCACAAAGGCCAGCGCGGGTTCAAAGCGTGGCCGTTCCCGCCGCGGACGCAACGCTGGTCGCCCAAAGCCCAAGTCAGTCGCAGAGCTCGATGCTGAGATGGAAGATTACTTCCCGACAACGAATGCTGCTCCTGCCGCGACCAACGGAGCCGCACCACCAGCTGCGACTGGCGGTGAAGATCTTGGAATGGATGAGATCTCTGTACGTTGAAATACATAGTTTCCCACACTGGCGAATCCGCCTAGTCGGGTTAATCAGGGACACATTTGGCTAATTTATGATGTGGCAGTAAACCGATCAATGATAAGCACACCGCACCGCATAGCGTTTGAAATAAAAGGAATAAAAGCACACTCTTCCTTTTTCTGTAGTTTTAACTTTCGCCGCGGTCTTAATTCCTTACTGCCATCTACTGGACGATGATTTGTCAGGGACAGGACTGTGATCTTTTCTCGATCGAGCATATCAAAATCGCTGTTCTGTGCGCGGGACAATCTTCGTTCAATCAAATGAGCATGCCTTACATACATCCCCACTTCGCAATTCGTCCCATTTTATCCTGCGGCTGTGCTTATGCTTGTTATTTATGCACGGAGTTATTTTCTTCTGTTGGGGAGCCGGGTTTTCTTTTTTAAGTTATTTCTTTTGTGTGTTGATTCTGATCCTACTGGACCAAAGATAACCGACGTTGATAGCAGGTATCACTCAATTATCGATTCCATGACGGTCATACATTTGGGAAGTTCAGCTATTGAGGGGGATTCATGGAATAGAATGGATTGCGTGCGTCTAGGTTTTGGGTTTGGCTGGGTTGAGTACCGAGTTTCGTTCGGGCCGTACTGTTTTTTTTTTTTTTTTTTTTTATTAGCAAACCAGGTTGTGATTTAAAATTTATTCTTTTCATCTCCTGTTCCCTGGGAAAATCAAATCACTATTTTATATATTATTATATGGCGCGCCCCTTTGCCGGTTTCATATCGGACCTTTTTGATCTTTCGAGAGCTACGGAGTACTACGTACGTACCATTATCTCAACCGTCAAGAAGCCGCACGTGGTGACAACCGAAGGCTAATTACAATAATGAACTGACACTGTCACATTGCCCACTCCAACCATTACAGCGAATATACCACCCAGCAACACGCTCCTCATACCGGTGCACGAGCCTCGGCTGTTAGTTAGATAGATGTTATGGTTTTGTCGGCATCTGACCTGGGTTGATTGTGGAAGTATGTAAGCATTCCAGAGTATGATCTCCGATATTTTGGCCCAGGGTTCATTTTCATTCCATTGAAACTAGCGGGAGTAAATAGAATGAGAGAGCGCATGGGACTGACTAGCCATGGAACTACGGTTGATCGCGAAGCTGGGATATTATCTACCAACAACAACCTACATAGCTATAGATTTTACCGGGCTGTTTCCATCCATGGGGATACCGTATCTCATGCTGATTACGAGGGCAGACGCGCCCCCTGTTTTTATTTTACATCAGTACAGCAGTTTCGAAGCCATCCATGGCGCTGGGTGCATCCTGATAGTTATAAAGAAGTATAGGAACTAGGTAGGAATCACTGCCAGATGAGGGGACAACCCAACCGGAGCGAGCCTCTTCTCCTGCTTTTCGGGATAGAGGTGGGAGAGAAGAGAGAGGTTTGGAATCGCCGCTTTCTTTCAAGAGAATGTACGCAGTAAGGGGAAATGAAGCCGGAACTTTGTTTTCTGCTCATCCCATCCCTCCATCCCTCTCTCTAAATTTAACCTACGTGCAGACAAGATAACAGAGATCGGTGCGCATACTCTGGGTCCCGAAACAAAAAAGAAAAAAAAGGATACAGTGATACAGTGATACGTGTAAAGGGGAGAGAGAGCCGCAGATGCATGCCCAACGGACGAAGAAGTATAAAATATCTTTATTATTATTTATATTTTATATTTTATATTTTTTTGCAAAAAGTAAAATCAAACCCCCAATCAAATGCAACGGAATGAATGCAAAACAATGACGGCCTACCTATTCGATTCGGCGATTTCCATGTGCGGATATATGTATGATATGTAACTTAACCCAACCCATTGCGGCACAATCACCCGCCCCGAATCCGCAGCACGACATCATCCCCCGCCCCGTACGTACATGTACATACATACTTACTTACATACATATACATAGATGGTCGTTGGTCATCGTCGTGCGTGGGTCAAACGTCGTTGTTAGATAGAGTTAATAATAGTTGGTTGCCGCCCTCGTTTCCCCATATCATATCAGCCCCATATCATATCAGCCCCAGCAACAACCCATCCCACCGCATCGCATAGTTACTCCGTACTCCGTACTTCCGTACAGAGAGGAGTTAACTAGTAAGTAGTTAGTTACTGCGTAGGTTATCTCCCGTAACTCCTCCCGCATAATCCAAAGAATGAAGGAAGAATCAATATCAATACGAACGAAAACTACGGTGACATGGACATGGACATGGACTTCCATTCCAACAATGGATATACCTACCCCCCCCCCGGCCCCAACGCCCGCTGGAACTGTAACCGCTCACCAGCATCCATCATTCATCGCTGTTCGCTCATTGCGCGTCGCTTCTGCCCGGACACAGCCCGTACATACATACTTACATACATACATAGGCCGACAGAGAACCAAATCCCCAAATCCCCATACCCGGGCATCCATACCTCCAAGAACGCGCTGGATAACTGCCGGAATCCCCCCAAACGCCGACAACGACCATCCATTCCACGGTCCCGCTTCTACCCGGACCGAGATGTACATGTACTTGAATATTTGAAAAAGGCTGCATAGGATCATCCATAGTTATATATTGTATTATATTATATTTCTTCCCCCCCTTTTTGTCAACATCTGGTGAGTGATAGGACAGGTTAATCCCATCGTACCCATAATAAATAACTATTTCTAGCTGGATTAATCCCGTATGTACGGGTTATCTCTTTGTATATATATATATATATATATATGCAAGGTGGAGGAAAACGAGAAACACCCCAATCAATCAAGGTGTGTGATACAGTATGATGCAATGCCATGCTAAAAAAAAGAAAGGGAAAAAAAAATCGGTTTCACCAGCACAGCTGCGATCGTATCGACAAACAATAATAATGAAGAAAAGTCAACAGAAAAATGAAAAAACGAGGTCGATACCAATTTGGTCCGGGAGGGTATAATGCCAAAAAAAAAAAAAAAAAAAAAAAAAAAAAAAAAAAAAAGAGGCGCTGAATGAATATGGACAAAAAAGGAAAATTCAAGGTGTTCTCCAACACTGCGCTGTGCTTCGCTGGTACGGAATACAGAAGAGAGAAATAAAAAAGAAAAAAAGATCAAAACCCGAATGCCGAAGGTAACACCACGCAAAACACAAAGGGATATCGGAAACCAAAAGCCAAGGAAGAGTATTATAAAAAAATAAAAAAATAAAAAATAAGAAGCCGGAGCGGGTGCGAGGGGGAGTCGAGGCGTGGGCAAGGGATAGGCAGAGAACGAACAACCCAAGAATAAAATAAACGATGATGATAATTATGCCAGATCTGATTTGTGATGACAGCACAGCGCGATCAACAGGCGGTGAAGAAAGCGACGGGGCGAGCAGGGCGAAGCCGGCAAGGCGGATGACATCTTGCGTGCGCGGTAATAGGCTGCTGAAGAATTGGTTGGATAGATAGGGCCAAGGCGGTGGCGGCCGCGGCGGTGGTGGTGATGGTGGTGATGGTGGTGGGGAGAGAACCATGCTGCGTGGGGTGAAACACAAACATCTTCACACGAAAACCCAACAGCAAATCGATCTCCTCGCATCGGGCAGCAAGAAAACACCCGCTGCCCCGCCCAGCCAATATGCTTGCGGTATTTGCTTCCGAGCTGGGAAAATCACAAAATCGTCCAGTTGACACCCGCGCTGACAAAAATGAGTCACCACCAACGAAAATAAAAAATAAAAAAATTTAAACTCGGGGCCGATTTCCTCATCAGGCCTTGTCGGCTGCGTGGGCGGTGTATAAGAGGTGTAAGGAGGCGATGCGATGGCGATGGAAATAATAACAATAATAATCAGAATAATAATATTGGGTCGTATCTGACGCCCGTAAACTTAACCCCAGACTGAACGGCTGACAAACTGTAACCAAACGACTGGCTTGGGGGT